>NC_133419.1:35290000-35890000 GCF_049350105.2 Macaca mulatta
TTATTGTTTCTATCCTTGTAGCTAACATCTTTTACTTCCTTTTCTATATAAAGGAGTAGAGGAAAGGCATCAGCAAATTCTTGGGTGTGCTATAAGCTATACCTGTCCAGAGATTTATTGCAGCATTTACTGGAGTGATGACGCACTCAGAAGCACTACTGATATAGTATGCCAAAACAAAAAAGTCTGTGAAGTATAGACAGTAAACTGTGAAGTATAGTAGTTTAGAGTTGCCCTTTACAACCATGCAAGTGTTGGTTTATTCTTTCATTTAACATTTGTTCAGCAAAAATTTGAGTACCTGCGATGTACCCAAGAGTGTGTTAGACATTGTGGAACATGAAATTTGACAGGACCCCTGCACTTAAGAAGCCTGTGTTCAGGATATATTCAGATAACTGCAACATGATTGGCTGGTAAAGGCAGCTTCCTAACTTGCTTGTTTCTTAGAAGTAGTCCTGAAAGTCCATCTGAGTAGGCTGCATTGCCTAGTGGCTGGTCTTGGAACTGCTTGTTTTTGCATTTCTTCAGGATTCTTCTGACTAGATCAATACTTCTGGTTTGATCTAAGACTCTAGTGTAGATCAAGAGTCTACCCCCTTATGCTTCCATTTTCAGGTAACTTTCATTGCTGCAATCCAGTTTATTTCATTTAAGGCAACTTTGCTGTCACAATACACACGTCTGCTTTTTAGTGTTCTTTTCTCTCTCTGCTATTCAAATTACAAAATTCTTCTACACTCTTCTCCCCTTTGCAATCTAGTTGTGATCTAATATAAAAACCAATATACGGTGTAGTAGGGAAGGGAGAGTCAGATGTTTTGAAGCAAAAATAAGCAGAAACAATCATTGCTTTTCACCACTAGAATCCTTGCAATTCACACTTAGACTTTGGGCACATTTATTTTCTGCTTCTGACTTTTCTAAGAATAAACTTTCAAAATTTTAAAATAAATAAAACTCATTTAATGGGAACTTTCACTGTATTTTTTAGGAAGATACATATGCATGATTATGAGGCAAAATCTTGTGAAGGAAGTTGCATTTGTACCCAATTCTATGGGATCTAGTTAGATGAAGATGGAGCTGTGGGTTGTGAAAGGCATACCAGACAAAACAAAACAAAAACACTTAAAGGTGAAAGCTCAGTGCTCACCTTGGTTTCCATCAAATTTTGAGCAGCTTGAGGTATGGTAATCTCTTTGCTTGACTGAAATCACTTGTTGGAATGACTGACTATAACACGCTAAACTTCTTTAAGGGGAGTCTCTTTTCTGTTTGTTTTTTCAATGTTTAACACAAGGCTTGACACATAGTTGGTACTCAGTAAATGTGGAAGAGTGAAGAATAAATTGCAAGATATGTTATATATTAAGGATAGGAAGTGACTTTGATTAACAAGAGAAAGGATTTGATAGAAAAGGGATCTAATATTAGAAAAGTAGATTGGGACAGATTAGGGAGGCTTTATATATCAAGTCATTAAATAGACTGAAGAGCCGCTTAATGGTTTTGTCACACTAATGTGTGACACACACTTTAGTATTCAGAAAGGTGAATGTGGTAGCAGTGTGCAGTACAGATTGGTGGAAGGAGGGACTGAATAGGAGATGCGGAGATCAATAATGGGGGTAATAAAGTAGAACAGGTGTCAGAGTGGTGAAAGGTTATGAAAAAGTGTTATTTCACAGCTAAGTATGCTAAACAACTGGCTTTAATCTGCTTCTCCCTCCAGAGTACTGTCAGTCGGCCTGGGCTTGAATCCTAGACTGTCACTTAGTAACCAGGTACCTTGGACAAGTTACCTAAGCTCTCTAAATTCATTTCCATGTGTTTACTGTGAGGACTAATATCCCCCAAACCAAAAACAAACCATGAAGTATTTATCATGGTGCCCAAAGAATGAGGAATATTCAACACATGATAATAATTATTAGTGTTATTACTATTATTACTTGTGAAGGCTACAAGTAAGAGTTTCCTGCTGTAGGATGGAATGAGGCTTCTGTACAACTCTTGTGCCTTGCGTGTTCTGACTCAAGAACTGTGTGCCCTTATCTCTTCAACAGATTTGATTAAAATCTAAGTAGCAAAAGGACAAGCTTTCAAGCAAATATTACATAAGAAGGAATCGTAAGTGGTAGAGTGTCATGGAAAAATTCTAGTCCAAAACTTGTTTCAGAAGAGCAGGGTGACCTTGGGGAAGTCACTTCATCAATCTAGATCTTCCGTTTTTCAGCTATAAAATAAAGGGGTTGGATTAAATGTGTTTACACGCGTGTATGTGCATACAATAGGACATTTTAGATAGGTCTAGGGTTCAAACTTTGTTGATGAAGACAATTGCTTTATCAGTTTTCTGAAATATCTCTAAACTCCTGTAGCTTGGATGCCTCAGGGTAAAGTTGGGTGACATCACTCTTGCTAGAATTTATTTGTGCCACTAATTTACATGGGAAAGAAGAGTTTCCAGGGAGAAAAGAAATAGGGTTTGAGTCTCCTTTTTTTAAGTTTCAAAGATATTCAAAGACATTGAAATATGTCTGATGGATTAGGATGGCCTTGATAAATTCCAAATTATGAGAAATAGCAAGGAGGTGCTGAAAAAAAAACAACTCATCTTTCTTGGAGACATAAGGAATTCTGATGAGGGAGGCTGTGTCTCTCTTTAGGGGCTAAACTTCGAAGGAGGGTTAGTCCTGATCCCATGCCTAGGATTACTGACACACTGAAACCATCTTGATGCAACCACCCTGACACCTTGGATATGCCTTGGGATAAACATTTACATATGGTTGAATCGAAAGAACTTGTCTAAAACATGGAAATTCTTAGGCATTTAACAGTTTTGCTACGGGACTACTAAGTGAGTGTAGCTCAAAGGTAACAGCATTGTTTCTTTACCACGCAGCACAGAACCATGCTTGTCTGGGGAATCCATGGAAGTCTCTACCAAAAGCAATGCGAAAATACATACAGCAACTCAGTGACAATGATGTTAACCAAAACTAGCAAGCAGGACTGTTGGGGGCCAGCAAATGTAAATGCTAATTTCAGTAAATATCAAGTTCAGTCTTAAGGGCTGTGCCCTTTTCAGGTGCAAAACAGTGACAAGCAATGACTCTTGGACACATGAACAATCTTAGAGATCCTTAGATATATTTGAGGGAAAAAAATTGTAGAGCAAGTTGGAGTTAGTGTTCAAAGGGTAGGTGAGAATGCAGAGACGTCGCAAATTATGTATTAATGTATATGGGACTTCATTTGAATGCAGGCATATATTTATATTAATGCGTCCACGAAGCATAAAGAAAGGTTAATCTATTTTGAAGGTCACTTATATTTATTGTAAACTAGTAGCAGGATATTCTGGTTAACAAAGCAGTCTCATGAACTTAGTTAACGTGAGGCTACCCCTGAGAGAGAGAGAGAGAGAGAGAGAGAGAGAGAGAGAGAGAGAGCGCCTCTCTATGCACACTGATAGGCCAGATTTTTGAGTCTCCTCTATAAGGCTAAGAAAAATGCCATAGCAATCTGTCTGAATGGCTGGCTAGCATCTATCAGATGATGTCCAGATTGTTGCTACAGCTTTATTTTTATCTGCATCAATAATAAACTGAAAATCCATTTTAAATGGAAATAAACAAGGGCTTAGATCATTCTGACAGTTTCCCAAAGTCACCTTGAGGGTAGTAGTGGAATATGGGCTCGAAATTTGGTCTTTTGACTCTAAGTACTATGTTATTTTATCTGTTTCCCTCTTCTGTGGTGTGATAATCTGAAGAGTAGAAATATAGGTGAAAGGAGGGAGTGGAGTTTTCTTTTCATCGGAAAGGGGTAGTAATTCTGGACAGATTGTTGAAACTAGAATTAAGTCTTTAAAAAAGAGACATTTCCCCCCCCACAAACTATCCATAATGTTGGAAATCTAATGGTGTGTGTATGTGTGTGTGTGTGTGTGTGTGTGTGTGTTGGATTGGGCAAGGGAGAGATCTTGAGTTATTTCTTTGATTTGATTCACAGTATTTTACAAGTAGCTTTGATAAGCACAGTACAGCAGTATGACAATAATAATTCTTATGTTGATTCTAAATGCAAATGATAATTTTATGGTCTAGGTTATTTAGTTCTGAAGCTTGGGGATTTAATTTTCTATTTTTTTGGTTATAATCCAAGTGGCATGTTATTAATTTTCCAATGTATTTGTAACAGTTTGTGTTACATGTGAGTTTTAACTGTCAGAAATCAAGCAATGCTGAGTTTGGGTGCTCTCTGCAGAATAGCTGACAAGCAATATTTGGATTAGTGGATCCAAGTATCTTTGAAAACATAAAATGTAGAATATATATATTATATATTTCTAAAGTTTGTCTTCTTAAAGCTCATTTATTTCCATGGCATTTTTGTGGATTAAGGAAGTATATGCTTGTTTGACTTGCTGAAAATAAATGCCCTTGAGAAGGAAAACATATGAACCCTCTATCAGTCTTTTATTTCATGAGAATTGGCTCTTGCAATTAACTCATGGTAATTTCAGGAGGCACTGGGAAAATCAAACATAAAAAAGCACAATTCACTGGGAGGGTTACATCCAGAAAGTAGGTACTACCCCAGGAGTCAACATGGCAGAAGAAAGAATACGTGTTGGGATCAGAAGAACTGGATTTGAATCATGTCACACTGTGCTGAATATGTGACTTTGAACAATACGATTAACTCATTCAGGCCTCTATTACTTTCCTGGAAATTGGGATCGATAGTACCTCCCTACCTGACTTCAAAAGATTATTCTGGGGCCAAGTTAAGTAATAAACCTTAAAGTGTTTTTAAAAAGCTTGTATCATTTTGGGGTTCTTTGGATATAAACATCACAGATGCCATTTAACTTCAGCAAAAAAGGAACTTACTGAAAGACCTTGGTTAATTTTCTAACGGAAAGGACAAAGATGGGATGCCAGGTATAGAAAGCACAGTAACCGGGGCTGCTGGACCAGGAATCCAAATGATAACAAGTGGGCAGTCTTGTCTGGATGTCATCACCAGGATGAATCAGCCTTGCCTTTCTCTTTGAGATCTTCTCAAGATTCAGTATCCTTGGAGAGAAGGAGGGGAAAGCAGGGGCAAGGAGGGGCGGGGTAGACAGAGACACCGGGAGAAACCAGAAACCGGGACCAAAAGCCCTCCACGTGGATTAGGGATTATCTAGGGCGAAGCAGCTTGATTAACAGACCCTCAAGACTAACACAGGGAAAGAGGAAATGCTCTCAGGGGAAAACTGAATGGAAACTGGGTGATGAAAATACTGATGCTCGCTGAAAAGGCTCTACAATTATTTGTTCCTTTGGGAGAACAGGCTGCTGAGAAGATGCAATGGTGGCTGTCTGGGGGAGTGAGAGGGAGGTGGAGCTCTGGTTAGCTAGGGCCCCTCTGGCAGGGGTATATACCTTGGGGAAGAGGGTAAGAGTGATGGAGGAGGAGGATAGGGTGGATAAAAAAATGGAGGTGGGAGGACACTCAAAAGACAAACACTGGTGATTTTGCTTACAGAATGTTTTGTGTTCTAATGATTTCATATAAAATATCAAGATAAACATAGACATCCGTTCAGTTTTTTGAGTTAGGTTTTCTAAAGTGGGCATTTCAGCCTATCTTGTATGCATCCTAGGGTTGCACGAAAGTGACTGAAAGGACTTGAAATAGATATTTGAAATGGCTGGGCCTTGACCACATCACTCGGAAATGCTCCAGGTCATATTCTTTATGAATTGGGATTTCTTGTGTGAATCTCATAAGGAAAAAAGTTTCATTGCTAAAAATAGCACCAGAAAATAATTGTCTGCTAGAGGAAATCATGAAGAATTTTTTTCTGAATAGCATATTTAGTCTCTTCAAATTGTCTTGGTCTCTATCAACAGCTGGGCAGCTGGGTACACAAGCATGATATTGCTTTATTGTTTGATTTATATTAATATTACCTCAGTGTTGTTTACACAATTCATTTTGCCATAGCCAGAAAGAGCCTCAGTCTGCAGAAAATGTTTACCTGCCAAGAGGGTTTGTGAGGGTTTGTTGAAATAATCCTGAATTGTGCTTGATCCATTTGGTCAACAGTGGAATTAATAGGCTCAAGCAGATTGGACTTCTTTGCTCAAAAATACCTCCTCCTTCCTTCGTGTGTGCCCTGAAAGGCCAGAGTTCAGCTGCCTTGGAATCCCTAATTTTCTTTGACATCAGGAAATTCTCTTGGCACATTCATTTGTCCCCCTGGTATCCATTAACATTTTCATGTGCTTTGCGGAGTAAATGAAACTGTCTTATGTGGACTGCAGTGAGGTTAGAGATAGTATGTGTTAGAGGGAGATGAGAGGTTTCAGGGTGTGCGTTTTCTTAGTTTTGCTCCAAACAAAACAAATTGTGTGGATATTCTTAGATTGTTCAAAATAAGCTGAGCAAACAGTTTCATGTATGGTGAAGTCAGTGACTGAAACAATAATGCTGTAGACCTACATTAGCCTACCATTTAGCTTTGAAGATGCTTTTATCACATACTTGTTCAATTGCATTTTTTTTTTTTTTTTTTTTTTTTTGAGACAGGCTCTCACTGTCACCCAAGCTGGAGTGCAATGGCTCGATTATTGCTTACGGCAGCTTTGACCTCCCCAAGCTAAGGTGATCCTCCCACCTATCCTCCTGAGTAGCTGGGACCACAGGCAAGCACCACCAGGCCCAGCTAATTTTTTGTATTTTTGTATGGTTTCGCCATGTTGGCCATGCTGATCTTGAACTCTTGGGCTCAAGTGATCCAGCTGCCTCAGCCTCCCAAAGTGCTAGGATTACAGGAATGAGCCACTGCGCCTGGCCCAACTGCATATTTAGTCTGATGTAGCTAGATCTTTAGGGCCAAAGGGGAAGCAGTGATAATCTGTGTATCTGTGTCTCTATAGATATATAGGTATTTCCCAAATACACCACTGTAATTATTTTTGTTTATATATCCTGTTAGCCTTATAAAATTCTTTGTAGGACAAATATAAATATGTATGTCCAGATATATGTATATGCAGATGCCACTGGTATGGTGCTAAAAGAGGTTTGTGTGTTTTCTACTTGCTTGATAAAGGCTGCCTGGTGGAGAAGACAGACCAAAGTATATAACAGAAGATAACAAAAAGGGCAGAGTGGGAAAATTTGAGAATAGATAATATTACAGGATATAGAATACTGTTTATATCAAATATTAATTTTTACAGGCTAAATTAAAAATACATGCTTATTTTCAAAAATGGTGAAAATATTAGATGAGGAAAATGTGAAGGGGCATAAAAATCCTGACATTAATCTTAGCATCCTAAAGCAACTAACAGCATTTCTCTACATTTCCTTCCAGGCTATTGTTTCTCCCTTTTTTATTTCCATTTTTCCATTGTCGTATTCATTCAACATAAAGTTATGTGCTTTCCTTTTTTTACTTAATAGCATATAATAAGATGAGTGTCTTTGTAACTGTTTGTCAATATTTTATATTTCTAAATCTAGGTTTCCCAAAATGGACTTAATGAGTTAAACATGTTTATTTTTTTCTACTATGAAGTTGCATTTATTGGGACTTTGTTATAATTTTCATAATTGTATTATAAAACATAGCTCCATCATGTACCTAGCCCAGCAAGTTTCCTAAAGTAGGTTCCAAAACAGCTTGATCTAAAATATTATTTTCCTAATAACACAGCTTTACTGCATAGAGCCAAGATAGGAGTTAGACCAAGATGCAATAGAACCTGTACAGAATTTTTTTAAATTTCTACTTCAATAGAAATTACTCTTTAATGACTATACATCTTTGTTAAGGATTTTTTTTGAAAACTAGAATTTTAAAATGAGCCCCAAATTTTTCTGCTGTATACATATATCCATTTTCTTATCAATTATATATAAAATATATCCTCATTATTCTTGTTTAAACTTTTAAGTTCAGAAGTACATGTGCCAATTGGTTATATAGGTAAACTTGTGTCATAAGGGTTTGTTGTACAGATTATTTCCTTACCCAGATATTAAGCCTAGTACCCATTATCTATTTTTCCTGATCTGCTGCTGCTTCCCACCCTCCATCTTCCAAAAGGCCCCAGTGTGTGTTGTTCCATTCTGTGTCTGTGTCCTCATCATTTAGTTTCTACTTATAAGTGATAACATATGGAATTTGGTTTTCTCTTCCTGCATTAGTTTCCTAAGGATAAGGGCCTCCAGCTCTATCCATGTTCCTGCAAAGACCATGATCTTGTGCTTTTTTATGACTGTAGTATTCCATGGTGTGTATGTACCACACTTTCTTTATTCAGTCTACCATTGTTGGGAATTTAGGTTGCTTCCATGACTTTGCTATTGTGAATAGTGTTGCAATGAACATATGCACATGTGTGTCTTTATGGTATAACGATTTATATTCCACTGGGTATATATCCAAAAATGGTATTCCTGGGTTGAATGGAAGTTGTTTTAAGTTCTCTGAGAAATTGCCAAACTGCTTTCAACAATGGCTGACCTAACATTCCCATTAGCAGTATATAAGCATTCCCTTTTCACCACAACCTCACCAACATCTGTTATTTTTTGACTGTTTAATAATTCTGATGCCATTCTGGCTGATGTGAGATGGTATCTCATTGTGGTTTTGATTTGGATTTCTCCAACAATCAGTGATACTGAGCTTTTTTTTCATGTGGTTGTTGGCTGCATACATGTCTTTTCTTTTGTGAAGTGTCTGTTCATGCCCTTTGTCTACTTAATGTGTTTTTTTTTCTAGTAAATTTAAGTTTTTACATATGCTGGATATTAAACTCTTGTTGGATACATAGTTTGCAACCATTTTCTACCATTCTGTAGGTTGTCTCTGTTGATAGTTTTTTTTTTTTTTTTTTTTTTCTGTGCAGAAGCTCTTTAGTTTAATTAGATCTCATTTGTCAAGTTTTGCTTTTGTTGTGATTGCTTTTGGTGTTTTCATCATGAAATCTTTGCCCATTACTATGTCCAGAATGGTAGTGCCTAGGTTGTCTTCCAGGGTTTTTATATTTTAGGTTTTACACTGAAATATTTAATCCATCTTGAGTTAATTTTTGTATATAGTATAAGGAAGGGGTCCAGTTTCATTCTTCTGCATATGGGTAGCCAGTTCTCCCAGCAACTTTTATGGAATAGGGAATCCTTTCTGCTTTGTTTTTGTCAGGTTTGTTGAAGATCAGATAGTTGTAGATGTGTGGGTTTATTTCTGGGTTCTCTGTTCTGCTTTTCCTTGGTCTGCATGTCTGTTCTTTTATCAGTACCATGCTGTTTTGGTTACTGTTGCCTTGTAGTATAGTTCGAAGTTGGGTAACATGATGCCTCTAGCTTTGTTGTTTTTGCTTAGGATGGCCTTGGCTACTCAGTGTACTGTGGTCCTGGAGATTGTTTGTTATGATTTTTTGGTTCTATGTGAATTTTAAAAGTTTTTTTCTAGTACAGTGAAGAATGTCAATGTTTGTTTAATAGGAAGAGAATTGAATCTGCTTTGGGCATTATGGTTATTTTAATACTAATTTTTCCTATCCATGTGCTTGGAATGTTTTTCCGTTTGTGTCATCTCTGATTTCCTGGAGCAGTGTTTTATAGTTCTCCTTTAGAGATCTTTTACCTCGCTGATTAGCCATATTCCTAGGTATTGTGTTCTTTTTGTGGCCATTGCTAATGGGATTATGTTCCTGATTTGGCTCTTGATTTGTCTGTTGTTGGTGTATAAGAATGTTAGTGATTTTTACACATTGATTTTTTTATCCTGAGAATTTGCTTGAGTTTATCAGCTTAGGGAGCTTTTGGGCTGAGACTATAGGGTTTTCTAGTTACAGAATTATGTCATCTGAAAACAGGGGTAGTTTGACTTCCTCTGTTAGTATTTGGATGCCCTTTACTACTTTCTCTTGCCTGATTGCCCTGGCCAGGACTTAATAATACTATGTTGGATAGGAGTGGTGGCAGGGCATCTTTGTTTTGTGATGGTTTTCAAGGAAAATGTTTCCAGCTTTTGCCTATTTAGTATGATGGTGACTATGAGTTTGTCATAGATGGCTCTTACTATTTTGAGGTATGTTCCTTCAATACCTAGTTTATTGAGAGTTTTTAACATGAAGGAATGTTGAATTTTATCCAAACCCATTTCTGCATCTATTGAGATAATCATGTGATTTTTATCTTCTGTTTATGTAATGAATGAGATTTATTGATTTGCCTATGTTGAACAAACTTTGCATCCCAGGGATAAAGCCTACTTGATCATGGTGGATATGCTTCTGGATTCAGTTTGCCAGTATTTTGTTGAGGATTTTGGCATTAGTGTTCATCAAGGATCTTGGCGTGAAGTGTGTGCATGCGTGTGTGTGTGTGTGTGTCCATCTGTTCCTGATAGGTTTCAGTATCAGGATAATGTTGACCTCACAGAATGAGTTAGGGAGGAGTCCCTCCTCAATTTTATGGAATAATTTCAGCAGGAATGGTACCAGATCTCATATGTACTTCTGGTAGAATTCAGCTGTGCATCTATCTAGTCCTGGGCTTTTTTTGGTTGGTAAATTATTTATTACTGACTTAATTTTAGAACTTGTTATTGGTCCATTCAGGGATTCAATTTCTTCCTGGCTCAGTCTTGGGAGGGTGTATGTGTCCAGGAACTTACCCATTTCTTCTAGATTTTCTAGCTTCTGTGTGTAGAGGTGTTCATAATATTCTCTGATGGTTATTTGTATTTCTGTGGCGTCAGTGGTAATATTCCCCTTGTCAATTCTGATTGTGTTTGTTTGAACCTTTGCTCTTCTTTACTAGTCTAACTAGCAATCTATGTATTTTATTAACTTTTTCTGAAAACAGCTCCTGGATTCATTGATATTTTGAATGGGTTTTCATGTGCAGTCTCCTTCAGTTTAGCTCTGATTTTATTTCTTGTCTTCTGCTAGCTTTAGAATTTGTTTGCTCTTCACTCTTCAGGTTTTTTGTTTGTTTGTTTGTTTGTTTGTTTTGCCTGGGCTGGAGTGCAGTGGAACAATCTTGGCTCACTGCAACCTTCGCCTCCCAGGTTCAAATGATTCTCCTGCCTCAGCCTCCCAAGTAGCTGGGATTGCAGGTGCCTGATACTATGACCAGCTAATTTTTTGTATTTTTAGTAGAGATGGGGTTTCACCATGCTGGCCAGGCTGGTCTCAAAATCCTGACCTTGTGATTTGCCTGCCTCAGCCTCCAAAAGTGCTGGGATTACAGGCGTGAGCCACTGTGTCCAGCCCCTTTCTCTAGTTCTTTTAGTTGTGATGTTAGGTTGTTAAATTGAGATCTTTCTAGCTTTTTGATGTGGGAATTTAGTACTAGAAATTTCTCTCTTCACACTGCCCTAGCTCTGTCCCAGATTCGAGTATGTTGTCTCTTTGTTCTCATTAGTTTCAAAGAACTTCTTGATTTCTGCCTTACTTTCATTATTTACCCAAGACTTATTCAGGAGCAGGTCAATTTCCATGTAATTGTATGGTTTTGAGTCAATTTCTTAATCTTGATTTCTAATTTCAGTGTGTTGTGGTCCAAGAGATTATTTGTTATGATTTCACTTCTTTTGCGTTTGTTGAGTGTTTTACTTCTGATTATATGATTGATTTTAGAGTATGTGCTATGTGGTGGTGAGAAAAATACATACTCTGTTGTTTGGGGGTGGAGAATTCTGTAGGTGTCTATCGGGTTTATTTGATCCAGTACTGACTTCAAGTCTTGAATATCTTTTTTGATTTTTTGTTTCAATTATCTGTTTAATATTGTCAGTGGAGTGTTAAAGTCTCTATTATGTGGAAGTCAAAGTCTCTTTGAAGCTCTCTGAGAACTTGCTTTATACATCTGGGTGCTCTTGTGTTGGGTGCATAATACTTTACCATTAGGTAATGCCCTTCTTTGTCATTTTTGATATTTGTTGGTTTAAAGTCTGTTTTGTCTGAAACTAGGATTGCAACCCCTGCTTTTTTGTTTTTCTTTTGCTTGGCAGATTTTTCATCTTTTTATTTTGAGCCTGTGTGTGTCCTTGCATGTGAGATGGGTCTCTTGAAGACAGCATGCCAATGGGTCTTGGTTCTTTATACAGCTTGACACTCTGTTCGTTTTGATTGGGTCGTTTGACCCATTTACATTTAAGGTTAATATTGTTATGTGTGGGTTTAATCTTGTCATGTTGTTAACTGGTTATTTTGCAGACTTGTCTATGTGATTGCTTTATAGTGTTACTGGTCTATGTACTTCAGTGTGTTCTTGTACTGACTGGTAAAACAATCTTTCCTTTTCATATTCAGTGCTGCCTTCAGGAGCTCTTATAAAGCAGGTCTGGTGGTAATGAATTTCCTCAGCATTTACTTTTCTGAAAAGGATCTTATTTCTCTTTTGCTTATGAAGCTTAGTTTGGTCAGATATGAAATTCTGGGTTGGAATTTCTTTAAGATTGTTGAATATTGACTCCCAATCCCTTCTGATTTATAGGGCTTCTGCTGAGAGATCTGCTGTTAGTCTGATGGGCTTCCTTTTGTAGATGACCTGACTTTTCTCTCTAGCTTCATTAACATCTTTTCTTTCATTTTGATCTTAAACAATCTGATTATGTGTCTTGGGGATGATCTTCTTGTGAAGTATCTTATTGGGGTTCTCTGCATTTCCTGAATTTGAATGTTGACCTCCCTAACTAGGTTTGACAATGTTCTCATGGATGGTATCCTGAAATATGCTTTCTAAGTTGGTTCAGTTATCTCCAACTCTTTCATGGACTCTAATAAGTCATATATTTGATCTCTTAATATAATCCTGTATTTCTCAGAGGTTTTGTTTGTTCCTTTTCATTCTTTTTTTTCCTCTATTCTTGCCTGTTTAATTTCAGAAAGCCAGTCTTCAAGCTCCGAGATTCTTTTTTTTGGTTGATCTATTCTGATACTGATACTTGTGATTACATTATGAAATTCTTGTAGAGTGTTGTTTAACTATCAGGCTGGTTACACTATTTCTACACTGGCTATTTTGCTATTGGCTACTGTATTGTTTTATCACAATTTTAGCCTCCTTGAATTGGGTTTCAACATGTTCCTCTAGCTAAATGATCTTTGTTCCTATCTATATTCTTAATTCTATTTCTGTCATTTTATCCATCTGAGCCTGATACAGAACCCTTGCTGGCGAGGTGATACGGTCATTTGGATGAGAGAAAGCACTCTGGCTTCTTGAGTTTTCAAGGTCATTGCACTGATTCTTATGTTTGTGGGCTTATCTCTTCAATCTGTGAGGTTGCTTATTTGTGGATGGGTATTTTTTCATTTATCCTGCCTGATGACCTTCAGGATTTGATTGTGGTATAAGGTGGATTCAGCTCACTGGCCTCATTTCTGTAAGATTTTAGGGGGCCAGTCCTTAGCTCCCAACTCCTTGACTGTGTGCTCCAACTCTCGGGAACTTGTATTGGACCCAACTTTTCTCTGGCTCCTTAAAGTTAAGAATCCACTGTTCTGTGGGGACTGAGATGTTCCCAGATCACTGATCACTACACTCCAATGAATTGTGTCAGCCAAAGCATTTCATAGTGTAGTGAAAGCAAGATCCACCCTCCTTTGCATGTGTCTTCAACAGTGCAACAGCAGCTACAGTAGAGTGCTAGTGGGCACCGGGGTGCCTATCTCCCTGTGGGCATTCACCACAGTTGTGGAGGCAATGCAGCTCAGGGGGTATGGGTGGAGTCCCCCGGTGACAGCTGTGTGTGTGGTCATAGTGGAGGGTGGTGATGGGTGGGTGGTGGGGTATTGGTAAACACAGGTCTGGGTGCCTTCTTTGTACCCTACAAGCAGGAGTGGTTGCTTAGGGCAGAGGGGTGTCTATTCTTCTCTGTGCAGTGTTAGCACAAGGTCAGGGCACTAACAGAATTGGACCTGGCTGGTTCTGTGCCCACCAAAGTTCCATCTGCATTGGTGGTCAGTGGTGTGGGGGGAGGAAGGAAAGAACTCTGTATGCCCACACACAACTGGTGCAAAACAATCAAAACCCATTGATGCAGATATTTGCTAGCAAACTGCTTTGGGGAGCTGCAGTGGGCCCATGGGGAGCTGCAGTATGGGGAAGTGTATGGGCTGGTGCCTGCCCATAGGGGTCACCCCACTGGAGCTCTTCACTGGTCAGTCATGGTCTTTCAGTGCATAAGCTATGGTAAGTGTCTCCTGGGTACCCAAGGCTGCCCTGCAACAGGTGTGACCAAGGGGCCCTGGGACAGACTAGCAGACCAAGGAGTGCTCAGGTCAGACTGGTCCCATCTGATGGACAAGGCCACCCTGCAGAGTTTAGGACCAACAGTTTCCCTAAAGCAAAAGTCTCCTGTGAGAGCATGTGGATCTTAGGGGGATGGCCATCTCTGGTCATGCTCCGCTACCGGCACTCCCATGCCAAACCCTCTGTGCTCCACATCAGCTGGCTTGCTGCCCCTACTACTTCTCTAAGCAGTTCTCCTTGCCAACTCAAGTGTCCTTGATCTCTTTCTGCTGGGGTTCCAGAGGCTCACAGTGAGAACAGTTTGTTCCTTGATGGTTCAACTTACCCATTCTCCTGGAGCCATTGGAGACCAGGAACCACTGTAGGTACACTATAGCCTCATGTATGGTTCCTAGCTTTCTCCCCCTTCAGTCAAGCTTCTGTGTCTTTCCTCTGTCTACTCTCAGTGCCTTCCCTCCAAAGATCTGTTAGGAGCATGCCAGCCATCTAAGTTCCTTGGTGGGAGCTTTCACCTGGTTGCATCTAGTCAACCATCTTGCCTTCCCCTCCTAAACATGTTTAGATTTTTGAGGCCCCTAACTTCTAGAAGGGCCTGTTAACTTACATTTCCTTTTATATTCAAATTTACCCTTAGATTTACACTTTCTAAAGACCTCAGTTGGAATGCATATCCCATTTGGGCAGCATAATTGACTTTTATCAACACTGAATTTATAATTTTTTTGAATTTATGAATTTGATGATCAGAAAGTTATATTCCATTTTTTACTTTTGCATGTTTTTGATTACTAGTACAGTGATAACATGTTGCATGTGTTTATTGGTTATCAGTATTTCACTTTTTGTAATTATTCATGTATTTATATATTTCCATTTGTAGATTTGTATTTTTTCTTCCTGTGTTTGTATTTTAATTTAGATTTACTTATTTTTTACTCAAATAAGTTATTAAACACGTTAACACTTGTTAACTAAATTGCACATATTTCTCAGAGCTTGTAATGTTTTCTAACTTTCTTTTTAATGTGTTTGTGGTTGTGTGTGTGTGTATATATATATGTATATATATCATTTTTTGAGATGGGGTCTCGCTCTGTCACCCAGACTGGAGTGCAATGGCATGATCTCGGCTCACTGCAACTTCTACCTCCCATGTCCAAGCGATTCTCCTGTCTTAGCCTTCCAAGTAGCTGGGATTACAGGCATACACCACCACAACCAGCTAATTTTTGTATTTTCAGTAGAGGCAGGGTTTCGCCATGTTGGCCAGGTTGGTCTTGAACTCCTGACCTCAGGTGATCCGTCCACCTCAGCCTCTCAAACTGCTGGGATTGCAGACATGAGCCACCATGCCCAACTTATTTATTGTATTTTTAATGCATGGGAATTGGAAGGTGTTATGTGTTCATATATAGCTGTTTATTCCATTATGATTTGTGCTGTTAATTGTGTGCTTTAAAACATTTTCACCTTTCCAGAATCATATAAATAATCCCCTACAATTATTATGTTTTCATATTTTATATTTAATCTTGATTTCTCTGGAAGTAATCTTGGCATGTGACATAGAGTTAGGGGACTACTCTGGTTTCTCCTCACCTCTGTCTCTTTATCTGGTTCTTGCCTATCTAGCTATATCTATTGGTCTCCCTTACTCTCCCTTGAATCATTACTCACCAATCACATAGAGAGTAATTCTTAGTCTTCATTTACTCTCCAAGCTGGTTCCTCTTATGGTTTTAACATTTGCTTCCCCTGCTTGGAAGGCTCCTTCCCAGAACTCCATATGGCTTATTCCTTATGCTTTGTCTGTTTCAAAGAGGTCTTCCTGATCTGCCTATCTTAGATATACTTTCCTATCAATCGGGTCATTTGACCTTATTAATAGTTTCTTTCTGGGATTTAGCAGTATCCAAAATTGCTTGTCCATTTAATTGTATTGTCTTCAACATTGGGAGTATAGGCTCCATGAAAACATGGGCTTTGTCTGTTTGCTTTACCGCAATTTCCCCAGCATCAAGAATTGCCTGGCATATAGTATGTATTCAGCAAATATGTTCCTTGGGCAAATGAATAAATAGATTTGGTGTGTATCATTAGCCAAGTATTATGCTGTAAAAATAATGACAATAGCTACTAACTTTTACTGAGTACTTATTCTTGATAATCTGTCTGCTAGAAATTGCCTTTGCAAAAAATGTAACAGTGAGAGAAATGTAACATCACTGACTCCATCTGACTTATAATTTCACAAGCTAATTGCCCTTGTTCATTCCTGGGCATAAGCCAAGTTAACTATGGGAGAAATTTAGCTTATAGTTTAACTTTAAATCAAGGATGATGATAGTCACTTTCCAAAACTAGCCCCCGCCTTGTTTGGGAACTGAAACTGCCTTTGTAAAGCTAATGAAAGTCTTCAAGGTTAGAATTATGGGAAGGGGCTGAATTCTGCTATGATGTAGGCTTACTTAAATGATAAACAGCCATTGCTCCCTAGTTTTCTTTTCTACGGTTGCTGCTCAGGAGTCATATAGTCAGAAGTCACAAGATTTGTAACTACCCCCAATTGCTCCCGTATATAATGTCACTATTGCAAAACCTAAGACTTGTCTTTGAGATATTTTTCAGACTTTTGCATTGTGGCAGAACAACTGATGCCACCCAGACCCATGACCCATACCACAGAATTGACTTGATTAGTCCTGTGAGCCCTACCTGGAAACCGATTCAGCACACGAGGACACTTGATTTCATAGTTTAGACATCCCTATGATTTAGACATCCCTAGCCCCTGCCTGTCAACTTATCCTTAAAAACACTAGCTGCTGAGTTCTTGGGAGGCAGATCTGAGCAAAATCTCCTGTCCTCCTCTCTCGGTGCTCCATGATTATTAAGCTCTTCTTCTACTGTAACACCTACTATCTTAGTGTATTGGGTTTTTCTGTTCAGCAGGCAAGAAAGACTTATTGAGCTTTAATATGCTTGCTTGGTATTTTATGAACATTATTTTATATAATCCACCAAACAAGATTTGCTTATTGACGACCTAATGAACCTTATTACTGCAAATAGCTCTTAATAATAATAGATGGTATTCCTCACAGGTAGAAAGCAGAGGCATTGAGAGTTTCAGTAAATATGTTCAGATCAAATAACAAGGAAGAATGTTGTAGCTTTGTAATATGTTTCACATATTTACCTTCTCAATTTTCCTGGAAAAATGTTTTGACTTCATTTTAATTAGTTTTTTCTACCAAGTGAACTTTTAGATCTTCCTTTTAGTTTCGTTCTGGCTAATCTTATTGACCTTTTGATTAGAGTTGAATTAAACACTTCCTTAATTTGGAAAAAGCTTCATCTATTCAAAATTGAGTTGTTCTTATCTGGGAAGATTGCCTTTCTTTTTCTATATTCCTTTATGATCCCAAGCTTCATGGAACATCTTAAGGCTTTTTAACAGGTACTGCATATTTTAAAAATGTTAAGTTTACATTGAGCTACTTTATATTTTTGCTTGCTGTTACAAATAAGACATTTGTTACACTGTTCAATTATTGTTACACATTTTTAAAATTATGTGTTATATTGTTACACATTTTAAAAAAGGATAGATATGGGGGCGTGCCCAAGATGGCCGAATAGGAACAACTCCAGCCTCCAGCTCCCAGTGTGAGCGACACAGAAGATGGGTGATTTCTGCATTTTCAACTGAGGTACTGGGTTCATCTCACTGGGGCATGTCGGACAGTTGGTGCTGGTCTGAGGGTGCAGCCCAACCAGCAAGAGCTGAAGCAGGGCGAGGCATCACCTCACCTGGGAAGTGCAAGGGGGAAGGGAATTCCTTTTCCTAGCCAAAGGAAAGTGAGACACATAATACCTGGAAAATCGGGTAACTCCCACCCTAATACTGCCCTTTACCAAGGGTCTTAGCAAATGGAACACCGGGAGATTATATCCCACACCTTGCCCAGTGGGTCCCACACCCACGGAGCCTCCCTCATTGCTAGCACAGCAGTCTGAGATCTAACTGCAAGGCGGCAGCAAGGTTGGGGGAGGGGCGCCTGCCATTGCTGAGACTTAAGTAGGTAAACAAAGCTACCAGGAAGCTCGAATTGGGTGGTGCTCACCACAGGTCTAGGAGGCCGGCCTGCCTCTGTAGACTTCTCCTCTGGGGACAGGGCAGAGCTAAACAAAAAGCAGCAGAAACCTTGGCAGAGGTAAATGCCCCTGTCTGACAGCTTTGAAGAGAGCAGTGGATCTCCCAGCATGGAGGTTGAGATCTGAGAATGGACAGACTGCCTGCTCAAGTGGGTCCCTGACCCCTGAGTAGCCTAACTGGGAGACATCTGCTAGGTGCAGACCAACACCTCATACCTCACACAGCAGGGTACACCCCTGAGACGAAGCTTCCAGAGCAAGAATCAGACAGCAACACTTGCTGTTCAGCAATATTCTATCTTCTGCAGCCATCGCTGCTGATACCCAGGCAAACAGGGTCTGGAGTGGACCTCAAGGAAACTCCGACAGCTGAGGGTCCTGACTGTTAGAAGGAAAACTAACAAACAGAAAGGACACCCACACCAAAACCCCATCAGTATGTTGCCATCATCAAAGACCAAAGGCAGATAAAACCACAAAGATGGAAAAAGCAGTGCAGAAAAGCTGGAAATTAAAAAAATCAGAGCGCATCACCCCCTCCAAAGGAATACAACTCATTGACAGCAACGGAACAAAGCTGGATGGAGAATGACTTTGACAAGTTGAGAGAAGAAGACTTCAGTCCATCAAACTTCTCAGAGCTAAAAGAGGAACTACATAACGAACACAAAGAAACTAAAAACCTTGAAAAAAGAATGGATGAATGGATAACTAGAATAATCAATGCAGAGAAAACCTTAAAAGAATTGATAGAGATGAAAACTGTAACATGAGAACTATGTGACAAATGCACAAGCTTCAGTAACTGTCTCGATCAACTGGAGGAAAGAGTATCAGTGATTAAAGATCAAACTTATGAAATGAAGCAAGAAAAGTGTAGAGAAAAAAGGGTAAAAAGAAATGAACAAAGCCTTCAAGAAATATGGGATTATGTGAAAAGACCAAATCCACATCTGATTTGTGTGCCTGAAAGTGAAGGGGAAAATGGAACCAAGTTGGAAAACACTCTGCAGGATATCATCCAAGAGAACTTCCCCAACCTAGTAAGGCAGGCCAATGTTTAAATTCAGGAAATACAGTGAATGTCACAAAGATACTCCTCGAGAAGAGCAACTCCAAGACACATAAATGTCAGATTCACCAAAGTTGAAATGAAGGAAAAAATGTTAAGGGCAGCCAGAGAGAAAGGTCGGGTTACACACAAAGGGTGATCCCATCAGACTAACAGCAGATCTCTCCGCAGAAACTCTACAAGCCAGAAGAGAGTGGGGGCCAATATTCAACATTCTTAAAGAAAAGAATTTTAAACCCAGAATTTCATATCCAGCCAAACTAAGTTTCATAAGTGAAGGAGAAATAAAATCCTTTACAGACAAGTAAAAGCTTAGAGATTTTGTCACCACCAGGCCTGCCCTACAAGAGATCCTGAAGGAAGCACTAAAGATGGAAAGGAACAACAGGTACCAGCCATTGCAAAAACATGTCAAAATGTAAAGTCCATCGATGCTAGGAAGAAACTGCATCAACTAATGAGCAAAATAACCAGCTAATATCATAATGACAGGATCAAGTTCACACATAACAATATTAACCTTAGATGTAAATGGACTAAATGGTCCAATTAAAAGACACAGACTGGCAAGAGTCAAGACTCATCAGTTTGCTGTATTCAGGAGACCCATCTCACATACAGAGACACACATAGGCTCAAAATAAAGGGATGGAGGAAGATCTACCAAGCAAATGGAAAACAAAAAGCTAGGGGTTGCAATCCTAGTCTCTGATAAAACAGACTTTAAACCCACAAAGATCAAAAGAGACAAAGAAGGCCATTACGTAATGGTAAAGGGATCAATTCATCAGGAAGAGCTAACTATCCTAAATATATATGCACCCAATACAGAAGCACCCGGATTCAGAAAGTAAGTCCTTAGAGACTTACAAAGAGACTTAGACTCCCACACAATAATAATGGGAGACTTTAACACCCCACCGTCAAAATTAGACAGATCAACGAGACAGAAAGTTAACAAGGATATCCAGGAATTGAACTCAGCTCTGCACCAAGCGGACCTAATAGACATCTACAGAACTCTCCACCCCAAATTAATAGAATATACATTCTTCTCAGCACCACATCCCACTTATTCCAAAATTGAACACATAGTTAGAAGTAAAGCACTCCTCAGCAAATGTACAAGAACAGAAATTATAACAAACTGTCTCTCAGACCACAGTGCAATCAAACTAGAACTCAGGACTAAGAAACTCAATCAAAACTGCACAACTACATGGAAACTGAACAACCTGCTCCTGAATGACTACTGGGTACATAATGAAATGAAGGCAGAAATAAAGATGTTCTTTGAAACCAATGAGAACAAAGATACAACATACCAGAATCTCTGGGACACATTGAAAGCAGTGTGTGGAGGGAAATTTATAGCACTAAATGCCCACAAGAGAAAGCAGGAAAGATCTTAAAATCGACACCCTAACATCACAATTAAAAGAATTAGAGAAGCAAGAGCAAACGCATTCAAAAGCTAGCAGAAGGCAAGAAATAACTAAGATCAGAGCAGAACTGAAGGAGATAGAGGCACAAACAACCCTCCAAAAAATCAATGAATTCAGGAGCTGTTTTTTTGAAAAGATCAACAAAATTGATAGACTGTTAGCAAGACTAATAAAGAAGAAAAGAGACAAGAATCAAATAGATGCAATAAAAAATGATAAAGGGATATCACCACTGACCCCACAGAAATGCAAACTACCATCAGAGAATACCATCAGCTCTACACAAATAAACTAGAAAACCTGGAAGAAATGGATAAATTCCTGGACACATGCATTCTCCCAAGACTAAACCAGGAAGAACTTGAATCTCTGAATAGACCAAGAGCAGGCTCTGAAATTGAGGCAATAATTAATAGCCTACCAACCAAAAAAAGTCCAGGATCAGACGGATTCACAGCTGAATTCTACCAGAGGTACAAGGAGCTGGTACCATTCCTTCTGAAACTATTCCAATCAATAGAAAAAGAGGGAATCCTCTCTAACTCATTTTACGAGGCCAATATCATCCTGATACCAAAGCCTGACAGAGATACAAGAAAAAGAATTTTAGACCAATATCCCTGATGAACATCGATGCACAAATCCTCAATAAAATACTGGCAAACCGAATCCAGCAGCACATCAAAAAGCTTATCCAGTATGATCAAGTGGGCTTCATCCCTGGGATGCAAGGCTAGTCGAACATATGCAAATCAATAAACATAAGCCAGCATATAAACAGAACCAAAAACAAAAGCCACATAATTATCTCAATAGATGCAGAAAAGTCCTCTGACAAAATTCAACAGTCCTTCATGCTAAAAATTCTCAATAAATTCAGTATTGATGGAAAGTATCTCATAATAAGAGCTATTTATGACAAACCCACAGTCAATATCATACTGAATGGGCAAAAACTGGAAGCATTCCCTTTGAAAACTGGCACAAGACAGGGATGCCCTCTCTCACCACTCCTATTCAACATAGTGTTGGAAGTTCTGGCTAGGGTAATCAGGCAAGAGAAATAAATAAAGGGTATTCAGTTAGGAAAACAAGAAGTCAAACTGTCCCTGTTTGCAGATGACATGATTGTATGTTTAGAAAACCCCATGGTCTCAGCCCAAAATCTCCTTAAGCTGATAAGCAACTTCAGCAAATTCTCAGGATACAAAATCAATGTGCAAAAATCACAAGCATTCTTATACACCAGTAACAGAGAGCCAAATCATGAATGAACTCCCATTCACAATAGCTTCAAAGAGAATAAAATACCTACTAATCCAACTTACAAGGGATGTGAAGGACCTCTTCAAGGAGAACTACAAACCACTGCTCAGTGAAATAAAAGAGGACACAAAGAAATGGAAGAACATACCATGCTCATGGATTGGAAAAATCAATATTGTGAAAATAGCCATACTGCCCAAGGTAATTTATAGATTCAGTGCCATACTTGTTAAGCTACCAATGACTTTCTTCACAGAATTGGAAAAAACTGCTTTAAAGTTCATATGGAACCAAAAAAGACCCCGCATTGCCAAGACAATCCTAAGCCAAAAGAACAAAGCTGGAAGCATCAGGCTACCTGACTTCAAACTATACTACAAGGCTACAGTAACCAAAACAGCATAGTACTAGTCTCAAAACAGAGATATAGACCAATGGAACAGAACAGAGTCCTCAGAAATAATACCAATATCTACAGCCATCTGATCTTTGACAAACTGACAAAAACAAGAAGTGGGGAAAGGATTCCCTATTTAATAAATGGTGCTGGGAAAATTGGCTAGCCATAAGTAGAAAGCTGAAACTGGATCCTTTCCTTACTCCTTATATGAAAATTAATTCAAGATGGATTAGAGATTAAAATGTTAGACCTAAAACCATAAAAACCCTAGAAGAAAACCTAGGTAAATGCCATTCAGGACATAGGCATGGGCAAGGACTTCATGTCTAAAACACCAAAAGCAATGGGAACAAAAGCCAAAATTGACAAATGGGATCTAATTAACCTAAAGAACTTCTGCACAGCAAAAGAAACTACCATCAGAGTGAACAGGCAACCTACAGAATGGGAGAAAATTTTTGCAATCTACTCATCTGACAAAGGGCTAATATCCAGAACCTATAAAGAACTCAAACAAATTTACAAGAAGAAAACAACCCCATCAAAACGTGGGCAAAGATATGAACAGACACTTCTTGAAGACATTCATACAGCCAACAGACACATGAAAAAATGCTCATCATCACTGGCCATCAGAGAAATGCAAATCAAAACCACAATGAGATACCATCTCACACCAGTTAGAATGGCAATCATTAAAAAATCAGGAAACAACGGGTGCTGGAGAGGATATGGAGAAATAGGAGCACTTTTACACTGTTGGTGGGACTATAAACTAGTTCAACCATTGTGGAAAACAGTGTGGCGATTCCTCAAGGATCTAGAACTAAAAATACCATTTGACCCAGCCATCCCAACACTGGGGATATACCCAAAGGATTATAAGTCATGCTGCTATAAAGACACATGCACACGCATGTTTATTGCAGCACTAATCACAATAGCAAAGACTTGGAATCAACCCAAATGTCCATCAGTGACAGACTGGATTAAGAAAATGTGGCACATATACACCATGGAATCACTATGCAGCCATAAAAAAGGATGAGTTTGTGTCCTTTATAGGGACATGGATGCAGCTGGAAACCATCATTCTCAGCAAACTATCACAAGAACAGAAAACCAAATACCACATGTTCTCACTCATAGGTGGGAATTGAACAATGAGATCACTTGGACACAGGAAGGGGATCATTACACCCCAGGTCCTATTGTGGGGAGAGGGGGGCAGGGATAACTTTAGGAGATATACCTAATGTAAATGACGAGTTAATGGGTGCCGCACACCAACATGGCACATGTATGTATATGTAAAAAACCTGCACGTTGTGCACATGTACCGTAGAACGTAAAGTATAATAAAAAAAAAATATTTGAGTCACTATGTGCGTTACTGACATCTCCATAGAAAAGTGCTCAGTGGCGAAGTAGATGGGTAAAAACAAATATCAAAGCCAGAAAACTATCAATAATTCAGCAGGGCAGTCCTGGGCTCAAGTCCTAATTCTTGAATCTGAATAAATTACTTAGACTCTCCGAACTTAATTTTGTCCGTAAAGTGAGTATAATGATAGTTTTTACCCATAAGGTTGTTGTAAGGATAAGCTAGGTAATGATGTCAAACACTTAGCACATTGACATATACTAAATGCTTAATTAAGGTTAGCTATGATTAGTAGGGCTACTGAACTATAATTTGCAAATATTTTTCTCCAGGTTTTTAAGCTATAGAGGGACTATCATATTGGGAAATTTCATGCTCCTTGGTCAGGGATGGTGCAGAGAAGCCTAAAGGAGAAGCCAATGATTGTAGAGTCACTTTTACTGTCATGTCTTTGACTATAAAGTCAAATAGAAATCTAGGGTTTCATCTGTATTTTTATTTTTTTCTGTATTTATAACCATAAAATATAGACACACAACACACAGTCATCAATAAGTAACTAGTCAGGGTTCTCTAGAGGGACAGAAGTAACAGGGTATATGTATATATGAAAGGGAGTTTATAATTAAGGAGAATTGACTCACATAATCATGAAGTTGCATGATAAGCCATGTACAAGCTGAGGAGCAAGGCAGCCAGTCCAAGTTCTAAAACCTCAAAAGGAGGGAAACTGACAGTACAGCCTTCAGTCTGTGGCAAAAGCCTGAGAGCCTCTGGCAAACAACTGGCGTAAGTACAAGAGTCCAAAAGCTGAAAAACTTGGAGTCTGATGTTTGAGGGCAGGAGGCATCCGGCACGGGAGAAAGATGAAGGCTGGAAGACTGAGCAAGTCAGCTTCTTTCACCTTCTGCCTGCTTTTTCTAGCCACGCTAACAGCCAATATAGGCTAGTGCCCGCTGACATTGTGGGTGGATCTTCCTCTCCCAGTCTACTGACTCAAATGTTAATCTCTTCTGGCAACACCCAGAAACACTGATACACCCAGAAACAATACTTTGCATCCTTCAATCAAATTGACACTTAATATTAACCATCACAGTAACTTTTTAAAACATATGATATAGCAGGATTTTTTCATCCCATATTTTTTTTTTCCTTTCTTTCCTTCCTTTCCAGATGGGTTAATGCTATGTTGTCCAGGCTGGTCTCAAACTCTTGCCCTCAGTGATCTGCACATCTCTAACTCCCAAAGTGCTGGGATTACAGGCATGAGCCACTACACCAAGCCTCATTCCATAAAATTTCTATTGCTCCCTTGTGGACCCTCTCCTCTTTATGGTGATTATCCCCCATCTCCTTACCTAATCTGAGAAATGTACCCAAGCATTGTTCTACAAACATAGATCCATATAAAGGAAATAAATACAAGAAGAATTTAATTTAAATCTGACACTCTTCCATCTCTCTAGGTATGTCTTACTTCCTTTTAAGCCTCTAATACTTTGATCATAAAACCATGCTGTTGTAGGGGAGGGATATGGTGGTGGTTAGATTATGGTTAACTCAGTCCTTACTAAAAATTCTTACTGCCGGGCGCGGTGGCTCATGCCTGTAATCCCAGCACTTTGGGAGGCTAAGGCGGGCAGATCACAAATTCAGGAGATCGAGACCATCCTGGCTAGCACAGTGAAACCCCGTCTCTAATAAAAATACAAAAAAATTGGCAGGGCATGGTGGCGGGTGTCTGTAGTCCCAGCTGCTCGGAAGGTGAGGCAGGAGAATGGTGTGAACCCGGGAGGCAGATATTGCAGTGAGCCGAGATCATGCCACTGCACTCCAGCCTAGGCGACAGAGTGAGACTCCATCTTTTTTTTTTTTTTTTTTTTTTTTTTTTTAAAAAAAACTCTTCCTGCTGCTTTTGATCTTTTTAGTTGTTGGTTTTGTTTCAATTTTTTGTTCTATATTAAATGGGTCAGTTCAGCTCTTTCTCCTCATAAACACTAGGCAGTGTCCATAATTTAATCTTTAAAACTTGAAGCCATTTTGTTATCTGAGAGGATCCTTTCCAATATGTATTCCTTACTACATGCAGACACCCTAGAGTTAGAGAAGGTGGTAGTGTAGGGCTAGGATATTTGTGATGAGGACTTGAAGAGGCCTAAAGTGTGTTGAGTGGGTTATAGTGAAGTGAGGGTCATCCTAGACCTGCGAAACAAACATAGGATTTGGAATCAGACACCCCAATGTATGAAATCTGCCTCTAGCACTTAATAAGCTTACCTTAAACAATTTAACCTTCCTGAGCCTTAGTTTTTTGCAGCTATTATTTGGGATGTAAGAGTACCCACCTGAGTATTTGTCATGGGAATCAAGCCAGGCCATGTGTGTAAAGTGCTTGATATGGCACATGGCCCATGTGATGTCAAAGATATTGCAACACTCATGATTATTACATTCATTTATGTCAGGTGCAGGGAAGAAAGCAATCAGGTTGCAATGAGGTGTAGTTTGGCTAGTTTAAAATTTGCTCTGAAGTGGAGCTATTTTCCTTAGAAGGAGATTCATCTCACAAAACTGACTCTACAGTGTGTGAAGAAGGCAAGGTGACTTTCAGCCTAACTAGAATCTGGTGGCTTTGCTTGCAAATGGTGGCTGGCAAATGTTTTCCAGATTTTATGGACACACTGTCATTTGATGGTTTCTTAATAATTTTCCATTTCCTCAATGTGTGAAATAATAAACTATAGCTATTTGTTGGTCCATGGCAGGCCTATCTGTGATGTTGAGTAATTGCTTGGCACCCAGAAAAGATTGCCTTCTATATTTAAACATGTTTATCAATCATGCCTTCCAGACACCATCTGCCCAAGGAAGGCCACAACAAGTGGAGGTCCAGAGAAGAATGACTTTGGGAGGAAACCTTTCCCAGGAGCATAGAACAGAACCTATTTGGCTCTAATGATTGTTCAAGGTGGATAAGGAGAGGAGAAGAAAAAATGTGTGATCAGATATAACCCTTACCTGCTTATTAATTGAACAAGGCAGGTGCCAGGCTGCTCTGAATTCTGCTGGCAGGCTGCAGAATGAGCCATTTCCCCTGTTAATAAGTCCTTTAGTGCAGGAGACATCTCTAGCAAGCCTTATATGAAGAAATAACAAAAAATTCAATTAATATGAACCCTGAAGTTAACTTAAAAATGTCCTTAGCCTATTCTAAAAGTGGAGGGTTGAAAGCAAGGATAAGAAAAGGAAAAACAAACAAAAAAATGAAACAACAACAACAAAAAACAAAAGTAGAAAATTGAGCCCACTGATATTAGGAATTAAAGAGAACATTTTCTGGGTTTTGTCTGAATTCCTTAGCCTGGTATTCAAGGTTACTCTCATGTCCACATGCCCTACCTGGGACATGGCCTCTGTAGCCTTGGTACCAGTTGCACCTGAACCCCTGGAGTGAGGCTGGTGGGGCAGCAGGGAGGGGAGTTGGAGGCTTATTTCCCATTTCTCTGATTCTTTTCATAATTATCCTCACAGATATTCTCATTTCTGTTTATCATCTGAGACCCAAAGAAGGTGTGGAGAACTTGCCCAAGAAATAAGTTAGTGAGTGATTGAAGTAGGACTTAATCCCACTCACAACCTATTTGCTTTCATGTCTTCTTTCTCCTGCTTATCTGAAAGATCCTTGAGGGCAAGGTTAGCTATTTATTTAAGATTTACTGCTTATTCTTTCTTAAAAATAATATGCATACCAGACAGAATATTTGATAATAAAAGCCAAAGAAATTAAACTTTCATAGACTTTTCACTAATATTTGGTTTATGTGCTTCTGTGTGTGTGTACATCATTACACCGTTTGAAAAGTTACATAATTGCTAAGATTGTTTACTTGATTCAGACAGATCTAGACCTCGGTCTGAATTTCTTACTGTAGTGTTACATAGGGCATATTGACCCTCAGTTTTCTTCTCTGGGGAAATGTGTTTCTCATTTGGTATTTCTTTGCTTATGATGTGGGAATAATACCTATTTCACAAGTACTTTCTGAGAATTGAATCATATTGTCTATTTAAAGCACATAGTGGCCCATTTGATTAGATATTGTTATAATAACAGTGATTACTGTGGTAATAATTATCAAGAATATTTTCCTTGTCAATAAATATTCCTCTACAATAGTATTTCTCAATGTTTGGTTCATTATTGCCTACAAAAGAAGCTGTCTAAAACATTTTCTACCTAATTGCTTCCTCCATAGAATTTTAATACCACAGATACATTGTATATCTGTTTGTGCACTTATTTATATCTGTGCATTTTATATAGAAAGAGCAGGATTTTTAACTCCCCCAAAGCATCAATTTTAGTGCCTATTGAGAATGCATGTGGCATAACATGATTTATAACAGTTACATGATCTTCTGTTAAATAGATAAGCTGTAATTTAGATAATCAAGACTAATATTGAATATTTGGGTTATTTAAATGTTTCACTATTTTTAGCTACATTGTAATTAACATTGTACATAATATATTTGCAGATAAAAACATGTTTGTATGTCTGATTTTTCTTAGGATAAATTCCTCAAAATAAAAAATCTTGACCAAAGGTTATAGATTTTTAAAGTTATCTTTGAAATATTTTGTTAAACTACTCTTTAGAAGTGTTGATACAAAACTACACTTTAATTAGCAGTATCTGAATGTGGCTATTTCACTAAATTTTATTTAAATGGACTATTAAAATACATAATTTTTTATAATTTCTACAAATGTCAGCAAAGTTTAGTTTTGAATCTAATTGCATCCCTACTGCACCTGATGTTCGTCTAACCTCATGGCACGGCTCATATGACCTGTCAGGGTTCAACTCCAGACTATTACTTCCTACAGGACCCTCCAGACCCCTGAATGATGAATACAAAGCAGCTCCCGATCCAATCCACCCATTTAATTTCTTTCATGTTCCTTCCTGTGTGTTCTACTCGGTGGTGGGATGTCAAGGTTAGACACCAAGAGTCCTAACTGATTCAATAGAAACAGCCATATTTCTATCCAATGGCACTTCCATTTTCAATTTGTGTTCCAGTTCCAATTCAGACCTATTTCTTCTAGCCACAAAGAACAAAATGTAATATTTGCCATTGACACAGCTCTGAAACTAGATTAAAGAAAGATATGGAGTAAAAGACTGCGCAGAGATAAAAATTTTTTTTTCTATCAAGTTCAGTGTTTATTTTTTTGGGGGGAAGCATTTGTTCCTATGTCAAATGTTTGTTGTGCACCTAAACACACAGTAGTTCTAGTTTCTGCAAATATAATAAGCTAAGTAAATGCTGTCACATTCATATCGATTGAAAAATCTTATATAGTAGCAACAACCCCAATTCAAGAAAGTAGTACCAGCTTAGGCTGGCAAATAAAAAAGGAAAGAGTGGAACAGAAAAATGTGGATCATACAAGAAGAAAAATGGAAACCTTGCTAAAACATTGGTCTGCTAAGCATTTTCATTAGTTCCTTAGAGAAGAGAGGTGAAATTTGACAGGATCACACTGTAAATCTTTTGTAGCTTGTTTTATTCGTTTTTCTTTTTCAGCTCTGGTAAAATGTAGGTCATTCTTATTTCACAGTGAGAACACAGTCGTTCTTAACAAAACCTTTTGTGGACTTCATAAATCTCTGAATTAAATAACTTTTTCATGTGTTTTTATACTTAGCTACCTGAAGTACTGGGAGTACTGACCTGACAATCTGATAGTGAAGATTCTGGTGCTCAGTGAGCCAAATCAGAAAGTAGTTCCTCATGTACACATGGCCTTAAGGCTCATTTTATGCTGAGTGTGTCATGTGTTGAATAGGCAGAAGCTTTGAATATCCATGTGTTTTGGCTGGGTTCTTCCTAATTATCATTGTTGAGAAGACATCCCTCAATCTCCCGATCCAATTCAGCTGACCTCCCTTTGATGTTTTAAAACACCTTAGAACATACCTGTCCTAACACTGATTTCCTAATGACTACCATTTGACTTCTCCCTTTTCCCAGCTAGATGGAGACTTCCCTGAAACATTAACTATAATATTGTTTCTCTATCACGAGCCTATAGCACAATCTAACCACAGTAGTTACTCAGTGTAGATTTTTATAAAAGGAAGGAAAGAATGAGGGAAAAGAAAAACAGGTAGGTTCTGGGGCAGATATTCAATCTGGTATGGTATCCTGCTAAACCTGTAGCTCTGACTTAGGTCGATGCTGAAAAGTCACTGTGACCCTCAGCCACCAATATCTTCTACTTGCCAAGGCAGAAAAAGGATATCAACAGATTTTAGAAATCTTCCTCATATTGCATTTACTTGTTTCCTTTTTTTAAAATACAAAATTTATTGAGCAGTTATTACATTCTAAATATAGGGCTCTAGATGCTGTGATACCACCATCTGCAGCATACCTCACAATCATGCTGTAAGGTAAGTATCATTGTCCTCACTTCACCTAAGAGAGAATGAAGGCTTATAGAAGATAAAGAACTAGCCCAAGTGCACATGACTGTTAAATGTGATGGCCAAAATGTCTCACCTTGTCCTAATTTGAGAGTCCACTTAACTACCAAACCTGTGATTCTATCTCGAGTCACATACACATTCCGTTCAATCAGCATTTCAGTGAGCTTCTAAAGGGCTGTGGAACTTCAAACCTACATGACTTATAGGAAGACATCATTATCACCTTTATGACTCTCTGTGTGGCTGCACATGGCTCTTAAATTATTTGGCTTCGAGAAAAAAACATGTGAAATAATATCTGAGCTTTTGTGTCTGAGAGTGATAAATGAGAGAAAGGCGGGGAGGGATAGAGAAAGGTAGGGGAGGAAAAAGACTTTATACTTTTCTCTTTGGAAACATTTACTTAAAATGAGCTGAAAAACTCCTTTCCTATCTTTTCCTTTAGCTGCATTTATAGTAGAGGAATCAATTATTGTTGTGGATAAGTGAGTCAGCGGTTAGGGGGCCAGCAGAGGTCGGATCATTGCAGTAGAAGACCTCCTGGCCCCTGGGAAGAGTCCACCCAAACCATGTGAGTAGAGAACTCTCTGTCTCTCTGTTGTTCTCAGCAGGAATTCTTCTGTCCTCAACATTTTCCTGCTTTATGAGATCACAGATGTGGGGGTCAGATATTTCAAGACCCTGTGTTCTACACAAAGGTACTGCATTTTTCCTTTACTGACAGATTCCTTTGTGGATAGACACATTTTCTCTTGTACTTTTAATGGAAATTCTGCAGGAAAATGTAATAGAATATATTTAGTCTGCCCTTGGTTGGTATTCAATATATATATATCATTTTATCATTTATAAGGATGATAAAATTAACCTTTCTGTTTTTCCCAGAAGCTACGTTGTGTATATAATATTGGTAGTTTCTCCATGGGGTGGGGGGAGTTTGATCAACAAAGGGATATAATTCTAAGATATGAGGTTTAGAGATCCTCTTTCATCACTCTATTTTTATATATAGCTCTTTGCAGGCGAAGCCCATGTTCAGATCTGAATCTCTCAATACGACTTACACAGGGGCTTTCCACATCCAGTGCTTACAGTTTAAAAAATTTAATTTGGAATGAAAATTTCGAATTTTAAAACGATGTGGCAACTAGAGGAAGTTATATATTTATGTGGGGGAGGGGGTGGATGGTTTGTAAAAGAGATTGTTTTGTTTTGTAGTATGCAAAGTTAAGTTTCTCCAGATAGAAATGGTTGGAGCTTCTGTAACCATCTTTAAGTTTTCTAGAAATTCATATTATATATGTTATTTTTGTTATAAATTATAAAATGAATTATACATATTTTATAATCTTCAAATGTAGGAGCAAAAGTAATCTAAAAGGGAGGCTTTGATATCATGAAAAGATTTAGCATTATATCAAACCCTGAGATTTTTTTTGTTTTTCTGGTAGAGAAAGCGGCAGACAATTGTGTGTAACTTGGCATTTTGGTCTGATAGCAAAACTTGGTAATAAGTTTTTCTGTTGCTGCCTGTGAAAGCTTTGATGCCTTGGGGGCTATTTTCCTCAGGGAATAGTAACACCTGATAGTAGGAAACAGAAACAGATAAAATCCTGGTTTTAAAAAAAAAAGTCTTCACACTGGAACAAGTTAACAATTAATTCAATTCAGAAAATCACATTAAAACAACATTAGAAGTATGACTCAACCAAGTAAGGTCTAAGGTCAAAGCCGTGACACATTATCTTTTGCTAATTTGTGAATGCAAAATTCCTCAGGCACGAGGGACATTTCTACCAGTGAAAGGCTTTCTGGGCTTGCGTGTAGCATAGACTCCAATGATTAAGTTTGGGTTCCTGATTAAGTGACCCCTGTAACATTATGTTAGTGGTTGATTTAGACTCATTCCTTCTGTTTGTTTTCATTCACAACTCTGTGTGTGTGTGTGTGTGTACGCACATGACTGTGTGTTCTACAGATGTTCATGTTCAGAGGCATTTTTGATGTTTCATTTTCAGTTGTGATAGCTAAGTTGATGTCTTGTACTGCTGACCCAGAGGCTGGCATTGCCCCAAAAGTAGAGGCGGGGAATTCCCACAAGTGAGCGCTCCAGCCATCTTGATGTGGTGCTGACTGGGGTTCCAGAGAAAGAAATGTGAAGCCCCAGGATGATTTATCAGGGGAACTTATGCACAGAATGCTGCTGAATGTCCTCGTGATGGACGACAGTGAGAGGATAGGAATGTTCTACCGTGGTCTGCCCCCTATGAGCAGGTATGGAGTATATATGAAGGCTTAAGGAATTCGGCTCAGGGTTGCGGCCAGTTTCTTTCAGTGTTTTGGACAACAATCTGGATACCTTTATGAGTGCCTGGGAATGTTCAAGGCCCTGGTTTGAGTTCAAGCCTACTGGGAAACACCTGCAGCTGGCTGGGCACTTTGCGATTTTTTAGTCATGACGTAGAAAGAAAGCACGGGGAGCTAGGGGACCCTACAGATATGACCAGGATGACTGCTTTAGTGGAATTTTGTGTTCTCAGGATAATATAAAAACTCAACTCACAACCAAGGAAACTTGAAATGACCTGGGAAAACATGTGTCTTTAAAAAATTGTATCAAAGGAAGAAAACTCCAAATTCTAATTCAGAGGCTTTCTATGTTGAAGTATAGACTTTTATGTCCACATATCTCCTAAGAAGATTATATGATGGTTTAACTATTTGAGAATGAAGATATTTTATTTTTTCTTAAGAGAAGAATTATGACACTGTATACCACCTTGTGAAGCTTAAAAGCAAAACAGAATATATATTCTCCTAACCATTTGTAGTTAGAGATTGGTTTTATAAAATAATTATTTAAAAATTATGACTATTTGTAATAGAATTTCTATTTTCATATGAGGAATAAATACTTGTTCCTCAAATTCTTAGTTGAAATATGAAAGTATAAATGGCAAATTATATACTTTTTATGAAAGAAAATTCTGAGAAGTCAGGTGAAGTTACCCAAACAAATTAGAACAAAACAGTTATTGTAGGACTGGGAACAAAATTAAAGTCTTGAATTAGCCCTACTGGGGATGGATTGAAATATGTTTTTGCTGTTTTCTGTGCTAGCCTGTAGGGTCTGCATATAGCAGTCCTACAAAATGGGCTGTGTAATGGAGATGGGAGTGAATAATTCAATCCCATCAAATATGACATTCATAGAGTTTGATAAAAATTAACAGTCCTTTCTTTTAGCATCTGCACCATGTAAATGTTGGAAAGGCAACAGAAGGGGGAATGAAGCTTCGTATTTGCCTTTATGTAGTTTATAATTTAGGCGATGAGAGAAAGGAACTGATATATATTAGGTAATATGCAGTAGACTGAAGATGTCTATATTCTTATTCCTAGAACCTGTAAATATGTTATGTTGCATGTAAAAAAGACTCTGCAGATGTGATTAAACTATGGGTCTTCATTTGGGATGTTTATCCTGGAATATTGAGGAGAGCTCAAATGTGATCACAGGCTCCTTATCAATGAAAGAGGGAGACAGGAAAGTCAGAGGAGATGTGACTGTGGAAGCAAGGTTTGCAGTAATGTGGGACTGTGAGCCAAGGAATGTGGGCAGCCTCAGGATGATGGAAAAGGAAGGGAAATGGATTCTTCCCTAGAGCTTCGAGAATAAGCATAGGCCTGCCAGCCCTTTTAAACTTCTTACCTTCTAAGATAGTAAGTTTGTGTTATTTTGAGCTACTACTACATGTGAGGTTACAGCTGTTAATTGTTATAGCACCAATAGTTAATTAATCACTATTATATATCAACTATATTTCCCATTAATACTATGAAAAGGTATCCCTTTGAAGAAACTCAAACTGTACTCAGAAGTAAAAATTTCTGCAAGCCATGCATTTACTAGACAGCAAAGCAAAAATTTAAACTCTAGAAACAAATTCTGAACTATACCAAAATGGAGGTATTTTGAATTAAGGATAAATAATAATCAAGGATATCACTATTTGCTAAATTACATCACAAAGGCAAAGAAGTTAAAGGAAAATGACATTGGGTTGCAGAATATATCTGAATGTTCCATAAAAGAGAATGCTTTTGGTTAACTCTAGAGGGGTGGCAAAACTTCACTAGGCAGAGGGAGCGAATATGCAGAAGTAAGTATGGCCAACAAGTGAGTGGGCAGGAGGTTGATTAACTGGATAATTAAATGTAAATTATATCTTGGGGAGTAATAGGTAGATCATAGGTAGGGAGGGTGATTTCAGTTCATAAAAAATGTCAGATCCAGATTCCAAAGTTTTTATTTGATTTAGAAGACAAAAGTAATTAATGGATCTGAGTTGTTCATGAAACATTTCTGTTGTAATCATTTCTAATCATTTCAACTTAAAAAAGGCTTACAATTTTTAAGTCATAATATTGAAGATTGGTCTTCTAGCAGCTTATAAGAAAGACTGAAATCTGTACAACTGAGGGCTATTGAAGTAATCCAGCCATGATATGTCGAGGGCCTGAGTGAGGGTGGAGTAGGTGGGAATTTAGGCTCCCTAAATATTTATGAATATCATGTTGAAGAACTAACAAAAATAAATCACAGATGAATTGATAGTTTTGAGTCCAATTTCCCAAGCAAATAGTTGGATCAATGAAAAGGTTATGGAGATGAATTTGGGGAAAGAGGAAAAATTAATGGGTTGGATTTTGAAAATGTTGTTTTTGATAATGACAAAACATGTAAGTGAAAATTTTCACTAGTCATCTTAAAAAAAAAATAAGTTTTGGGAATCAGGCCAAAGGATACAAATGGAGGTATGGTTTGAAAGGTCATAGGCTACCCTGAACTGACATTTCTAGGACAAGACTGTAAAGAAACAAGGAAATAAAACAATGCATTGAGTATTGGAGAACGGCAGAATTTAGGTGTAGGACAAAAAAATGAAGTGATACACAGAGAAGCTGATTGAGATGAAGAGGAAGAATCAGATTTTGTGAAGGGTAGATGCCAAGGTATGGGGGAATTTCAAAAATGATGGGTAAAGTCAAATACAGCAAAAACTTCGCAGCAAATCAGCCTGAAAAATGCCACTGGATTCTGGGATTCTACAACAGGAGAGTTGTTGGTCAACCATGAAAAGGAAATATAATTAGGTTGGAAACAGTACACTAGATTAAGGAGCATAGGAGGGATTTGAGAAAATTACCATAATTTACTCAATTTGCAAGTAAAAAGACAGAAGAGTAGTAGAGAAGGCACTAGAGTTAATTTCCAATAACTTCTTTCTCTCACCTTCCCTCTCTTTACGTGTGTGTATGTATGTTTATAGATACATAAACAAATATGTATTTGTGCAGATATTGATATGTTTTCAGGTGTTTGTGTATATGTGTATACATACATAAATACATATAGACACACATACTTCAAAGAGCAGTTAGGAGCTGTAGGAGAAGCTAGAGGGAAGAGGTAAATAGAAATGAGGTTTAATGGCAATATAAGCAACAAAAATGCCTTTTATAGTATGAGTATACCTTGAACACAGTCCTAAGGAATTTCCATGACCTAGAAGAAAATCTGTTATTTTTATCTCTTGTCTTTACTACATTTTCAAAGGATAAGAATGTAGTATTACAAGTCTTGGGGCCTTCTGTTCCCTATACATTTAATGCTCATTAAAAATTTGTGGTCTATATGAATAAGTGAAGTATGTTTATTTCAAGTATTGCTTTAAAGAAATACAAAAATACATTCTCTGGTAAGGGAAAATAACCTTAACTTGTACTCACACCATTTTAAATAGAGTTTTGAAACCCAGAGGATTTATAATAACAGAATGTAGACCACTTATTGAGAAGTCGCAGAGCCATTTTAATCTAATACAAAGGGCCACTAGTGGGCCAGGAGTTCTCTGGCAAAAATATTTGTGTTTATATTTCTCATCAGGACAATATACATGGACTCCCCTAGCTTCTCTTCCTTTCTCTTTGCCAATGTAAATTAACTCAACATTGCTTAAAATCATGTGTGCTATTCTCTATAAAGGAAAGGAAAAGGAGTTGGGGGTGAGTTGAGTTGCATTTGTCAGATGCCTATTTGTGCTAGTATTTTAAAAGATAGGCTATATAATCTTCACAACTCTTTGAGGCAAGCGTCTTTTTATTGTTGTAAATTACATGTAACATTTACTATTTTAACTATTTCAAGTGTATAATTCAGTTGCATTAATCATCACTCTCCATTTCCAGAACTTTTTCATCATCCAAAACAGAAACTCTTTATCCATTAACCAACTCACCACTTCTGCCTTCCCTCAGCCCCTGGTTACCTCTATCTTATTTTCTGTCTCTATAAATTTTTCTACTCTAGTTAGCTCATATAAGTGGAATGGTACAGCATTTGTCCCTTTTTGTCTTGTTTTATTTGGCATAAAATTTTAAAGTTTCACTCATGTTATAGCATGCATCAAAATTTCATTCCTTTTTATGACTTAGCAATATTCCATTGTATGTATATACCAATTTTTATTCATCTGTTGATATTTGGACTGTTGTCACCTTTTGGCTATGGTAAATAATGCTGCTATGAACACTAGCATACAAGTATTTGTTCAAATTCCTGCTTTCAATTCTTTTGGTTATATAACCAGAAGTAGAATTGTTGGAGGCAGGTGTATTTGTCTCCATTTTTTCCTCATTAAAAAAATGAAAAATATTAATGTTCCCAAAGCCACTGTATTAGTGTGTTCTCACAATGCTACTTATACAAAGAAATACCTGAATCTGGGTAATTTACAAAGAAAAGAGGTTTAATTGGCTCATGGTTTTGCAGGCTATACAGGAAGCAGGGATAGCTGAAGCCTCAGGAAACTTACATTCATGGCAGAAGGTGAAGGGAAAGCAGGCATGTCTTACATGGCCAAACCATGAGGAATAGAGTGAATCAGGAGGTGCTACACACTTTTAAGCAGCCAGATCTTGTGAGAACTCACTATCATGAGAACAGCAAGGGGAAAATCCACCCCCATGATCAATCACCTCCTCCAATATTGGGAATTACAATTAACCATGAGATTTGGGCAGGGACACAAATCTAAACCATATCAACCACATTACAAGTAGCAAGTCTGGGATTCCAACCCAGCCAGATATGTCTGATTCTAAAACTTATGTGCTCTTTTTTTCTAATATCATGTTGACTTATGAGTTTTGATATATTTTTACTCTGTTATTATGAAAAGCTTTTGCTTTTCTATAAGACATTTTTACTGTTCAAATGGCCCAGAATGCATTGACATGACAAAAAATGATTTTGCTAAAGTTGTAGTTATTGCCTTGTTGTATTCATCATGTGTTCATATTACCAAAGTTGAAAGAAATAGAAAAAATGGAGAGCAACATTTCAGGCATTTAATTCTCTTAAGATTTATATAAATACAAATTTACACTAGACTTATTACCAACCCATTCATAGTACTTCCCGATGGAAATTGCTTGACAATAACATTTATGTACACATATAAGTAATTAAATCAGATTAACTTTAAATCCTATAATTTACATTTTGCTTAGTGTTAATCACTGAATTTTTTATACGCAAGAAGAAACAGGTAAACCAAAACAAATGCTGGCAAATAAAGCAAAAGAATACAAATAAGCAATAATTGTCCAACAGACCAGTCAGACACCAAAGTATATTGTTACATACAACAGCACCTGCTTTCATGAGATGCATTTTTTTTTTCAAATACTCCTACAACCTTCCAGCAGTGACAGTGAGATGATGGGTGTCATACTTGTACGGTACATGTGCTAACTCTTAGAGCAGAAAATAACATTCACTCCTACCCTTCTGAATTACGAGGAGTCAACCTTGGAAAACCCTCCCATAAAAGTAAACTTTCCATCTGCTTATCATGAAATGCAGTGCTGCTGGAGGGCTTCTTTATCTCTACAAATTATTAGAAAAATGTATGCTTATTTTATGAACAATAACCTCAGTGAAATATATATATATATTTAAATACATATTAGATGAACTTAATTCAGACAAATCTGACTGATGTGTATATAAAAGAAAGTTGGGTTTTGATTGCAAAATTAAAATCCCAATATACATTACTCATTTTAAAAATAATTCTGACCAACCTTTACAATGGTTGTGAATTTTATTTCTTCCATTGTTTCCCAAGAGACATAGGAAATTTCAGTATCTTTGGCAATATATCATATCACATTTATAGCTCAATAATTGATAAGGCTTATGGGAGATCTATCTCTAGCCGTAGTAACTCTATTGCGTATAAAAGTTGCTACTGCTCAATTTGAGATGCTACAGGGACAATTGTCAATAGTTTCACAAATTGTCAGTAGCTTCACATTTTCTGTCTAGCTTGATTTCAAGGCTTCTTGTTCTTTATGGATTGTTCAGTAATAAGGCATTTTACTTGAGTGTACGTGCCCAAAATTCTGAGAACTCTCATTTCTCATTCTATCTGTGGAAACAAAGATAAAAATTTGTCCTAAACAAACCTGGTTTTTGTCCATTTATTATATTGTGTTCAGAGATAGTACCAGTTGATTCTATTTTACTTAGTCATTTCTAATCTCCTGGTGATGAAATTGTCTGGAATACTTAAGTACACTTACATAAAAAATACATTTCATCTCTTTTTCCATGGGATGTGTTAAGGATCTTCACATTAAAAGTGTAATGTATTCCCATGTTTACTTAATTTAACTTTCTCACAATAGTGGTTTGCATCTTACATATTTTATATATCTCAGTGTTTGTAACTCTTTTTAAAATGGATTTTAGCTCATAAAACTCCTTATATGTATAGCAAGTGGGTTTTTACTTATAATTACTGCCTTTAAATATTTATCACAGAATAGGAGTTATATATAACATTGTATTAGACACCAATTCTGTAATACTTGCCTCGCAATTAAATATACTCACTGAAAGTCAGTATGACCAAAGAGTGTCTGTTCTATGAGTTCTTTAAAGGAATTTAAACATGACTAGGAGAGCCAAGTATGATATTTTAGATAATTATCACAGCAACTAACAATAGCCTCAGGACTGGTACTTCTAAAAATTTAAGGGTAAAACCTGTCATGTTTAAGTAATATACCAGATACGAGAGAAAAATACTTTCCTAGAACAGAGTCTATCTACAAAATAGTTCAGGGACACTATTTGAGCACTGAGATTGGAGGAAGGTGATTTTGAGTGTCACTCTCTGTAGAATCTTGCCTGTTTTGCCTTTGGCCTAGTTCCTCAGGAAATATGCTGATTTCCATGCCAGGAAAGGTAGCTATTGAAAATGACAAGAACAAGGCATTTAACTAATTGACAACATCAAGGACATCATAAGAACTCGAAAGAATGAGACTTTCCTGTTTGTGATCCTATGAGTCATAACAATGTTGGCAATTCTTTTCTTCCTTATGGAGAGAATTGATTGCTGTGGGAATGGGGTTGGAACATCAGCAACTGCAGAAGCCCTGGGGTTAGTGCAGGGGCCATAGAAGAGTGATTCTTCGAGGGAACAGTAAGCTCCAACACCCTGAAAGAGGTCAGCTGGTGCCACAGGGGAGAACACAGAGGCAGCCAACACCTTCTGAAGGTCGAAAGGAAAGAGTGGCAACTTTATCTTCAAAAGCCCACTATCAGGGGGAAATCTTGGTCTTGGAAGGATTTGGGTACCAAAAATTATGTTGATGAAGACAATAAAGCAGAAACTTTTATACCTTCTCTTGTGATATCCAGGTTATAGTTTTATAATACAAGTATTCATATCGCTATCCTTATATCTATCTCTTATACCTCCTTTTCTGTTTGAAATGCATTATTCATTTTAATTCGATAGTTAAAACTTTACCTCACTTTTGATAGTTGATGGGTTGCCATTTGGTAGGTGGAATGCATTAATTTCTTTAGTGTCTCTCCAAGTTTTTAAAAAATTTACCAGGCTTGTTCTGGAACAAAACATGTGAGCAATATTTGTTCTGTCTTTCTGATGCCCAGTGGACTACCTTGTTTATATTACTTATTTTATGATTTGACTTGAAGGCTCCTATGTGAATACTACTTAGATATTGGTATTTTCACTGTGTTCTTTATTCTTGGTTGTTAAATTATGTCTTCCAAAGCTGAATTATTTCAGAGAATGATCTTTTAAAAAATGTCTTTCTTTTTTTAACTGCATTAAATAACAAGTATGTTACAGATTTCTAGCAAATACTTGTTACTATTATTATCTTTATTAGTACTTGTATCCACTGCTTCAGCCCACTTATAGTCATACATTAATATAGTTGATAATTGTAAGTGCTTCCCTCCTCTAGATTCACCAGATAGTAAACTTTGTATATGGCACTGTAACTTCCCTTACCCAAGTTTCAAAATCGTGGGTTTAAAATCTGTGATTTCTAGGATTTAGGTTTCACAGATACTATGATAAAAACTTTTTTCAGGAGATCATCCAGAAGGGAAATGACTGGTGATTGATTTCTACAGCTCTCATGCAACCAACTGAAAAGTGGCATTTCAAAACATGAGTTTGAATCCACAAAGGGAAAATACCAGAGAGGAAAATTGACTGACTGGTTTCAGTTCTCAGCATTCCAAATCTTACTCCTCTTGTCTTAGGCAGTTCAGTCTGTCTAACGAAATAAACATAACAAATATCACAGAGTGGGTGGCATAAACAACAGAAATTTATTTTCTCACAGTTCTGGAAGCTAAAAGTCCCAAGATCAAGATGCCAGCATGGTCAATTACTGCTGAGGGCTCTCTTCCTGGCCTGTAGACAGCTACCTTCTTGCTGTGTTCTCACATGGAGGCTGGGGATGGAGAGAGGAAGAGGGAGAGGGAGCGAACAAGTTCCCTTGTGTCTATTCCTATAAAGGCACTAATGTCATCATTAGGGGGAAGACTAATGATTTTCCAAAGGCCTCATCTCCAAAACCATCATGTTGGAGTTAAGGCTTCACTATACAAATTTTGGGAAGACACAATTCAGTCCATAGCACCTTTCTACAGTATCAAATGGCTCAAAACAATAATTATTCACTAAAGGGTGTAGTAGGAGCTGAGGACTATGCTGGGTGCTATGGGAGCCACGAAGAAGGAAGATGATATAGATAAGAACTTGATTTGATGTTAGTAAGTTTTCATATCTCTTAGTAAGAAAACATAGATGTAGACACATAATTCTCTTTCTAACATTTTTTAAATGGCAGAATGATTTTGAGGTTCTTCATTGGGAAGGAAAACTTTAAGATGCACAAGAAGAGTTGGTAGGAAAGTTGAGTAGCTCTTCCTTTAAGATGCGTCCTTTAAGATCGTGCCTAGGTGTTCTTTAAGAACAGCCTAGAGAGGCCTATTTTTCCTTTTTCCCTGCAGTTCTTAAGGGGTTTATGTAGTTGTGTAAACTTGAGTTTGAATGTCAGTAGCTTGAAATTGTATGTTCTTTTTAAGTTCAAATGGGACCATCATTTTATCTGTAACAACATAAAATTAAATGAGGAATTAAAGTAATCAGAAAGGAAGGGGAATATTAGTCATTTCATGCCTATAATGTGGAAGGCATTTTATATACTATAGCTTATTTAATTCTCATAACCACATTTACAAAATAGCTATTTTTATCTATATTTTATACAAGAAGGAAGACAATAAAGCTTAGGGAGATTAAATGATCTTGTTTTAAAAGCACTTATTCTGCTAATAAGTGGTAGAAATAGAATTTTAGTCAGACCATTTTGACTCTGAAGCTCATAATCTTTTTTACCATTTCAAACTGTTTCCCTGAAATAACTACAATTAGCTTGTGTTCAGTAACTGAATATCTATTCAATTTTGTGTGTTTTCTTCTCAAACTCCTCTGCATGTTAATAGCATTTGATTTGCTTCTATATTTCCTCATATTCTCTAATAATCAACATTAGATATTTAAGCAGGTTGAAAAGGATAAAAGCTCATGGCTTCATTGTTCTATCAATTGATCCAAAGCAATTTGATTGAAAGGAAAGAGAGTGGTGTTTGCCCTAATATATTACTTGAAGAGTTATATTTTACAAGAAACATGATGAGTATTAAGATAAGAGCTTATGGCCAAATAAATTTCAGGAATCCTGGTTTAAGTACAAACAGATTTGTACCTTGGATAATTTCCTATATCTTTAAAATGCTAATGTGCCAGTGTATTTCCAAGAAAGTAAAATGAGCTTCAGTGTTTCAGAAAATTATTTGCCCGCAAAACTCTATTATTACTGAATAACTATTAGCATCTTATGGAAAATAGAATACTCAAGTATAGCTTGAAGCAATGGCTTCCGGCAATGAACCACACCTGTTTCATTTGAGTGGTTATTCCAAGATCACTATGAAAGTACATTTATCTTGTGAGTTAAAACTTAGAAGCCCAGAATGCATATGTGGGTGAGCTAGTTCTTTCATTGCAATTGGTAAAGCAGTTTGGAGAAGATGGTAAACAAACCACACAAATATGTGCACAAAATTCCATTTGTCTGTGTAGTTCAGAGCAAGGTGAATTTAAGATTTAATTGCGCTGATGGAGCGTGAGTGTGGGCAGACTGGGGGTGTGGGTGGGTGGTATTCATTTTAGGCTACCATTATAAAAGTAGAACTCGCTTGGTTTTACTATTAGCACACTATGTGCCTTCGTAAACAGGACACAATCTGGAACCTTATTCCTGTATTAAATATACTTTTTCTGCAGCTCATTTTTAGAATTTTGAGCTTAGCTTCCGCATGCTGTTATAGAGAAGGTTTAATGTGTGCCTACAGAAGGCAGTTCTCTTGGAGTCCAGGGGATTATGGGGAAGTAACACATGAACTGGCATTGTTGGGAAGAGAAAAACTGATGGCCACAGATCACTCTCTCAAGCTCTCAACCATCTGGAGGATGCCATATGGAGGAGGGAAGAGTTCAGAGAGGACCAGGACTTAAGTCATCAGAATATAGTTTAGTTTAGTCTCCATTGGACTAGCTCTGATCATAAAAAGCTGACTACAGTTGTCTTCATTCTGCCTGTTGAAATCATACAAGACAAGGTTTAAAAAATGGGTCCACCTTTTACTAGCTGTTTGTTTTTAAATGATTCAGTTTTCCCAAACCTTATATGAATCATCGGTAACATGAAGATAATGCTTGTTTAATGGACTGATTGTTATTATTAAAGGGAATAATGTGTGTAAATCACCTACATTGTGTTTGCCTTGCTCATAGTTGATAAATAATGAGAGCTGCTTTCCTTTTTAATTGAGGTTTTTGGATGAGGTTGGAGAAAAAGAATTTGAAGAGTGGGACAAGAAGGAGCCTGGTAGAGGGAACATATGCTGGTGCTTTTCTATATTTGATACTGTTTTTATGTTTAGAAGACAAATCAGTTTTACATTCCAGGCAAGAGATGGAAAATGCATTTAATTTTTGGTGACCTTTCTCTAGTTCTTATTCTCTTTTTTCCTCTCTGAAGGCTTTTATAATGATGAATACTTTATTTTTCTTGAATTTCTTCCTTTGGCTCCCACAGAGCTCTCCCATCTTAGTTCTGCTTCATTATGTGACTGCACCACTTCCTCCAGTGTTTGAAAAATTTGCGTTCTGGTTATCCATCGCTGCATAACAAACCACCTCCAAACTTCTTGGCTTAAAACAATGACAATCATTTTATTTTTATCCCTCATGGTTCTGGAGGTTGATTGGCTCAGCCTGGTTTTTCTTACTTAGGTTCTCTTAAGCAGCAATCAGAAATGCTGGGCTAGAATCATCTGAAGGCTTATTCACTCACGTCTGGCTCCTGGGAAAGAGGGAGGAGATGTGAGTAGATAGAAACTGCAGAAATTGGAGCGTCTTTCTCTGATTGTATAGTGTCTCTTTTCACATTTTCACAGTTTTTTAGTACAGCAACTTTAAGGCAGCCATGCTTTTTGCACGGTGGCTCAAGACTTCAAAAGTGCAAGAGGACGGAGAGAGAGAACCAACGTTTTATTACCTAACCTCAGAAGTCATGAATGATCACTTCTGAAACATTTTATTCATCAAGACAATCACAAAAGCCTGCTCAGGTTCAAGGGGAAGAGAAATAGACCCCACACTTGCTGGGAATCAGACAAGATTCTTCAAGAGCATGTAGAACAAGAAATATTTCTGTGGCCACCTTGGGAAAATAAAACTTAACCACAATTTGCCCTCTGGTTTCTTCATGCAAAATAGATTCACTCTGTGTCCTGGTCCCCTAAAACACACCCCATCCTGCTCACTTACCAAAGAAAGTCTCATTCCATTTGACATTGGACTCACGCTGAAAGACGATGATCTTGGCATGTAAGTAAGGTTCAGTGTGGATAAGGCTCTGTAGTGTGGTTCCTTGTGTACAACTTCTTGAGGAATCTCTTGTTCTAAGACCTTTACACGGAAGTGACATGCTGTCTGGCTCTCTCTCACACCCAGCATATAATGGTGGGACAGGTAACATAATCACAGTAGACATTCCTATTTTAAAAAGGGGAAATTGAGGTATAGCAGTCATTGGTTCATAGTAATTCTGAAAAAGTACCTGGGTATATGTTGCCAATTCCTTGATTAAAGTTCAGTTGTACTGGGAATGACTTTTTCATAGCCCTTGGCTTTACCTTTTCTATAAAATGTAGTCTGTGTGTGAGGCTTAATAGTTTTGTCTGCCTGCTTTCTGCTTGTAGAAGTTCGAGTCCAAAGTCCTCTTTAATATTGTACTGTCTCCGTGCCTTTCACTCTAAGCTGATCTCATACCTTTGAAAACTTTGTGTTTTTTAAAAAGTGTATCAATTTTATAATCTACTCCATTATATAAAAGCCACAACCAAAGATCTCTTCAGTGTAATTCTTGTGCTACTTTGGACTTCCTGTGTGACTATTGTGGGACAATGTGCTTCAGATTCTTAGAAGCCCAATGTGTAATAGAAAGGATCTATGAGACATGCCTTACTATTCTTAGTAAATCTTTTGTCAGTTTGAGATAACACCTTAAATTTTTCTTGACAAAAGTTTTTACAGTCATATTCTTGGTTTTATCTTTAGATCATGTTTTCTTGATTGTATGCTAGACTTTTTCTCTGTCCTAAATTCATTTCTTAATTTTAGCGTTATTTTACCTCCAGAGAGGCTCAGAATGAAAATGTTTTCTTTATCTAGCAAGTCCCTGCTCCTTTATATTTAACAATTCTTTCTTTAGATTGTCTCTCTTCTCTTGCACTTTACTATATAGGCAGCTAGAACAAGGCAGGCAGCAACTTCAATGCTCTGTTTGGAGATCTACTTACTTAGATGATTTAGTTAGGTTAGTTTCCTAGTTTCCATATTATAGCTGGCAATGATGGCCTAAACTTTCCAATATGCTTTCGGGTTAGCCACACATCCTACTTGGCAGCTCAGGGAGTCAAAGGTACACACGTTTCAAGGTAAGACCTATTCTTAGCAGTCATGCAGACTTATATTTTATTTTTATTTATTTTATTTTTTGAGATGGAGTCTTGCTCTGTCGCCCACTCTGGAGTGCAGTGGCGTGATCTCGGCTCACTGCAACCTCCGTCTCCCGGGTTAAGTGATTCTCCTGCCTCAGCATCCCCCAGTAGCTGGGATCACAGGCGCCCTCTACCATGCCTGGCTAATTATTTTGTATTTTTAGTAGAGACGGGGTTTCACCAAATTGGCCCAGTTTGAGAGGCTGTTCTCAAACTCCTGACCTCAAATGATCCACCCGCCTCAGCCTCACAAACTATTGGAATTACAGGCGTGAGCCACCACGCCCAGCCTCAACCTTATGCATTTTATTTCTCTAGGTAATCAAAAAGCCCACTCAGGTTAAAGAGGAAGAGAAATAGCCCCTACTTCATGATAGGGGTAGGGGGGAAGTGGCACGGATCTAGAAAAACGTGTTGGAGTAACATGTTTTTATGACCATTTATGCAAAATGTAATCTAACACACCCTGAATATAAGTGTTACCAATGTTCTGTGGTGTTTTTTTTTTTTCCCCCTGTTTCACTTTTCTTTCCATAATTGTTCCTTGGCGATTTTGTTTGTACTCATGTCTTTAATATACTATGTATATGACTCTCCAGAATCATCAACCTCATCATAATCAGCCTTGTTATCAAATGGCTAACACATTTTGAACACCAACACTGATCCAAACACTATACTAAAGGTTTTGGATGACCTGTCTTTATGTAGTTCCTACCACAAACCTATGACATTTTTTTTTCTGTTTTATAGAGGAAGGTTAGAGGGTGAAGTAAGTTAAATGCAACCAAACAGTTATTATATAGTGCCTTTTTTTTTTTTTTTTTTTTTTTAAATCTGTGATCTTTTACCTGTAGAGTCCACACCCTTAACCATTAGTTGAAGTTGTCTCCTAGAGGTTTTTATATCTCTGGCTCTGACTTTTTCTACAAGGAAAAGTGCTTGCTGGATAATGCCACCTTTTTGAATCTTCTCTTTAGACAGGAAAGTGGGGAAGAGAGGAGGGCTACAGACCTGACTGGTAGGTGTCCTGTGAGCTGAGACTGGAGAAGGAAACATCCCTCTCCTAGAACCATATAATTCAAAGACAAGGCACTGTTGGAATCTGGTCGTTGACCAGAGCAAACCAAAGAAGGCTCTTATGTCTTATGAGACAGAGTTTCTGCGACATATTATCAGGGAGGACTGGAATCAAGCATTTGCTTAGGAGATTGTTGAGCTGGCAAGGTGGGAGAGAAGTTGGGCAAAACATTGCCTGTTGGTAATAAGTAGCCAAAGCTCAACTTAAATGCCTGCTCATGGAGTAGATGCCATCGAATTTCTCATTATTCCATTAATGTCACGAACACATTATCTTCTCCATATAAGAGATTCCAAAAATGTTACTACCATAATGAAGTGCCTTAAAAGTAATTTATGTGGGCCGGACATGGTGGCTCACACCTGTAATCCCAGAACTTTGGGAGGCCAAGTCAGGTGGATCACAAGGCCAAGAGATCAAGACCATCCTGGACAACATGGTAAAACCCCGTCTCTACTAAAAATCCAAAAATTAGTGGGGTGTGATGGTGCACACCTGTAGTCCCAGCTACTCAGGAGGCTGAGGCAGGAGAATTGCTTGAACCTGGGAGGTAGAAGTTGCAGTGAACTCTGCCTGATGACAGAGCAATACTCCATCTCAAAAAAAAAAAAAAAGGTAATTTATGTGAAAACAATTTAGATGCCTTAGTTGACTAACACTTCAGTGTGAATCTACAGTGCCCTCCTGTAACTGTTTTTTAAAAAATGCTGAGAGGAAAATAGGTTGCCATAGAAAAGCCTGCAGCAAGGGAGGTGAGAGGTCCATGCTGTTCTGAGTATCTACAACCACTGCTAGAGTAGGTACAGTGTTCTGATCAGGGCAGTCTCTTCAAGGTTCAGATCTCCTCTCCTTAGCTCTTCAATAGCTTGGCTGGGGAAGCCATTCAAAACTGGGTCAAATTAACTACAGATGAAGAAAGTAAAGCAATTTATCTGGCAGAAACCAGGTTATGTGTATTTGTTTTCTTCAGCTGCTATATCAATTAATCACATCTTAGTGGCTTAAAACAACATGAATATATTAAGTTATAGAGTTCAGAAGTGCAACATGTGTCTTACTTGGTGAAAATCCAGGTGTTGGCATGGCTGCATTCCTTTCCAGATGCTCTAGGGGAGAATCCATTCTCTCTTTCCAGCTTCTAGTGGTGCCCACATTTCTTGGCTTGTGCTGTCCCTTTAACACAAACGATCATGGATGAAGTCCTTTGCATGTAGCATCTCCCTGACAGGACATTCTTCTGCAATTATACAATTTTAAGGATTTATTAGGCCCACCTAGGTAATCTAGGATAATCTTCCTATTTTTTAAGACCAGCTGATTAGCAACTTTAATCTCATCTATACTCTAAATTGCCTTTTGCTGTGTAATCTAACATATTTACTGTTTCCAGGGATTAAGATATAGAGATATTTGAGGGTCATTATTTGTCTAGTAGGGACTTTATACATGTGAATGTCTATCTGGATGTCCTCAGTGAGGAAAAATAGGATTAGTGATCACAAGCATCAAATGTTTAAGATTTTTGATTGCCTGCAACATTTCACACATACACACACACACCTTTTTTTTTTCTTTTTTTTTTTTTTTTTGAGACATGGTCTCACTCTGTCATTCAGACTGGAGTGCCGTGGTGTGATCATGGCCCACTGCAGCCTCGATGTCCTTGGGGTCACGTGATCCTCCTGAATAGCTGGGACCATAGATGTGTGCCAGCACACCCAGCTAGTTTTTTGTATATTTTGTAGAGATAGGGTTTTTCCATGTTACCCAGTCTGGTCTCAAAGTCTTGGGCTCAAGTCATTCTCTTGCCTGGACCTCCCAAAGTATTGGGAGTACAGGCATGAGGCACTGCACTCAGCCATATTTCATATACTTCCTTTAGATTGTCATTAATTATCTTCTAGGAAGAAACTATGCCTTCCTAGATGAAGAGACAGAAGAAATGAAGAATTCAAGAGGCCGGTGAACTTGCCTTTAGGAAGTGGTAGAACTGAATGTAAACTTAGGAATTAATGTGTTCCCATCTCTGGAAGCAGCCAGTTTATTTGGGGGCAGCTCTACTTCTAAATTTTGACTACTAAGATGGTAAGATGGGAAAATCACAAGCTTTTGAAGTCCCTGTATCTGAAAGTGGTTTGATCAGAGATTGGATGCTGTCATTTGAAGGAATGGTTGGGGTTGAAGGTGATGCAGAGTTGGATAAAACTCAAATCTCTTTACTAGTGTGAAACTAGTTCTTGCTGCAATTTTGTAATAATCTTCCAAGTAATTCCATACCTAATGGTTCTTCCATCTGTAGTTCATATAAGAAATCTGTGATCATGGTACAGAATATCTTCAGTTTAAATCTCAGTTGTTGTACTTACCCTTAAGTCATTAGGATATTATTTACCCTCTCTTAACTTTGGTGTTCTCACTCTAAAAGAGAAATAATGATAACACAACCTTTTCAGGATGAAATGAAGTCTAAATGAGCACAGTCAAGTAAAATTTTTATCACCATGCCTGTCACACAGTAAGCACATAATAGGTTTTGTCAATTCTTATTTGGATTGTCATTTTTACTCACTATATACATCTCAAACACAGCTCTAATCATGCAGCTTTCTTAAATATTAATACTTATTGCCCCCCACTGCTAATGGAATAAAAAGCAAGATGCTTAAGCTTGACCTGCAGTGTCCTCTCAATACGTCTTTCCATTGCTTGCAGAAGCATACAATCCAGACATGCTCATTTCCTTTGTATCTGAACAAGCACATGTCACTAATTTTCTTGTTTTGGTATTCTTGCATCACCATTCACTTATTTTAGAATGTTCTGATCCAAATTTCCCCAATCCAAATCATTCCTTAAGAATAAGCACAAATATAAGGAGTAAGGAAAGGATCCAGTTTCAGCTTTCTTCTTATGGCTAGCCAATTTTCCCAGCACCATTTATTAAATAGAGAATCCCTTCCCCATTTCTTGTTTTTCTCAGGTTTGTCAAAGATCAGATGGCTATAGATGTGTGGTATTATTTCTGAGGACTCTGTTCTGTTCAATTGGTCTATATCTCTGTTTTGGTACCAGTACCATGCTGTTTTGGTTACTGTAGCCTTGTAGTATAGTTTGAAGTCAGGTAGCCTGATGCCTCCAGCTTTGTTCTTTTGACTTAGGATTGTCTTGGCAATGCGGGGTCCTTTTTGGTTCCATATGAACTTTAAAGTAGTTTTTTCCAGTTCTGTGAAGAAACTCATTGGTAGCTTAATGGGGATGGCATTGAATCTATAAATTACCTTGGGCAGTATGGCCATTTTCACGATATTGATTCTTCCTATCCATGAGCATGGTATGTTCTTCCATTTGTTTGTGTCCTCTTTAATTTCACTGAGCAGTGGTTTGTAGTTCTCCTTGAAGAGGTCCTTTACATCCCTTGTAAGTTGGATTCCTAGGTATTTTATTCTCTGTGAAGCAATTGTGAATGGAAGTTCATTCATGATTTGGCTTTCTGTTTGTCTATTTCAAGATAGAGACTTAACTGTTAGACCTAATACCATAAAAACCCTAGAAGAAAACCTAGGTAATACCATTCAGGACATAGGCATGGGCAAGGACTTCATGTCTAAAACACTGAAAGCAATGGCAACAAAAGCCAAAATTGACAAATGGGATCTCATTAAACTAAAGAGCTTCTGCACAGCAAAAGAAACTACCATCAGAGTGAACAGGCAACCTACAGAATGGGAGAAAAGTTTTGCAATCTACTCATCTGACAAAGGGGTAATATCCAGAACCTACAAAGAACTCAAACAAATTTACAGGAAAAAACCAACCCCATCGAAAAGTGGGCAAAGGATATGAATAGACATTTCTCAAAAGAAGACATGCATACAGCCAACAGACACATGAAAAAATGCTCATCATCACTGGCCATCAGAGAAATGCAAATCAAAACCACAATGAGATACCATCTCACACCAGTTAGAATGGCAATCATTAAAAAGTCAGGAAACAACAGGTGCTGGAGAGGAAGTGGAGAAATAGGAACACTTTTACACTGTTGGTGGGATTGTAAACTAGTTCAACCATTATGGAAAACAGTATGGCGATTCCTCAAGGATCTAGAACTAGAAGTACCATATGACCCAGCCATCCCATTACTGGGTATATACCCAAAGGATTATAAATCATGCTGCTATAAAGACATATGCACACGTATGTTTATTGCGGCACTATTCACAATAGCAAAGACCTGGAATCAACCCAAATGTCCATCAGTGACAGATTGGATAAAGAAAATGTGGCACATATACACCATGGAATACTATGCAGCCATAAAAAAGGATGAGTTTGTGTCCTTTGTAGGGACGTGGATGCAGCCGAAAACCATCATTCTCAGCAAACTATCACAAGAACAGAAAACCAAACACTGCATTGTTCTCACTCATAGGTGGGAACTGAACAATAAGATCACTTGGTCTCGGGAAGGGGAACATCACACACCAGGGCCTATTGGGGGGAGGGGGAAGGGATTGCATTGGGAGTTATACCTGATATAAATGACAAGTTGATGGGTGCAGCACACCAACATGGCACAGGTATACATATGTAACAAACCTGCACCTTATGCACATGTACCCTAGAACTTAAAGTATAATAATAAAAAAAAGAAAAAAGAAGCACAAATAATGCCCTCTCCATGACCTTTTTCTGAATCTCAACAAGAACTGATTTCCTCATTTTGTTATAAAATGATTATATATGCATATATGTAAGGTGATATTAATTGATGTATAGTAGTATTTGTGTATTTGCCACATATTCACTCCTTATACATCATTTAAAACTGAACTCTTAGTTACTATTTTAATATGCTGTATAGGTATGGCTCAATTACTTAAAGGACATACCAAAAGGGCTGAATTAATGAATGAAAGAAATGAAAATCCTTCACCTTTTTAGCTAATTCTCAATTGCAGCATTTGTATATGATTTCCTGCATGAAATAAATAATAATCATGATTTTTCATACTTGGTTCTTCAGGCAAAAAACTCAAAATGTAAGCTTCAGTAACTCAATAGATACTAAGTTCCTAGTATGTGGTCAATCATCAGTGAGCCAGATATTTCTAGGACTTTGGTTGTGGAAACAAATAATGTTGTAAAACATTCACATGCTGTAGTTAAGTAGTGTGGCATGGTAGGCTCCAGAGCTAGGAAGACCTGGGCTTGAGTCCTAGCTCTGCCATTAACTTACTATGAACTTTGGGTAAGACTCTTCCCCTCCATGAGTCATATTTTCTTATCTGTGAAACAATAATGATTATAGTAATGATAGTAATCATAGTAATAACATCTATCTTATATATCTGTAATAATTTAATGGAAGAAATGGTGGTGGTCTCAAAGAGTCAACATTGGAAAATTTTAATCACCCCATAATCTCTCTCACCATCCCCAAAGCCAGTGCAAATAGGCTGTACAATATAAATAAAATTATTTATCTAACTTCAAGAAACCTAGCACCCTAAACTATACTCTGACTTGATTGTCAATCACTGTTCCCCCATACTGACATGCTTGAGCCATCATTAGAGGGATCGTACATACATTATTGGTCAGTGTGTCTGGCTTGTGTTCAGTGAATGCATGGTGTTGCCTTTCTCTGGTATAGAATGAAATTGAGTACTAAGCACCAAAGCATGTTGGTGGGGAGGGGATGCAATGATGCCAGGGGGTGATCTTAGATACTCTCTTGTGATTCAGGTATTTTACTTGTTGCTTTCCAGAAACTACAAATATCCAAGAAGATATTTCTTAGCTAAGACTCCCTGCTACTGCATCCACCTGAACAACTCTACTCTTGCTTATTTTATATATCCAGGTTATTTTTTTAGAGACAGGGTCTCGCTCTGTCACCTAGGCTAGAGTATGGTATTGTGATCATAGCTCACTGCAGCCTTGAACTGCTAGGCTCAAGTGATCCTTTCACTTCAGCCTCCATGATAGCTAGGACTACAGGCACATGCCACCACTCCTGCCTAATTTTTATTTTATTTTGTAGAGATAAGGTATTGATATGTTACCTAGGCAGGTCTTGGATTCCTGGCCTCAAGCAATACTCCCACATTGGCCTCCCAAAGCACTGGGACTGCAGGCATGAACTACCACACCTGGCCTAGGGTTCTATTAAAGATTTTCTTTGGGGATCAATGGCTGTGCTATCTTTTTTAAAAAGTTGAAAATTCACCAATAATATCTACCTCTCTCCTTCAAAAAAAGAAGAAACTGAGACTCAGAAAATTTACGTCTCAAAGGCGCATACATAATAAGAAGCAGAGGCAGCACCATTGTTAGTTTCTGTCTTTGCTGGCTCATACCATCCTCCAAATCAGGCTCCAAAGAAAGAGTACCAACTACCTGCATCTGCATCTCTTCACCTGAGGACTTCCAACCAGGGCGGCTGTTCTGCCTGAATCCAGTGAAGACTGGAAGGGCTGAAGAATTAACCATCCCGCGAGCAAACCTCAATCAACAAGTGACAGACTTTGGTGTTTAAATGCCCAAATTCCTTGCTCCTCACACGGGAAAGCTCTGAGGTATGTGTTCTATACTGTCTTTCTAGGATTGTCCCTGTGAGATTAAGCTGTGGTCATCCACAGTGGTAATTTACTTGATGATATACTACTTACCAACTGCCTTTCTTTCCTCCTCCTCCTGGAGTTTCCTTGGGATCACAGCACTAATGAACTACTTTTACTGGAATCCTTGTCTCAGGATATGTTTCTAGGGGAACCCAAATCAAGATTTCTCTTGAGTCACCATGTAGTGCTGACTTAACTAGTGTTGGATGGGTAGATTAAACAAAAGTGAACTGTTAGTGAAGGACTAGGTAAAATGTGCAACATGGACAGTTCTGTTCCCATAGGTTATGGACAATTCTACCATGTTGACATAAGGTCCTTCCAACCTGTGTAACCCACTTTACTGGCCTCCTATTTTATACCCGCATGGCATATTATGCTCACTCCAGGATACAGTTGTACTTTGACAGTCTAACTGTGCTCTGTCTTCCCTGGTTTTTCATGACATCATCAAATCAGGGACTTCGTCTCATTCATGCAGCATGTTACACAGTGTTTGGCACAGACAGTTCACTTGGTTGGTGGGAGCTGAGTGAATCACCTTCATTGTGTATTGGTGAAATGTGTTCAAAATTCATCTAACTAGAAGTAATTGAAAAAGTACCTACACAGGATCAGGGAGAAGAGTTTAGCTGTGAAGTTGTAAGAACTCACAAGCCATAGAAGGTTTTTAAGTACAGGAGCAACATTATGAAAGTGCTATTTAAGGAAGAAAATGCTTTGAAGCTGCACTTAAAATAGATCAGATCAAGTGAGCTTAAAGTCAAGGAGTCTGACAAGAGACCTCTGCTGTTAGCCAAGTACAAGGAGATGGTTTGGGGGCAAGGAGAATATCTGTCTAGGAGGATGGACAGAAAAAAACTGGTGAGAAAAAAAAAACACTTTGCATAAAATTTCAACAGCAGTTGTTAAATGTTTATAGGTAAAAACTAGCAGCTTATATCTGTGTGGTGTTTTCTCTTTTTCATAGTGCTTGATTCAAAATTTTGTTTGTAGCCACTAGATAGATATAATGTTATTATTGACAAAGGCAGGGTCATTGGGACTAGAAACTGGTGTTGGAGGAAGTTCATGAGCTCAATTTAGTTACTTTAATTTGGGTTGACAGCAAGTTCTGAGGAGTAATATGCTACTCAAATTCAGAAGAAGCCAGGACTGCCTGACTGCCAAAATCCCTACAAATTACTGTTTTAGAAACACATAAATGTATCAGCTGATCTTTAATGGAGAAAATAGATTAAAAATAGTTGTATTAAAATACTCATCACTTTTCTTTTTATAGTATTCAATTAAACTTTAATGATACTGAGTTTAGAGGCTGAGCTTTCACATCAAATACTGAATTTTAAAATATGTAAGAGGTGAATAAAGTGATTATCAACATTCTCAATTTTTACATGTCATTTAAAGTAGCACATTGTTAGGCCTACATTGAAAAGCAGGACGTATTTTATGTTTTCATCTTTATTGTGTATTGAGCATGTACCGTGTACGTTATACTTTGGGAGAATATAGAATGAATAATATAACAATCTTGCTCTCTCAACAAATTTAGCATCTACAATTGTTTTGTTGAGACCAAGTCAAAATATATCCTTAGCCAAATCAAAATGTCCACATCAAAATTTCACCTGTGCATAAACACTGCTGTGGAATGTCATAAGGACAACATTGATGAGCTTATAATGTCTTGTAGATAAAGGAGGGTAGGGGAGGCTCAGTGAAGAGTCATTGTGCTGAATAGGGTCATCTGGGTAGGTTTTGCTGAAGAGGTGGCTTTTGATCTTGCCCTGGTGTGGGACGACTAGATTAGCAATAGGTGGGAGAGTATGTAGCAGGTGGTGAGGGAATTGTGGTGGGTCAATGAGGCTAGAAGCTTTGAGATATCCTTGGGCCAAGTATGGACTTATGGGGGTGAAGATGTGAAGGCACGTGGGAACATTGGGGCCTGAAGGCTGTGCCATTGTGGTGACTCAGACCTGAGAGCTTCACTGCCTCTCATTGCATGCACCAGCTCTATTTCAGAACAATGCCTGAGTCATTGTTGGAGCAGTTGGCCATGTTGTTACTAGTATGCTGCAAAGCAATCACAGAATATGGATGCTTTTTGGCAAAGGGAGATCAGATAAGGAGGCTCAGGATTCACTCCTGAATAAAGGAGTATGCCTGAAGTCTATTTTCCCCTTGAGACTTCCTCACAAAGAAGGTAGAAAACTTGATAAGAATTGATATGAGTATTAATAGGTCATCAGTGTTTCCATTTATAGATTGTCCTGTGCCCAGTTCAAAGCATGAAAGCACGTTGGATACATAACTTCATTGAAGTAAGTCTTTGCAACCACCCTGCTGTCAGTAGCCCTACTTTACAGGCTATGGGAGTAAGGTTTAGGAAGCTGCAGTAATTTACCTGTGGTCATACAGCCTAATAAAGGTGGAATTTGAATCCAATGATTTCTGACTCAAAATCTCATTCTATTTAAACATTATTGCCTCTTATATTTAGCTAAGAATGATTATTCTTGCTGATGGGCCATGGAAATCATTCATATTCATACAGCATTTTAGTGTTTTTGGTGTGCTAAATATTATTATAATAGTTAAAAGCACTCCTCTTAAATCTTGCTTATTTTTTATAATCCCATAAGGTAGGGTTAAAGTTGATGTTCAGATAAAGTGTTAGTCGTGACCAAGGTCACAGGTAATTAAATAAGGTCACTGGACTCTCGACCCCTAACAAAAGCTCATTCTACAAGTGGTTTCAGACTTTTCAAAATAGGACAACCACTTTTTCAAATGAAATATCATGAAAAAGCCCAATACGTGATAAAACCAGAGAGGATAGAACTCCTGGGAATGAATTTGGGTTTTAGAACCTTGGAGGTTCTCTCTGTTCAGATTCTTCCTCCTTTACTTATCAGCCCACTCCAAGGAACCTCAGTAGAAACCTGTGGCTGGAAGGGAATGGATTCTACTCTTGTTCCCTCTGATGGAAAAGACACAACTACCTTGGTTAAAGCTTTGTTTGCTTTTTTCCTTTCCCTATATAAGCTTAGCTCTAGTCATTAGAGGACATGTTCCCCATTGTTTGACTCTTGCTTTTGATTCTGCTTTGTGAATTTTGAGGTTCGGTTTTATGATGTACGTGTTTATAATTTGGCCTGTACAGATGTTCATATCAGGAGCAATGGCTTCTTTTCTTTTACTAAGGGAATATGAGGCATCTTTATATGACATTTTAATTATCCTTTTATTACTGAGAAGGTGTCAGGTTGCATAGGCTCAGATCCTCTTTCACTTAGTAAGTTGAAAATAACCTCTGTATGTTAGTCTTAAAATTCATAAAATGGAGATAATGGTAACTGCCACCTTGGACTGCTTTAATAATTAAATTAGTACTTCATGTAGAGGGCTGAGTACCTGGTACATAAAAATTATGCACCTGGTACACAAATATTGTGTATGAAGAGGTCTTAGAGGTTTTTAACCTCAGTGAATCAGGACACACACACACACCCCTTGATTTGAGGCTCCACTAATCAAAAGCATTGTATTAAGAATGCATGAATCAATCTTTCCTTTTCAGAACAACCATGATTTAATATTGAGGGCAGTTTTTGCTGCCACACTTTAGATGGGCATTGAAAAATTGTGGTGTATATATAGAACCACCGAAACGATCAGGCTTCAGAACATGAGGAGTAAAAAATATTTGAAAACAGGATTTTTGAACTGGAGAATAGGATATTTACTGGGGGGCATAATGGCTCTCGGGTAGAAGCAGAGCCAATAGAGTTAGATAAGAAGGAAATATTTATATAATTTCTGTGATGTATTAAGATACATATTTATATATGTCATTTCCTCTAATCTTTATGGATAGCTCATAAAATAAGAATTGTCCACATTTTTACACATAAAGGAAGCTGGCATTCACTAATGTCACCTACTCAACTCGATCAAAAGGTAGAATTTCAATATAGCTCTCTTGGACTCCAAGTTCTAAGCTCTTTCTACCTCATTTCTTCTTATAAATTGGAGCCATCCAACAACGAATAGGTTGCCTAGCAGTTTCAAAGTATACAGACAACACCATGAGTGATTTTTTTCTCTTGTGTTTGTCTTCAGTATGTGACAAAAAGACACTTTCAGTCTCAATTTTATTTTAAGTTGCATTTAGTTTTCCATATTGTTTTTTTTTCTTTTTTCAAATGTAAGGTCTTCGCTTTCAGGAAATCTGTCAAGTTGCCATTCAGTTTCACTAAGATGTCTGTATTAATTTTAACTGAGGGCAAATTTCAAGAGACAACAGTTCAGTATGAGCTTCGCCTTTCTGTACATCGACTTTACAGATAAAAATGAAGCATTTAAAGAAGACTTTGATCATTATGACAGTCATATTATATTGATGGCAATCCTTCAAGGCCACCCAGAAGTGAAAATAAAGACTGCAAAATAAGCCCGTGGTTAAGAAGCTTCTCCAAGTGGCCCCTTCTTTACTTGCTTCCTTGTTACCTGAATCCACACCTTGCCAGGACACCAGAGGTTTTCCCTTTGCTCCAACTTAAATTTCTTATTTGTATGATGAAGAAGTTGAATTACACATCCTTGAAAATTCTTTCTCCTACAGATATTTTGTGTCTGGGCATTACCCTAAAATAAATTACATGTCCATCCTTCCGTCCTTCCGTCCTTCTGTCCTTCCGTCCTTCCTCTAATTTATTTGGTAATCTGCTTGATAAATGAGACTTTAAACTAAAAAACCTTCATTAAAAAAGAATAACCTTGAAGTGTGTAGTTTCTAAAACAAACTGGCACTCTACAAGGAAAGAAAGGACTTTCAATCAGCAAAGCAGTGAAGTTACAGATTACAGCTATCATCACTAATTAGGTACCCCAGATGGAGTGCTGCCCATCCCAAAGTGAAAGCTGGATGGCTTCCTACAGGTAACAGGGACATAAATAACTCATGCCATTCTCTCTGTACAACAACCATACCCCTCTTGGAAGAGGTGTGCAATTGGTCCATTTTATATTTGGAGCAAAATAGACTTTAAATAATTTTCATATAATTTTTGAGGTGTAAAAATAATAAATGCTGTTATAGAATGTTTAAAAGAAATGAGAAAATAAGTCAGCCACACTTCTACCATTCAGCTATAACTAAAGTTATATTGGTAGATATCCTTCCACTCTTATTTTAATAAGTATATATGGAATACAAGTCTACACTGAATGTAACATTTTTCAAGCCTTTTGTCTTAATGTTATAATCTTTACCCTTTTTCTTTTATTTTTAAACCACAATACTGAGGTATGATTGAAATTCAAAATGCTGCAGATTTTTAATGTATACAATTTGAGTTTGGAAATAAGTATATCTGTGTGTAACCACGACCACAATCAATGCTATGAATATATCCATCACCTCCAAAAACTTCCTTCTGCCTTCTTATTATCATTACTTTGTGGTAAGAACACTTAATAAAAGAGCTACATTTTTAAAGCAAGTTTTGATGAATAATTGACCCTTGGACAACATGGGGGTTAGAGGTGCCAATCCCTTGGCCTCATGCAGTAAAAAATCTGTGTGTAACTTTGACTTTCCAAAAACTTAACTAAAATCTCATTGTTGACAAAAAGCCTTATGGATAACCAAAACAGTTGGTTAACACATATTTTATGTTGCATGTAGTATGTATTTTATTCTTACAACAAAGTAGAAGAGAAAAAACAAAACATTGAGAAAACCATAAGGAAGAGAAAATACTTTTACTATTTATTATATATATTTATTACATATCTATATGTGAGTTTATTAAGTATTAATTTACATGATCACAAGGTCGCACAATAGGCTGCCTGCAAGCTGAGGAGCAAGGAGAGCCAGTCTGAGTTCCAAACTGAAGAATTTGCAGTCCAACATTCAAAGGCAGTAAGCATTCAGCACAGGAGAAAGATGTAGACTGGGAGCCTAGGCCCATCTTTCCTTTTCATGTTGTTCTGCCTGCTTTATATTCGCTAGAAGGTGATTAGATTTTCCCCACCAGATTGAGTGGATCTGCCTTCCCCAGCTCACTGACTCAAATGTTAATCTGTTTTGGCAACCCCCACACAGACACACCCAGGATTAATACTTTGTATCCCTCAATCCAATCAAGTTAACACTTTATTAATCATCGTACTGTCTTCCGAAATGATAGAACTGATACTCCCACCAACAGGGTAAAAGTGTTCCTTTTAGTCCACAACCTCGCCAGCATCTGTTATTTTGACTTTTAAATAGCCGTTCTGACTGGCATGATATTGTATCTCATTGTGATTTGATGCAAATCAAAACCATCAGTGATGATTGAGGCTTTTTTTGTATGTTTCGTGGCTACATGTATGTCTTATTTTGGGAACTGTCTGTTTATGTCCTTTGCCCACTTTTTAATGGTATTGTTGTTTTTTGAGGAAAGTAGTTTTATTTTACTTTAAATTCTGGGATGCATGTGTATAAAGTGCAGGTTTGTTACATCGGTAAACACATACCATGGTGGTTTGTTGCACCCGTCAACCCATTATTTAGGTTTTAAGCCCTGCATGCATTAGGTATTTGTCCTAATGCTCTCCCTCTCCTTGACCCCCACCCCCCACAACAGGCCCCATGTGTTCATGTGTTCTCATTGCTCAACTCCCACTTATGAGTGAGAACATGCAATGTTTGGTTTTCTGCTCCTGTGTTAGTTTGCTGAGAATGATGGTTTCCAGCTTCATCCATGTCCCTGCAAAGGACATGAACTCATTATTTTTTATGGCTGCATAGCATTCCATGGTGTATATATATATTTTTCTAGTAAATTTAAGTTCCTTGTAGACTCTGGATATTAGACTTTTGTCAGATGAATAAATTGAAAAATTTTTCTCCCATTCTGTAGGCAGTCTGTTCATTCCGATGATAGTTTATTTTGCTCTGTGGGAGGTCTTTAAGTAGATACTATTTGTCAACTTTTGCTTTTGTTGCTGTTTTTGGCATTTTTCTCATGAAATCTTTTCCTGTGCCTATATCCTGAATGGTATTGCTTAGATTTTCTTCTAGCATTTTACAGTTTTGGGTTTCACATTTAAACCTTTAATCAATCTTGAGTTAATTTTTCATATATGGTGTGAGGAAGGGGTCCAGTTTCAATTTTCTGCATATGGCTAGCCAGTTCTCCTAGCACCATTAAATAGGGAATCCTTTCCCTATTGCTTGTTTTTGTCAAATTTGTCAAAGATCCGATGGTTGTAGCTGTGTGGTCTTATTTCTGGAGTTCTATATTCTATATTCAACTTCCATTGGTCTACATTTCTGTTCTTGTGCCAATACCAGCCTGTTTTGGTTACTGTAGCCTTGTAGTATAGTTTGAAGTTGGGTAGCATGATGCTTCCAGGTTTGTTCTTTTTGCTTAGGATTATCTTGGCTATTCACACTCTCATTTCATTCTGATAAATTTTAAAATTATTATTTTTTATAATTCTGTGAAGAATGTCAGTGGTAGTTTAATGGAAATGGCATTGAATCAATATTTTACTTTGGGCAGTATGGCCATTTTCGTGATATTGATTCTTCCTATCCATGAACATAAAATGTTTTTCCATTTGTTGATGTCCTCTCTGATTTCTTTGAGGAGTGGTTTTTAGTTCTCCTTGAAGAGATCCTTCACTTCCCTTGGTAGTTGTATACCTAGGTATACAGCTCATTCAATTGAATCTCATTCAATTGTGAATGAGAGTTCATTGATGATTTGGCTCTCTGCTTCCCTGTTGTTGGTCTATAGGAATGCTAGTGATATTTGGACACTGATTTTGTATCTTGAGACTTTTCTGAAGTTGCTTATCAGCTTAAGAAACTTTTGGGCTGAGATGATGGGGTTTTCTAGATACAGGATCATGTGATCTGCAAAAAAAGATAATTCAACTTCCTTTCTTCTTATTTGAATATGCTTTATTTCTTTTGCCTGATTGTCCTGGCCAGGACTTCCAATACTATGTTGAATAGTAGTGATGAGAGAGAGAGAGCATCCTTGTCTTGTGCCAGTTTTCAAGGGAAATCCTTCCAGCTTTTGCCCATTCAGTATGATATTGACTGTGGATTTGTCATATTTGGTTCTTATTATTTTGAGGCATGTTCCTTCAATATCTAGTTTATTGAAAGTTTTCTTTTAACATGAAGTCATGTTGAATTTTATTGAAGGCCTTGTCTGTATCTATTGAGATAATCATGTGGTTTTGTCTTTAGTTCGGTTTATGTGATGAATCACATTTATTGATTTGTGTATGTTGAACCAACCTTGCATCCTGTGAATGAAGCCAACTTTATCATGGTGGATGAGTTTTTAATGTGCTGCTGAATTCGGTTTACCAGTATTTTATTGAGAATGTTTGCATCATTGATGTTCATCAAGGATATTGGCCTGAAGTTTTCTTTTTTTGTTGTATTTCTGACAGGTTTTGTATCAGGATGATGCTGCTCTCATAGAATGAATTAGGGAGGAATCCCTCCTTTTCATTTCTTTTGGAATAGTTTCAATAGAAATAGTATCATCTCTTCTTTTTACCTCTGATAAAAATCAGTTGTGAATCCATCTGGTCCTGGGCTTGCTTTTTTTTTTTTTTTTAATCTGGTTGGTAGGCTATTTATTACTGCCTCAATTTCAGAAATTACTATTGGTCTATTCAGGGATTCAATTTCTTCCTGATTCAGTCTTGGGAGGGGTACTTGTCCAAGAATTTATACAGTTCTTCTAGATTTTCTAGTTTATGTGAATAGAGGTGTTTATCATATTCTCTGATGATTCTTTGTGTTTTTTTTTTGGGGTCATTGGTGATATCCCCCTTATAATTTCTGGTTGTGTTTGATTCTTATCTTTATTAGTCTAGCTAGCAGACTATCTATTTTATTAAGTTTTTCAAAAAACTACCTCCTGGATTCACTGAGGTTTTTTTTGTTTGCTTTTTTTTTTTTTGAGATGGAATCTCACTGTGTCACCCAGGCTGGAATGCAGTGGCACGATCTTGGCTCACTGAGCTCTGCCTCCTGGGTTCTCGCCATTCTCCTGCCTCAGCCTCCTGAGTAGCTGGACTACAGGCACCTGCCACCACACCCAGCTAATTTTTTTTTTTTTTGTATTTTTAGTAGAGACGGGGTTTCACCATGTTAGCCAGGATGGTCTTGATCTCCTGACCTTATGATCCACCCGCCTTGGCCTCCCAAAGTGCTGAGATTACAGGCATGAGCCACCGTGCCTGGCCTCATTGAGTTTTTCTGAAGGGGTTTTCATGTCTCTATCTACTTCAGTTTAGCTCTGATTTTTTTTTTTCCTTCTGCTAGCTTTGGTGTTTGTTTGCCATTGGTTCTCCACTACTATTAGTTGTAATGTTAGGTTGTTAACCTGAGATCATTTTAGGTTTTTGATGTGGTCATTCATTGCTATAAGTACCCCTGTTAACACTGCTTTAGCCATATCCCAGAGATTCTGGTACGTTGTCTTTTCTCATTAGTTTCAAAGAATGTCTTGATTTCTTACTTAATTTCACTATTTACCCAAGAGTCAATCAGGAGCAGGTTGCTCAGCTTCCATGAAGTTGTATGGTTTTGAATGAGTTTCTTAATCTTGATATCTAATTTGATTGCACTGTGATCTGAGAGACTGTTTATGATTTTAGTTCTTTTGGATTTGCTGAGGAGTGTTTTCTTCTGATTATTTGATCAATTTTAGAGCAAGTGCCACATGGCAATGAGAAGATTATATATTCTCTCTTAGGGTGAAAAGTTCTGTATATATCTATCAGGTCCACTTGATTCAGAGTTGAGTTCAGGTTCTGAATATATTTGTTAATTTTTTGTTTCAAATATCTGTCTAATATAGTCAGTGGGGTGTTAAAGTCTCCCACTATTATTGTGTGAGAGTCTAAGTGTCTTTGTAGGTCTCTAAGTGCTTGCTTTATGAATCTGGGTTTTATTGTTTTGGGTACATATATATTTATGATAATAAGTTCTTACTTAAATTAACCCTTTACAATTATGTAATGTCATTCTTTGTCTTTATGATCTTTGTTGGTTCAAAGTTTGTTTTTTCAGAAAGTAGGATTGTGACTTCTGCTTTTTTCTGTTTTCCCTTTGCTTGGTAAATTTTCCTCCATCCCTATATTTTGAACCTATGTGTGTCTTTGCATGTGAGATGCGTCTCTTGAAGACAGCATACCTATGGGTCTTGGCTCTTTATCTGGCTTGCCATTCTGTGTCTTTTAATTGGAGCATTTATCCCATTTACATTTAAAAGTTAGTATTATATGTACATTTGATACTGGCATGATTCTAGCTCGTTATTTTTCAGACTTCTTTATGTGGTTGCTTCATAGTGTCACCGGTCTTTGTACTTCAGTGTGTGTGTTTTTTTTAGTGGCTGGTAATGGTGTTACCTTTTCATATTTAGTGCTTCTCCAGGAGCTCTTTTAAGGCAGGCCTGCTGTGACACATTCCCTCAGTATTTGCTTGTCTGAAGAGGATCTTATTTCTTCTTTGCTTATGAAGCTTAGTTTGGCCAGTTATGAGATTTTGGGTTGGAAATTCTTTTAAGAATGTTGAATATTGGCCCCCAATCTCTTCTGGTTTGTAGGGTTTCTGCTGAGAGGTCTGCTGTTAGTCTGCTGACCTTATTTTTGTAGATGATCTGACCTTTCTCTCTAGCTGCCTTTAACTTTTTTTTCTTTTTTTTTTTCGTATACACCTAGAAGAATTTGATTATGCGTCCTGAGGATGACCTTCTTGTGAAGTATCTTACTGGGGTTCTCTGCATTTCCTGAATTTGAATATTGGCCTGTCTTGCTAGCTTGGGGAAGTTCTCTTAGATAACTTCACAAAGTATGTTTTCCAACTTGGTTCCATTCTCCCTGTCTGTTTCAGGTACCCCAATCAGTTGTACAGTCATAGCTACAGTCTAGTTTATTTTTTATTTCCAGCAGAAATTTATTATTTTGGATTCAATGGCTTTCACAGCTTTTTCTGTAAAATTGGCTTTTTTTTTTTTTTTTTTTTGAGACGGAGTCTCGCTCTGCCACCCAGGCTGGAGTGCAGTAAAATTGGCATTTTTAATAATGTAATCTTGCCATGCTTTTATAATATTGTCTTTACTGGGGTTCTTGTCCATAATGTTGATAATTCTTTACATAGAGAACTGTGTAGTGATCCTTAAATATCCTTATAGCCCCCTGATCTGGAGGCTGAATTAGAAGTTTTGTGCTTGGGGCCAGATAGATCACAACTTCAACACTTTTGGTATTGAACTCATGGAGTTCTGGGTGTCCAGGGGCATTGTCCAATATCAAAAAACTTTAAAAAGTAGTCTTTTACTGACAAGATACTTCCTGACTTCAGGGAAAAAGCAGCAATAGAAGTAGTACAGAAAAGAGGTTCTTGTTGTGCAGGCCTTCTTGTACAACCAAAAGACTGATAGATGTTTTTATATTTTCCCTTCCAGGTTCTGGGGTTCACAGCTTTAGAGATAAGGGCAGTCCTAAATATACATCTGACTGCATTTGCAGTAAGCAGTAGAGTTAGCCTATCCCTTCCTACCTTAAATAGTGGTGCTCAATTCTCTTGCCTACTAATAAATGTTTGTGGCTTTTTTCCTCCCAGAATGGGACACTTTTGTCTGAATTAAAACCTGTTCATGCAGATATCCTTTCTCCTTAATGATTTTCTTAATGGCTTCTGGGATCTCATCTACTGCCTCTTGGTCAGCAGAAGCTGCTGCTTCTGTTAGCTTGACATTTTTTTTTAAAATGCCAAACCTCTCTAAAATTGTCAAACCATCCTTTGCTGGCATTAAATTCTTCAGCTCTAGATCTGTTATTTTCTTTTTGCTTTAAGTTGTCATATATTGACTTTGCTTTTTCCTGAAACATTATAGCCTATAGTTATGACTTGTTTTGAAGCAATCTTTGCCCAAATAAATGCTGCATTTTCAATACCAGATAAAAAGATATTTCATAAAAAATGTAAGGTTTTTGGAACTGCTGGCATAGCTGCAATTAAGGTGTCACAAATTTTCTTTTTTTAAAAAATAATCTTAAATTGGATTCATTTCCATTGAAATGGTAGGCAACTGCAGCTTCAGACCTCAATGCATGGTACATATCAAGTAATTTAACTTTTTCTTGTAATGCCATGACTTCTTGGGAGCACTTTTGACATCATTAGTGGTACTTTGAATGGTTCCATGGTGTTATTCAAGGTTTATGATATTGCAATAAGCATAATGAAAAATACATGAGAACTGCCAGAGATCTTTTTATTGTGATACTCAACTTACTGGAGAGAAGAACTGCTCACATGGAGATGATTAGCATCACAGCATTTTAAACAGATACTGGCAACACTTGAGCTCACTCCAAAAGCAACAGGAGGTGGCTATGAAATTATTACAGTGGTACAGTATGTATTAATTTTATGCAGTTATGACTTAATACTGCATCTTTACATTTGTTTACATTTTCCTCAACTGAGAATGGCATGTATCATCTGTAAGTTTGTGTCATACATTTTGATAAATTTTAACTTTTTATATTTGTGTATATTTTATGGTAGTAAATGATAAAATAGACTACTATCTATATTTGTTTTATGCATTCATGGCATATCTAACTTTTTCTTAATTTTCTCAATATTTCCAGGCTATGCAGTTTTTCTGCCAGGTTCTTCAAATTTTTGCAAATCTTCAAAAAATTTTCCAATATATTTATTGAAGAAAATTTGAGTATTAATGTACCCATGAAGCTCAAATACATGTTGTTCAATGGTCAACTCTATAAAATACCACATTGTTAACTATAGGTGCTGTTTGGTACAGTAGAGATTCTTAGAACTTACTCATCTTGTATGACTAAAACTTTGGACCTTTTAATGAACATTTCCCTTTTAGTTTTTCTCTCTCAGCTCTTGGCAACGATTCCACTCTGTGTTTTTATGAATTTGACTATTTTTAATTTATAATATAAGTTGTTCACATAGTATTTATCCTTCTGAGTCTGGTTTATTTCAATTAGCATAATGTCCTCTGTGTCCATACATGTTGTTACAAATGGCAGGATTTCCTTTTTTTATAGCTGAATCACTTATGTATGTGTGTATATATGTTAAAAACATATATCACATTCAGGTCTGTGTGTGTGCGTGTGTGTGTGTGTGTATATATATATATACATATCCTTTTTCATTCATCCATTGACAGACATTAAGGTTGTTTTTATATTTTGGCTATTGTAGATAATGCTGCAACAAACATGGCAGTTCAGCTGGCTCCTTGAAATCCTGTCTTCGGTTCTTTTAAATATATTAATATATCCAGAAGTTGGCTTACTGGATTTATATGGTAACTCTATTTTAAACTTTTTGAGGAACCAGCGTACAGTTTTTCATAGTGACTGCAGCAATTTACATTCCCACCAAAAGTGTACAAGGGTGCTCTTTTCTCCACATTCTTCCCAACCTTTATTATCTTTTTTTAATAATAGCCATCCTAACAGTGATTATCTTTTTGATATCTTAGAGTGATATCTTCTTGTGATTTTGATTAGTATTTCTCTGATGATCAGTAATATTGAACACATTTTCATATAACGGTTGGCCATTTGTATGTAGTCTTTGAAAAAAAATGTCTGTTAACTGCCTTTGTCCTGTTTTTCAGTTATCGAATTATACGAATTCCTTACATATCCTGGATATTAACCCCTTATTAGATATATGACTTAGAAATATTTTCTCCCATTCTGTAGGTTGTCTTTTTACTCTGTTGATCTTATTTTCTTTGCTATACAAACCTTTTTAGTTTAATGTAGTCCAACTTGTCTATTTTCATTTTTAATATTTAATATACTTCTGTCATCATATCCAGGAAATCCTTGCCAAAGCCAATGTTGAAAATTTTTCCCTATGTTTCCTTCTAGGAGTTTCACAGTTTCAGGTTTTACATTTAAAACTTTTTAATTTACTGTATGTTGATTTTTGTGTACAGTATAAGATAAAAGTCCAATTTCATTGATTTGCATATGGCTATCCAGTTTTTCCAATTATAAACATTTCTATGCCGTTGTTCTTTCATCATACCATTTATTAATGATCAACAATATCTATTTGACATTTGAGGTTTTTTTATTTTTCACTATTATAATAAGCAATGTTGTAATGATCATCCCTATAGACAAATCTCAGTACACATCCACAGTGATTTTCTTGGGATAAAATCTTAAAGTTACCAGAGCAAAGGATAGGCAATTTTAATGCCAAATTTATTCCAAAGATGAGGAACATTTTGTATGGTTATGGTTTATGAATTTGGAAGTTTTCCTTATTGGCCAATAGTATAGACTACTATTTTTTAAAAATTTGCCAGTTAGCTACATAACACACACATACCCATACACATTTTACTCATTTAGGTTGAGCTTTTTAATATGCTTATTAGCTTTTACAATTCTGTCATAAAATATTGTCAGGCCTCTGAGCCCAAGCTAAGCCATCATATCCCCTGTGACCTGCACGTATACATCCAAATGACCTGAAGCAATTGAAGATCCACAAAAGAAGTGAAAATGGCCTTAACTGATGATATTCCACCATTGTAATTTGTTTTTGCCCCACCCTAACTGATCAATGTACTTTGTAATCCCCCCTATCCTTAAGAAGGTTCTTTGTAATTCTCCCCACCCTTAAGAATGTACTTTGTGAGATCCACCTCCTGTCCACAAAACATTGCTCCTAACTCCACCGTCTATCCCAAAACCTATAAGAACTAATGATAATCCCACCACCCTTTGCTGACTCTCTTTTCGGACTCAGCCCGCCTGCACCCAGGTGATTAAAAAGCTTTATTGCTCACACAAAGCCTGTTTGGTGGTCTCTTCACACGGACATGCATGACATTTGATGCAGAAGACCTGGGTCAGAGGGACTCCTTCAGGAGACCAGTCCTCTGTCCTCACTCTCACTCCGTGAAGAGATCCACCTATGACCTCAGTTCCTCAGACCAACCAACCCAACGAACATCTCATCAATTTCAAATTGGGCAAGCATTCTTTTCACTGTCTTCTCCAGCCTCTCTCACTACCCTTCAATCTCCTTGTCCTTCCAATTCCAGTTCTTTTTCCTCTCTAGTAGAGACAAAAGAGACACATTTTATCCGTGGACCCAAAACTCCAGTGCCAGTCACGGACTCAGGAAGACAGTCTTCCCTTGGTGTTTAATCAATGCAGGAATGCCTGCGTGATTATTCACCCACATTCCATTGGTATCTGATCACCGCAGGGATGCCTGCCTTGGTCATTGACCCACATTCCCTTGGTGGCAAGTCAATTGTGGGGACGCCTGCTTTGGCTGCTCACCCACATTGCAGCCCAGGGCTGCTCCCCACCCCACTTCTCCGTGCCTCTACCCTTCTCTTTAAACTTGCCTCCTTCACTATGGGCAAACTTCCATCCTCCATTACTCTTCCTTCTCCCTTAGCCTGTGTTCTCAAGAACTTAAAACCTCTTCAATTCTCACCTGACCTAAAATCTAAGCATCTTATTTTCTTCTGCAACACGACTTGGCCCCAATACAAACTCGACAATGATTCTAAATGGCCAGAAAATGGCACTTTTGATTTCTCCATCCTACAAGACATAGATAATTTTTGTCAAAAAATGGGCAAATGGTCTGGGGTGCCTTACATCCAGGCATTTTTCACACTTCATTCCCTCCCTAGTCTCTGTTCCCAATGTGAATCGTCCCAAATCCTCCTCCTTTCCCTCCCACCTGTCCCTTCAGTCCCAACCCCAAGTGTCGCTGAGTCTTGTGAATCTTCCTTTTCTACTGACCCATCTGACCTCTCACCTCCTCCCCAGACTGCTCCTCCTCAAGCTTCTCCCCGCTGGACTGCATCAGGCTCCAGCTCTTTTTCAGTCTCTGCACCCCATCCCTATAACTATTCTATTACTTCCCTTCCCCATACCCTGTCTGGTTTACAGTTTTGTTCTGAGAATAGCTCTCCCTGACCTGCCCAACACTTTACTCTTAGAGAGGTGGCTGGAGCTGAAGGCATAGTCAGGGTACATGTGCCTTTTTCTCTATCAGACCTTTCCCAAATCAGCCTGCATTTAGGCTCTTCCTCATCAAACCCCACTAAATATATGTAGGAATTCTGGTAACTAACTCTGTCCTGCAATTTTACCTGGAGTGACTTAAATGTCATCCTAACTTCTACCCTTTCCCCAGATGAATGGGAAAGAGTTTTTTCTCTAGCCCAATCTCATGCTGATAACAACTGGCTTCATGAGCCAGACCTCCAGGAAGGCATTAGAGCAGTTCCCCGAGAAGATCCGCAATGGAACTATCAGGCAGATTCCCCAGGTATAGCTAGGCAAGATTACATGGTTTCCTGCCTAATTGAAGAGCTTAAAAAGGCAGCTTACAAAGCTGTTAATTATGACAAACTCAAAGAAACTACCCACAGTAAAAATGAAAACCCAGCACAGTTCATGGCCCCCTTAGCAACAACCCTTAGACGCTTTACTGCCCTAGACCCAGAGGGGCCAGAAGACTGCTTTATTCTTAATATGCATTTTATCACCCATTCAGCTCCTGACATTAGAAAAAAAGCTTCAAAAATTGGAATCTGGCCCTCAAATCCCACAACAGAAATTAATCAACCTTGTCTTCAATGTGTACAATAATAGGAGGTAGCCACACAGCAACACATTTCTGAGTTACAGCTACTTGCCTCCACTGTAAGACAACCCACAACCACGTCTCCAGCATACAAAAACTTCAGAACATCCAAACCACAGCTCCCAGGGGCTCCTTCAAAACATTCTCGTGGACCTTGCTTCAAATGCCAAAAGTCTGGCCACTGGGCCTCAGAATGCCCGCAACCTGGGATGTCTCCTAAGCCATGCCCTGTCTGTGTGGGCCCCCACTGGAGGTCAGACTGTCCAACTCACATCACCGCCGCTCCTAAAGTCCCTGGAGCCCAAACCCAATGTTTCTTGGCCAACTCCTTTGCAGAGTTCCTAGCTTAGCAGCTGAAGACTGGCACTGCCTGATTGCCTTGGAAGCCCCCTGGACCATCACAGATGCCACGCTTTGGGCAACTCTTACAGTGGAGGGTAAGTCTGTCCCTGTTTAATCGATATGGGGGCTACCCACTCCACATTACCTTCTTTTCAAGGACTTGTTTCCCTTTCCCCAATAACTGTTGTGCGTATTGATGGCCAAGCTTCAAAACCCCTTAAAACTCCCCGACTTTGGTGCCAACTTGGACAACATTCTTTTATGCACTCCTTTTTAGTTATCTCCAGCTGCCCAGTTCGCTTATTAGGTTGAGACATTTTAATCTGCTTCTCTGACTATTCCTGGGTTATAGCCACACCTCATTGCTGCCCTTTTCCCCAGTTCAAAGCATCCTTCGCATCCTCCTCTTGTATCCCCCCACCTTAACCCACAAGTATGGAACACCTCTACTCCCTCCCTGGCAACCGATCACACGCCCATTACTATCCCATTAAAACCTAATCACCCTTACCCTGCTCAATGCCAATATCCCATCCCACAGCACGCTATAAAAGGATTAAAGCCCATTATCGCTCACCTGTTACAGCATGGACTTTTAAAGCCTGTAAACTCTCCTTACAATTCCCCCATTTTATCTGTTCAAAAACTGGACAAGCCTTACAGGTTAGTTCAGGATCTGTGCCTTATCAACCACATTGTCTTGCCTATCCACCCCGTGGTGCCAAAGCCATATACTCTCCTATCCTCAGTACCTCCCTCCACAACCCCTCCATAACCCATTATTCTGTTCTGAATCTCAAACATGCTTTCTTTACTATTCCTTTGTACCCTTCATCCCAGGCTCTCTTTGCTTTCATGCGGACTGACCCCAACACCCATCAGTCTCAGCAACTTACCTGGGCTGTACTGCTGCAAGGCTTCACGGATAGCCCCCATCACTTAAGTCAAGCCCAAATTTCTTCCTCATTCATTACGTATCTCAGCATAATTCTTCATAAAAACACATGTGCTCTCCTTGCCAATCGTGTCCGACTGATCTTGCAAACCCCAGCCCCTTCTACAAAACAAGTCCTTTCCTTCCTGGGCATGGTTGAATACTTTCGCCTTTGGATACCTGGTTTTGCCATCCTAACAAAACCATTATATAAACTCACAAAAGGAAACCTAGCTGACCCCATAGATCCTAAAGCCTTTCCCCACCCCTCTTTCCATTCCTTGAAGGCAGCTTTAGAGACTGCTCCCACACTAGCTTTCCCTGACTCATCCCAACCCTTTTCATTACAAATAGCTAAGTGCAGGGCTGTGCAGTCAGAATTCTTACACAAGGACTGGGACCGCACCCTGTAGCCTTTTTGTCCAAACAACTTGAACTCACTGTTTTAGGCTGAACATTATGTCTCTGTGCAGCAGCTGCCACTGCCCTAATACTTTTAGAGGCCCTCAAAATAACAAACTGTGCTCAACTCACTCTCTACAGTTCTCATAACTTCTAAAATCTATTTTCTTCCTCCCTCCTGACGTATATACTTTCTGCTCCCCAGCTCCTTCAGCTATACTCACTCTTTGTTGAGTCTTCCACAATTACCATTGTTCCTGGCCTGAATTTCAATCCAGTCTCCCAGATTATTCTGGATACCACACCTGACCCCCATGACTGTATCACTCTGATAACACCTGGCCCCATATTTCCTTCTTTCCTGTTCCTCACCCTGATCACACCTGGTTTATTGATGGCAGTTCCACCAGGCGTAATTGCCACACACCAGCAAAGGCAGGCTGTGCTATAGTATCTTCCACATCTATCATTGAAGCTACTGCTCTGCTCCCCTTCCACTACCTCTCAGCAAGGTGAACTCATTGCCTTAACTCGAGCCCTCACTCTTGCAAAGGAATTACACATCAATATTTATACTGACTCTAAATATGCCTTCCATATCCTGCACCACTATGCTGTTATATGGGCTGAAAGAGGTTTCCTCACTACGCAAGGGTCCTCCATCATTAATGCCTTTTTAATAAAAACTCTTCTCAATGCCACTTTACATCCAAAGTAAGCTGGAGTCATACACTGCAAGGGCCACCAAAAGGCATCAGATCCCATTGCTCAGGGCAATGCTTATGCTGATAAGATAGCTAAAGAAGCAGCTAGCATTCCAACTTCTGTCCCTCATGGTCAGTTTTTCTGCTTCTCATCAGTCACTCCCATCTACTCTCCCACTGAAACTTCCACCTATCAATCTCTTCCCACACAAGGCAAATGGTTCTTGGACCAAGGAAAATATCTCCTTCCAGCCTCACAGGCCCATTCTATTCAATTGTCATTTCATAACCTCTTCTGTGTAGGTTATAAGCCACTAGCCTGCCTCTTAGAACCTCTCATTTCCTTTCCATTGTGGAAATCTATCCTTAAGGAAATAACTTCTCAGTGTTCCATCTGCTATTCCACTACTCCTCAGAGATTTCTCAGGCCCCTTCCCTTCTCTACACATCAAGCTTGGGGATTTGCCCCTGCCCAGGACTGGCAAATTGACTTTACTCACATTCTCTGAGTCAGGAAACTAAAATACCTCTTGGTCTGGGTAGACACTTTCCCACAGGGTCTAAGAAGGCCACCACAGTCATTTCTTCCCTTTTGTAAGACATAATTCCTCAGTTTGGCCTTCCCACCTCTATACAGTCCAATAATGTACTGACCTTTGTTAGTCAAATCACTGAAGCAGTTTCTCAGGCTCTTGGTATTCAGTGGAACCTTCAAACTCGTTGCTGTTCTCAGTCTTCAGGAAAGGTAGAACGGACTAATGGTCTTTTAAACACACACCTCACCAAGCTCAGCCTCCAACTTTAAAAAAGGACTCTGTCAAGAATACAGCCCCAAAACTCACCAACCAAACAAGTAATTACACTGAACCCCCTTGGACACTCTCTAATTGGATGTCCTGGGTCCTCTCAATTCTTAGTCCTTTAATACCTGTTTTTCTTCTTTTCTTATTTGGACATTGTGTCTTTCGTTAAGTGTCTCAATTCATACAAAACTGTATCCAGGGCATCACCAATAATTCTATACGACAAATACTCCTTCTAACAACCCCACAATATCACCCCTTACCCCAAAATCTTTCTTCAGTTGAATCTCTCCCACTGTACGTTCCCATACCACCCCTAATCCCGCTCAAAGCAGCCCTGAGAAATATCACCCATTAGCTCTCCATACCCCCAAAATTTTTCACCACTCCAACACTTCACCACTGCTTTGTTTTGCTTTCCTTATTAATAGAAGACAGGAATGTCAGGCCTCTGAGCCCAAGCTAAGCCATCATATCCCCTGTGACCTGCACATATATATCCAGATGACCTGAAGCAATTGAAGATCCACAAAAGAAGTGAAAATAGCCTTAACTGATGACATTCCACCATTGTGATTTGTTTCTGCCCCACCCTGATTGATGTAGTTTGTAATCTCCCCCACCCTTAAGAAGGTTCTTGCTAATTCTCCCCACCCTTAAGAATGTACTTTGTGAGATCCACCCCCTACCCACAAAACATTGCTTCTAACTCCACCACCTATCCAAAAACCTATAAGAACTAATGATAATCCCACCACCCTTTGCTGACTGTCTTTTGGGACTCAGCCTGCCTGCCCCCAGGTGATTAAAAAGCTTTATTGCTCACACAAAACCTGTTTGATGGTCTCCTCATACAGACATGCATGACAAATGAAACTTCCTGTTGTAGTTCTTTACATACTAAGGGTGATGATACTACATTATATATATTAAAATACTGCTTTTCAATTTTTATTTACATTTTAATTTTGCTGATTATAATTTTAGCATAATACTTAAGAGCACAGACTATATTTTAACTGCCTGAGTGCAAATTTGGTACCCAGTTCTTATGGCTGTATGACCTTGAGTGAGTTACAGAATAACTCTTTGCCTCAGTTTACTCACCTATAAATGAGATAATAATAATATATATCTCATATGGTTCTGAGGGTTAAACAGCATGTACTTGAAAAGTGTTTAGCACAATCTCTGAAGATCCTAAGTACTCAAAAATCATCCACAGGGTGAAAATGGTACAAAAACGTCACCTCCTGACCTACTTGGGCTTACACTGGGGTTGAGAGTTGCTGTTGGGTGGGAAGATGGGTGTGTATTCCCAGACATCTCTGAAAGTTGTGCCCCTATCCTCCTTAGCTTTAAGGCAGTATTGATGCAAACTAAGTTCCTGATGAGGCACAAAAATTCCACCTTGGAGAAGCGGTAAAATGGCTAGTATGTTTGTTGGCCACATAAATGTCTTCTTTTGAGAACTGTCTGTTCATATCCTTTGCCTACTTTTTGATGGCTTTTTTGTCTTGTAAATTTAAATTCCTTATAGATTCTGGATATTAGCCCTTTGTCAGATGGATAGATTGTAAACATTTTCTCCCATTCTGTAGGTTGCCTATTCACTCTAATGATAGTTTCTTTTGCTGTGCAGAAGCTCTTTTGTTTAATTAGATCCCATTTGTCAAGTTTGGCTTTTGTTGTCATTGCTTTTGGTGTTTTGGTCATGAAATCTTTGCCCATACCTATGTCCTGAATGGTATTGCCTAGGTTTTCTTCTGGGTTTTTTATGGTTTTAGGTTTTACATTTAAGTCTTTAATCTGGTCCAGTTTCAGTTTCCTGCATATAGCTAGTCAGTTTTCCCAATATCATTTATTAAATAGGGAATCCTTTCCCCATTGCTTGTTCTTCTCAGATTTGTTGAAGATAATATGGTTGTAGATGTGTGATATTATTTCTGAGGCCTCTGTTATATTCCACTGGTCTGTATATCTGTTTTGGTACCAGTACTGTGCTGTTTTGGTTACTGTATCCCTGTAGTATGCTGTTCACAATAGCAAAGACTTGGAACCAACCCAAATGCCCATTAATGACAGGATAAAGAAAATGTGACACATATATGCCATGGAATACTACGGAGCCATAAAAAATGATGAGTTCTTGTCCTTTGCAGGGCCGTGGATGAAGCTGGAAACCATCATTCTCAGCAAACACAAGAACAGAAAACCAAACACCACATGTTCTCACTCATAAGTGCTAGTTGAACAATGAGAACACATGGACACAGGGAGGGGAACATCACACACTAGGGCCTGTTGGGAGATGGGGAGCTAGGGGAGGGAGGGATAGCATTAGGAGAAATACCTAATGTAGATGACAGGTTGATGGGTGTAGCAAACCACCATGGCACATGTATACCTATGTAACAAACCTGCACATTCTGCACATGTATCCCAGAACGTAAAGTATAATTTTTTTTTTTTTTTTTTTTTTTTTTTGAGACGGAGTCTCGCTCTGTCACCCAGGCTGGAGTGCAGTGGCCGGATCTCAGCTCATTGCAAGCTCCGCCTCCTGGGTTTACGCCATTCTACTGCCTCAGCCTCCCGAGTAGCTGGGACTACAGGCGCCCGCCACCTCGCCCAGCTAGTTTTTTGTATTTTTTTAGTAGAGACGGGGTTTCACCGTGTTAGCCAGGATGGTCTCGATCTCCTGACCTCGTGATCCGCCCGTCTCGGCCTCCCAAAGTGCTGGGATTACAGGCTTGAGCCACTGCGCCCGGCCAAAGTATAATTTTAAAAAGCTAGTATGGCAAGGATGAATCAACAAGTCCTTTGACTTCAATGTGCTACCAATTGTTGAAAGTTAATCATTTTGCATGTTTTATGATGAAAGATGTTGGCACTGAGTGGTGACGCAGTCAGCCAAAATTTGGAAATTATTGTGACAGTAAAAAAAGAAAGGTTGATTAGAATTAATACAACAAATATTCTAAACAGTAGGCCTGGTCAATCCATCACTGAGGCAGAGATATCAAGTCCAAAGGAGGTCAATTCTGTAAATCATGGAATTAGCACTACTCCTACTGTTGCTCAGAGTGACACTTGGATTTCAGAAGCATTTTAAAGTTCCTAAAGATCATAATGATGTATCAGTAGAAATGCTTTTAAAAAGTCATAAGGTCTAAATTGCCTTAATCAGGGTTAGTGACGAGATCACAAAAAATTGTCAAAATGGCTGAAATGTTAGGGATAAAAAGGCTAATTTACTTCTACGAATGTCTATTGGTATTTGAAACTTGATTTAATAACTGGTTTCTTATATTTGGATAGCAACTATATCTGAAAAGCTCAGGGTCATGGTAATGCTGGTTTAGACTCCTGTTCAAGAAAACAGGTAAGTTCTTGTTTAGATGAGATGTAAAAATGCAGAATTTATATAATTTAGAGTCATATAATGAATGCATTTATGTTGCTAGCAAGAAAACCCACAGTATTTGTTTTTTCAAACTTAGATTATTTATGTTTAGCAGGTATATTATGACCCTAACAGAAATAAACTAGTCTAATGACTATTTTTCCCCACAAAATTGTTTATTAATAGATGTTTACTAATAAAAACATGTTTATTTTCTACAATAAGACATAGCCCATAAGAAGCATTAGTTTTATGGCTGGTTGGGAGTTTGATGTTATTTTGTACAAAAACCCTAACAAACTAATATTAAAATTTTAGTAAGAAGGAATTAATACACTTAAAAGAATTATTGTAAATCATATAAAAACATGAGTTTTTTACTTAAAATATGGGCCAAGAATATAAATAAATAAGTTATAAGGAAGCAATATAAGTGAGTGTAGTCATATGAAAAAATAAACTGTCTCATTAATAAAACAAATTTAATTTTAGAAAGTTGTACATATCAAAATTGGCATTTAAAAATATCTACTTTTTGGCCAGGCGCGGTGGCTCAAGCCTGTAATCCCAGCAGTTTGGGAGGCCGAGACAGGCGGATCATGAGGTCAGGAGATCGAGACCATCTTGGCTAACACAGTGAAACCCCGTCTCTACTAAAAAATACAAAAAAAAAAAAACTAGCCGGGTGAGGTGGCGGGTGCCTGTAGTCCCAGCTACTCAGGAGGCTGAGGCAGGAGAATGGCGGGAACCCGGGAGGCGGAGCTTGCAGTGAGCTGAGATCCAGCCACTGCACTCCAGCCCGGGTGATAGCGCGAGACTCTGTCTCAAAAAAAAAAAAAATAAATAAAAATAAATAAATAAATAAAAATATCTACTTTTTAATAAGATCATGATGAAAATCATGTAAATGATGGAATGTAAAGCATTTAAAGAGAACTTGGTAATGTATGTTAAAAATCTTAAAATATATTACTTTTTAAATTTAGTCATTTTCTTTCTGGGTAACTATACTAGTGTCTTAGTTTGGGTCCACCCAGAAATAGTCTCAGAGATAAACAAATAATTTGTTTGGGAGGTACCATCAGGAGAAAAATGGGGAAGTGACATAGGGAGGAGAAGATGGTCAATAAATGATGTATTAGCCACAGTGGGCTGCTGGAGCTGGATCCGGTGTGCAGTTCTTGGAAACAACAAATATGCACCTCAGAATTATCCACCTGAGGGGAAAAAGACTTTGAGGTATTTCTACACTAACTCTCAAGAGTCATTGTTGAAAGTTACTTGTGGGAGTGTTAATTCCCTAATCTTTCAGCGTGCTGTAAGCTTGGGCTGATTGGCTTCTGCAGTTCTGGAAAAAAACATTGAGCCACAGAGATGCAGATAGTGATAGTTAGAAACAAGTTATGCTCCTCAAGAAATAGACAAGCCAGTGACAATGTGCTATGTTAAGGAAACAAGCAAATTGCAAATATACTTGTGGAAATGTATATGTATACATCTGTTTATTATAACATATGTTATATATTAGAAACAATGTAAGTGCCCAACATTTAAGGATCCCATAAATAATGGTATATACAACAATAGATAATATCCAAATAAAGTGTGATAATTAAAAAGTATGTTATAGAAGAATATTTGCTGATATACCAGTAAATATTTATTTAGGAAGATAAACACATTACAAAGCAGTGTGTATAGTATGATTATATTTTAGTTGAAAAAAAAGGATGTATTCATGAAAAGATTTGGAAGGACACAAAATAAGATACTAACATTAAGTATCTTTGGATAGTGTGATAATGAATCATACTTCTTACCCGTTTTTACAAAATTTTCTACACTAAATATATATTGCTTTTGCAATAGAAAAACTATAGATTTAATCAGTCACCAATGAATTAAAAATACAATGAAAAATGCTTCACTGAATCTAGAAAATTAAGTGAATTAATTACGGTTTACTTCTTTGAACTCAGTCAAGATTATTTCTATGAATAATAGTACTTTTTTCTTGCAGTTTGACTGTTTATATTAGTCTATTATCAGATATGGCACATAAAATAGGTTGGGCTTCAGCATATATACTTCAACATCATCATTACTTGTTGAATTCATGGCATTGGCAATACAGAATTTGAATTCTAATTTAAAATGTTTAAATTCAGGCATAGAGAATTCTGTTTTAAAAAACAACTACCCCATTTTGATAAAGAATTATTATAAATAAAAATTGAGAAATAAGTCTCAATGAAGTCCCAAATATGGATGTGCTGGACTAGGAAATTATTTCCTAAAAGGGATTTAGAAACTGCCAGCTTGAGTTAGTAATAAGTAAGCAATATCTTCAGAACTAAGATTAGCTAAGAGTGCTGGCGATGGATACTAATATAAATCTAATCAAATTGTCTAGCACAGTGCATTATACACAGTAGGCCCACAGAAATACATGTCCAATAAACTAACGTTAGGCTTGGAAAAAGTATGCCATAAATATAAATTACTGCTTAGATGATTCATGTTAGTCAAATTGGCAATTCTTTGTTGCTTGCTTTCTTTTTCCCCCAGAAAGAGAGTGGGAGATTGTTGTTCTTTTATTATTGTTGTTGTTATTGTTATTATTACACTTTATGTTCTAGGGTACATGTGCACAACCTGCAGGTTTGTTACATATGTGTACATGTGCCATGTTGATGTTGCTGCACCCATTAACTAGTCATTTACATTAGGTATATCTCCTGATGCTATTCCTCCCTACTCCCTGCACCCCACAACAGGCTCCAGTGTGTGATGTTCCTCTTCCTGTGTCTAAGTGATCTCATTGTATAATTCCCACCTATGAGTGAGATCATGCAGTGTTTGGTTTTCTGTTCTTGTGATAGTTTGCTGAGAATGATGGTTTCCAGCTGCATCCATGTCCCCACAAAGGACACAAACTCATCGATTTTTATGGCTGCATGGTATTCCATGTTGTATATGTGCCACATTTTCTTTATCCAGGCTGTCATTGATGGACATTTGGATTGGTTCCAAGTCTTTGCTATTGTGAATAGTTCTGTAATAAACATACGTGTACATGTGTCTTTATGGCAGCATGATTTATAATCCTTTGGGTATACCCAGTAATGGGATGACTGGGTCAAATGGTATTTCTAGTTCTAACAATGTAAAAGTGTTCCTATTTCTCCACATCCTCTCCAGCACCTGTTGTTTCCTGACTTTTTAATGATTGCTATTCTTTTTTTTTTTTTTTTTTTTTTTTTTTTTTTGAGGCGGAGTCTCGCTCTGTCACCCAGGCTGGAGTGCAGTGGCGCGATCTCGGCTCACTGCAAGCTCCGCCTCCCGGGTTCCCGCCATTCTCCTGCCTCAGCCTCCCGAGTAGCTGGGACTACAGTCGCCGCCACCACACCCAGCTAATTTTTTTGTATTTTTAGTGGAGACGGGGTTTCATTGTGTTAGCCAGGATGGTCTCGATCTCCTGACCTCGTGATCTGCCCGTCTCGGCCTCCCAAAGTGCTGGGATTACAGGCTTGAGCCACCGCGCCCGGCCTTATGATTGCTATTCTAAGTGGTGTGAGATGTTATCTCATTGTGGTTTTGATTTGCATTTCTCTGATGGCTAGTGATGATGAGCATTTTTTCATGTGTCTGTTGGCTGCATAAATGTCTTCTTTTAAGAAGTGTCTGTTCACATCCTTTGCTCACTTTTTGATGGGGATGTTTTTTTCTTGTAAATTTGATTGAGTTTTTTATAGGTTCTGGATATTAGCCCTTTGTCAGATGCGTAGATTGTAAAAATTTTCTCCCATTCTGTAGGTTGCCTGTTCACTCTGATGGTAGTTTCTTTTGCTGTGCATGAGCTCTTTAGTTTAATTAGATCCCATTTGTCAATTTTGGCTTTTGTTGCCATTACTTTTGGTGTTTTAGACATGAAGTTCTTGCCCATGCCTATATGCTCAATGGTATTGCCTAGGTTTTCTTCTAGAGTTTTTATGGTATTAGGTCTAACATTTAAGTATCTAATCCATCTTGAATTCATTTATGTATAAGGAGTAAAGAAGGGATCCAGTTTCAGCTTTCTACTTATGGCTAGCCAGTTTTCCCAGAACCATTTATTAATAGGGAATCCTTTCCTCATTTCTTGTTTTTCTCAGGTTTGTCAAAGATCAGATGGCTGTAGATGTGTGGTGTGATTTCTGAGGGCTCTGTTCTGTTCCATTGGTCTATATCTCTGTTTTGGTACCAGTACCATGCTGTTTTGGTTACTGTAGCCTTGTAGTATTCAGGTAGTCTGATGCCTCCAGCTTTGTTCTTTTGACTTAGGATTGTCTTGGAGATGCAGGCTCTTTTTTGGTTCCATATGAAGTTTAAAGTAGTTTTTTCCAGTTCTGTGAAGAAAGACATTGGTAGCTTAATGCGGATGGCATTGAATCTACAAATTACCTTGGGCAGTATGGCCATTTTCATGATAATGATTCTTTCTATCCATGAGCATGGAATGTTCCTCCATTTGTTTGTGTCCTGTTTTATTTCATTGAGCAGTGGTTTGTAGTTTTCCTGGAAGAGGTCCTTCACATCCCTTGTAAGTTGGATTCCTAGGTATTTTATTCTCTTTGAATCAATTGTGAATGGGAGTTCATGATTTTGGTTCTCTGTTATTGGTGTATAAGAATGCTTGTGATTTTTGCACATTCATTTTGTATCCTGAGACTTTGCTGAAGTTGCTTATCAGCTTGAGATTTTGGGCTGAGATGATGGGGTTTTCTAAATAGATGATCATGTCACCTGCAAACAGGGACAATTTGACTTCTTCTTTTCCCAATTGAATACTCTTTATTTCTTTCTCTTGCCTGATTGCCCTGGCCAGAACTTTCAACACTATGTTGAATAGGAGTGATGAGAGAGGGCATCCCTATCTTGTGCCAGTTTTCAAGGGGAATGCTTCCAGTATTGCCCATTCAGTATGATATTGACTGTGGGTTTATCATAAATGGCTCTTTTATTTTGAGATAGCTTCCGTCAATACCAAATTTATTGAGAGATTTTAGCATGAAGGGCTGTTGAATTTTGTCAAAGGCCTTTTCTGCATCTATTGAGATAATCATGTGGTTTTTGTCTTTGGTTGTTTATATGCTGGATTCCATTTACTGATTTGCGTATATTGAACCAGCTTGCATCCCAGGGATGAAGCCCATAGTGGATAAGCTTTTTGATGTGCTGCTGGATTCAGTTTGTCAGTATTTTATGGAGGATTTTTGCATCGATGTTCATCAGGGATATTGGTCTAAAATTCTCTTTTTTTTGTTGTGTCTCTGCCAGGCTTTGGTATCAGGATGATGTTGGCCTCATAAAATTCCCTCTTTTTCTATTGATTGGAATAGTTTCAGAAGGAATGGTACCAGCTCCTCCTTGTACCTCTGATAGAATTCAGCTGTGAATCCGTCTGGTCCTGGACTTTTTTTGTTGGTAGGCTATTAATTATTGCCTCAATTTCAGAGCCTGCTATTGATCTATTCAGAGATTCAAGTTCTTCCTGGTTTAGTCTTGGGAGAATGTATGTGTCCAGGAATTTATCCATTTCTTCCAGATTTTCTAGTTTATTTGTGTAGAGCTGCTCATGGTATTCTCTGATGGTAATTTGTATTTCTGTGGGGTCGGTGGTGATATCCCTTTATCATTTTTTATTGTGTCTATTTGATTCTTCTCTCTTTTCTTCTTTATTAGTCTTGCTAACAGTCTATCAATTTTGTTGATCTTTTCAAAAAACCATCTCCTGGATTAATTGATTTTTTTGGAGGGTTTTTTGTGTCTCTATCTCCTTCAGTTCTGCTCTGATCTTAGTTATTTCTTGCCTTCTGCTAGCTTTTGAATGTGTTTGCTCTTGCTTCTCTAGTTCTTTTAATTGTGATGTTAGGGTGTCGATTTTAGATCTTTCCTGCTTTCTCTTGTGGGCATTTAGTGCTATAAATTTCCCTCCACACACTGCTTTCAATGTGTCCCAGAGATTCTGGTATGTTGTATCTTTGTTCTCATTGGTTTCAAAGAACATCTTTATTTCTGCCTTCATTTCGTTATGTACCCAGTAGTCATTCAGGAGCAGGTTGTTCAGTTTCCATGTAGTTGAGCGGTTTTGATTGAGTTTCTTAGTCCTGAGTTCTAGTTTGATTGCACTGTGGTCTGAGAGACAGTTTGTTATAATTTCTGTTCTTGTACATTTGCTGAGGAGTGCTTTACTTCCAACTATGTGTTCAATTTTGGAAGAAGTGCGATGTGGTGCTGAGAAGAATGTATATTCTGTTGATTTGGGGTGGAGAGTTCTGTAGATATCTATTAGGTCTGCTTGGTGCAGAGTTGAGTTCAATTCCTGGATATCCTTGTTAACTTTCTGTCTCGTTGATCTGTCTAATGTTGACAGTGGGGTGTTAAATTCTCTTATTATTATTGTGTGGGAGTCTAAGTCTCTTTGTAAGTCTCTAAGGACTTACTTTATGAATCCAGATGCTTCTGTATTGGGTGCATATATATTTAGGATAGTTAGCTCTTCTTGTTGAATTGATCCCTTTACCATTATGTAATGACCTTCTTTGTCTCTTTTGATCTTTTTTGGTTTTAAGTCTGTTTTATCAGAGACTAGGATTGCAACCTCTACCTTTTTTTTTTTTTTCCATTTGCTTGATAGATCTTCCTCCATCCCTTTATTTTGAGCCTATGTGTGTCTCTGCACGTGAGATAGGTCTCCTGAATACGGCAAACTGATTGGGTCTTGACTCTATCCAATTTGCCAGTCTCTTTTTTTTTTTTTTTTTTTTTTTTGAGACGGAGTCTTGCTCTGTCTCCGAGACTGGAGTGCAGTGGCCGGATCTCGGCTCACTGCAAGCTCCGCCTCCTGGGTTTACGCCATTCTCCTGCCTCAGCCTCCCGAGTAGCTGGGACTACAGGCACCCGCCACCTGGCCCGGCTATTTTTTTGTATTTTTTACTAGAGACGGGGTTTCACCGGGTTAGCCAGGATGGTCTCGATCTCCTGACCTCGTGATCCGCCCGTCTCGGCCTCCCAAAGTGCTGGGATTACAGGCTTGAGCCACCGCGCCCGGCCAGTCTGTGTCTTTTAATTGGAGCATTTAGCCCATTTACATTTAAGGTTAATATTGTTATGTGTGAACTTGATCCTGTTATTATGATGTTAGCTGGTTATTTTGCTCGTTAGTTGATGCAGTTTCTTCCTAGCATCGATGGTCTTTACATTTTAGCCTGTTTTTGCAATGGCTGGTACCAGTTGTTCCTTTCCATGTTTAGTGCTTCCTTCAGGAGCTCTTGTAGGGCAGGCCTGGTGGTGACAAAATCTCTCAACATTTGCTTGTCTGTAAAGGATTTTATTTCTCCTTCACTTATGAAACTTAGTTTGGCTGGATATGAAATTCTGAGTTGAAAATTCTTTTCTTTAAGAATGTTGACTATTGACCCCCCACTCTCTTCTGGCTTGTAGAGTTTCTGCCGAGAGATCTGCTGTTAGTCTGATGGGCTTCCCTTTGTGGGTAACCTGACCTTTCTTTCTGGCTGCCCTTAACATTTTTTTCCTTCATTTCAACTTTGGTGAATCTGACAATTATGTGTCTTGGAGCTGCACTTCTTGAGGAGTATCTTTGTGGCATTCTCTGTATTTCCTGTATTTGAATGTTGGCTTGCCTTGCTAGATTAGGGAAGTTCTCCTGGATGATATCCTGCAGAGTGTTTTCCAACTTGGTTCCATTCTCCCCGTCACTTTCAGGTATACCAGGCAGACGTAGATTTGGTCTTTTCACATAATCGCATATTTGTTGGAGGCTTTGTTCATTTTTTACTCTTTTCTCTCTAAACTTCTCTTCTCACTTCATTTCATTCATTTGAACTTCAATCACTGATACTCTTTCTCCCAGTTGATCAAGATGGTTACTGGAGCCTGTGCATTTTTCACGTAGTTCTCATGTCATGGTTTTCCTCTCTATCAGGTCATTTATGGACTTCTCTACTTTGTTTATTCTAGTTATTCATTCGTCAAAATTTTTTTTTCAAGGTTTTTAGTTTCTTTGCACTGGGTTCATAGTTCCTCCTTTAGCTCTGAGATGTTTGATTGACTGAAGCCTTCTTCTCTCAACTCATCAAAGTCATTCTCTGTCCAGCTTTGTTTCATTGCTGGCAATGAGCTGCATTCCTTTGGACGGGGAGAGGCGCTCTGATTTTTTGAATTTCCAACTTTTCTGCACTGCTTTTTCCCCTTCTTTGTGGTTTTATCTACCTTTGGTCTTTGATGGTGACGTACAGATGGGGTTTTGGTTTGGATGTCCTTCATGTTTGTTAGTTTTCCTTCTGTCAGGACCCTCAGCAGCAGGTCTGTTGGAGTTTGCTTGAGGTCCACTCCAGTTAGGATTTCCCAGTTAGGCTACTCGGGGGTCAGGGACCCACTTGAGCAGGCAGTCTGTCAGTTCTCAGATCTCAACCTCCATGCTGGGTGAATCACTACTCTCTTCAAAACTGTGAGACAGGGACATTTACCAGGAGATTATTGTTCTAATCTCTTTTTAAGAGCTCATCAATAATGCACCAGATCAAAAGTTAGAACAGTCTGTGTAACAATTGGCATATGGCGGTTGAAGAAAATTAATTTGATAGAAGAGAACAACCAGATATCTTCTCCTCAATAATCCTACTTCTGTGAATGGAGGACTTAGGAGAGGGGTGAGCAGATTTTTAAAACCTGGCTTGCTTATTTATTTATTTATTTGCCATGTAAAGAATAAATTGATCTGATTAAAATGGACCTTTTCCGTCCTCCAATTTGATAGCCAGTCAATTCTTCTGTCGTATTGTTACTAGTGCTACAGTTTTGCTCAAATTGATTGCTTCCCCTCCATTTTGTCTTTTTCAGATTCCCCTTACCTCTGTGATTTATTCTAATGGGACCTAACCATATTTTTCTGTCCCCCTCTATCTTTCCCTAATTCAGTTCTATGTTTTTAATATCATTGCCAGGTTAACCTTCAAAAGTACAGTTCTCTTTTTTATGCTGTTGTCAGGTAGCATTTCACATTCCATTCTATATTGAGATTGTTTTCAATATTTATGTTCATCTTTCTTGGATCAAGGCTAAACTTAAGGGTATTGGTTCAGAAGAGTAAGTCTAGAGGCAGGATTCTGGTACTGCAAACATCCACATAAAGAAATGTTCAAGGCTCACTCTCCACAGGGCAGGACCTTAAACATAAGGACCACAGGAGGTGATACCCTTGAGGGAAAGCATCATTGTGTTGTAGACTTTCTGGACTTGAGTTGTGGTTTCACAGTATGACCCTACTGCTTTCAGAGATTCCTCACTTGCTATTAGACCCCAGCACAGGGCTGTTAGTACATGTGATTGTCTTCCTGGAAACCCCATCCTTCACCTTTTAGTTCCTGCCCAATTTGTAGATTTCTTTCACATGTAATTTCCTTAGGGAAGTCTTCCTTCATTCACTGAAATTAAGCCTGGCCCCCACATAATTAATTTTATAACATCCTATAATTTCCATTTATAGTACATATCAGAATGTTTAATTATATAATTAATTCATAGCTCCCTGACTAGACTTTAAATACACAAAACCTTTAGTTTTGCTCAGGGGTTTGCTTAATACCTGGAACAAAGATGTTCTCAGTGGACATCTGTTCAATGAATCAATTAATAAATAGATCTTTTCATCTCCCAGTATTTTACTATTCTTGTGAAAAGAGATGACTAGTGAAATTAAAGATTCATGTTCTTAGTCTGTTACCAGTAATTGTTGAAGCCTCTGTGGGGTCACCATAGTCATATTGTGAAGCTTGATGTCATGTATACAGAGTCTACCATATAGTTTTCAAGGATCTCGCCCAGTCCACCCTGATACACTGAGGTGTGGACAATACTACAGCGTGGATAATCAGCATTTGAGTGTTTCTTTAGTATGAATTGTTAGACTACCAGCATCCTGCTGCAAGCTCTACTTTTCTGATTCCAAATACCCCTAACTTTAGTCATGATCCATGAATGGTGAACACAAAAGTAGAAAGCACTCAGAAATGAAATTTTGCTCAGCAATTGAATATTACCAAGGTACCCCAAGACTCCCCATAGAATACAAATGATAAAAATAATAACCATCAAGAGGAGAGTAAAGATGTGGGCCAAAGTGGTCAAAGAGACATCCAATGTAGAACACTGCCCTACTCGAGCAGTAAGGTCTCCCCAAGTCCATTTTATACTCTTCTATGGGCCTTCTAAACGCAGTTAAGATCTCTTTTAATTGCCACTGTAGAATCACAGCATTCACCTAAGTTATTTAGGGAACGTATGTACATGTTTTGCATAAGTAATAAAAAAGCACTACAAAATCTTAAATGGTTTCAGCAATGATTTTTGCCAAAGATTCTTTCAAGCCATTGGGAAACAGAACAATGAACAATGAAGACGAGGTCCTTACTGTTGTGAACTTATGGTAGCATTGGGCAGTGAGAAAAAAATTGATAAGTATGTTAATAAATGATCAGGATAATTCCTCGAAGTGTGACATCTTTAGGCTGCTATAACAAAATATGATAGACTTATAAACAACAGATTATAAACAACAGAAATTTATTTCTCAAAGTTCTGGAGGCTAGTAAGTTCAAGATCAAGGTACCAGCAGATTCAGTGTGTGGTAAGGGCTTCCTCTCTGCACCAATGATTGTGACTTCTTGTTGCATTCTTATATAGTGGAAAGGTCAAGGCAGTTCTCTGAGGATTCCTTTATAAGGTCACTACTTCCATTGATGAGGGCTTCATCCTGATGATCTAAGCACTTCACAAAGGCCTCACCTCCTAATACTATCACATTGATGATTTAGGTTTTCAGCATATAAATTTTGGGACCATTAGCAGCTGTGAAGAAAACTAAACAGGGTGATGCCATGGTGAATGGGGCTCATGGTTGCTGCTTGAGATTGAGTAATCAAGGAGGACTGGAGGACTTTTTTTGCAGAGGCGATGTGTAAGCCTCCACCCTTTTCCTCTATAGCAACGATTTTCAACTAGGAATGATTTTGCCCCCAAAAGACATTTGGTAATATTCAGAGACCATTTTGGTTGTCACGAGTGGCAGGGGGCAGGGGTTACTACTGACATATAGCAAGCTGATTTCAGGGATGCTGCTAAACATTCTACAATGCAGAAGACAGCTTCCAATAATGAATTATCTATTCCAAAATGTCAACAGTGCCAGGGATGAAAATCCCTGATCTACGGTCTATTCTCATCACAACAACCAGGTTAATTTTTTAAAAACACTGAATCATACTATATTAATCCTCTGTTCTAAGCTCTTTAACTAATCCTCAGGTCTCCCAGATTCTTCTCATTCTGGCTTCCCATAATCTTTCATCTCCTATTTTATTGCCTTCACTCATTACACTCTGGCCTCAGGCCTTTGCACTGGCTGTTCTCCTGACTGAAATTTTCTTCCTTTGGATATCTGAATGGCTTTCTTGATTATCAGAACTGAACCCCCTTCCCCGCTTCTGATTGCCTTGCCATACTCTCCCACCTCTTGCACTTATCTTCTAATGTGCTATATAATTTACTTATATAACTATTGTTTATTGTCTCTTTTACCCTCTAGAAAGTAAGCTTCAGAAACTCAGGGGTTTATGATACTTTCTGCCACATAATGGGTACCTTATGAATATTTGTTGAATAAGTGAAGGAAGGAAAAGCAACTTATATGACGAGAATGTGGCTTCCAAAGAAAAGCTATGGAAAAAAACAAAACAAAACTCAAGTACAGAGGCCCTAAAAGTGATTGAGCTTAGTGTGCTTAAAGGACAACCAGGAGACCAATAACTGAAGTGCAATAAATGAGGGGCAGAGCATGCAACATGAGTCAGAAGCTGTCATGGTCAGATCAGATAAAGCCTTATAGAACACAATAGTGTCCAGGTATATTTTGTAAAGGAAGAACTTGTGTGCCGTGTTTTGAAAAGTATGTGTGCATTTGTGTATTTTTTCACCTGCCTGTTAAATTTTATTTTTAACATATGTTATTTTTGCAGAGACAGAGTCTCACATTGTTGCCCAAGCTGGTCTTGAACTCCTGGGCTCAAGCAATCCTCCCACCTTGGCCTTCCAAAATGCTGGGATTACAGGTGTGGGCCACCATGCCTGGCCCAGCTTAGGTTATAAACATGAATGATCAAATCAATGGCTTTTCTCTATATACTTGCAGTGGAGCCACCAGTCACATGGTAATACCTGTAAGATACTCAAAAGTTCAACTGCCCCCAAAGTATTTTGACACTGACTCATATGTTTAAAGTTTTTTTTAATTGACAAGTACAAATTGTGTGTGTATGTATGTGTGTGTATATATACATATAAATATATGGCACAAAACATGATGTTTCAATATGTGTGCACATTATGCAATGGTCAAATGAAACTATTTAACATATGTATTACCTTACATGCTTATTATTTTTAAATGGGGACAACATATACCATCTTTTCCCTTAGAGATTTTCAAGTATACAATATTTTGTTAACTAAAGTCACCATGATGTGCAATATACCTCTTGAACTTATTCCTCCTAGTTGAAATTTTGTGTCCTTTAACCAACATCTTTCTAATTCTCTCACCCTCCAGCCTCTGGTTACCATCATTTTACTTCTGTTTCCATGAGTTCAATGTTCTTATATCTCACATGTAAGAGAGATAATGCAGCATTTGTCTTACTGTTTCTGACTTATTTCATTTAGTGTAGTATCCTCCAAGTTCTTCTATGTTGTGGAAAATCACACCATTTTCACCTCTTTAAGGTGGAATAGTATTCCAGTATGTATGTACATCACATTTTCTTAATCCATTTGTCTGATGGACACAAGTTGATTCAGTGTCTTGGATATTGTTAATGTGTCAGTGAACACAGGCATGTGACATTGACCCATTGTGTAAATGTTCATAGTTGCTTTCTGTTTTAGCCATTGTTTCAGAGGCTGCTATTCAAAAGTAAATATATCATTTGGAACATGTGATACATAATTCTAATACCTGTAATTGTATTGATTATAGTGTCTCCTGAAAGATGGCATGAATGAAGGTAGAAGAGAGATCTTCTGAGTAGAAATACAATGAGAGTGAAAGTGTGAAGGCAAGGAAAGAAAACTGGTATTTGCTGGTCAACTAGTATGCAACAACTACTTTATTAAGTGGTTTGCATGTGTGATGCCATTTCAACATTAAAAAATACAGTATCCCCTTTAATGCAGAAATTAAACTTGCTCAAGACTGTGTACCTAGTAAGAAGTCTAGCTGGAATTTGAATCAAAATGTTTCTAGGTCCCAGACTGTATTCATCTCCTCAGGCTGCTGTAACAGAATAACAGAATACCATAAGCTGGGTTGCTTAAACAACCAGCATTTATATCTCATACTTTAGAGGCTGGAAAGCCTAAGATCAGGTGCCAGCTGATTTGGCTCATGGTAAGGGCCCTTTTCCTGGCTTTCCCTCTTCCTTCGGTCTCTTCACATGATGGAGAGAGAAAGAAAAAGACCTCTCTTGCATCCTGTCTTAGATAATCATTAGGGATCCACCCTAATAACCTAATTACCTCCCAAAGGCCCTATCTTTAAATGTCATCATGTTGGGGGTAAGAATGTCATATGAATTTTTGGGGGGACATGATTTAGTTCATAACAAATATGAATGCTCTTTCAATGACATTAAGCTGCTTTCCTACTTAAAAAAATGAAAAAGAAGATACCCACTTTAATATTTTACCAAAAGTAGGCCCTGAATGAATCACTTGTGAGTCTAGACTTAGATTAATTCCATTCAATTAAGTCAGTTTCTAAGGTCTTTAGCTAATGCTTAGAAAGTTTCTTTCACATACTTCTGTAAAAGAAGTTTTGATAAGATAGTCTGAATGAACTTTTTTTCCCTTAGTTCTCTAAAAAGTCAGAGATTGTCATAAAGCAACTTTTTTTCTGCTAGTTGTAAAAGGAACATACAAAGGCCAAAATCTTCTGTTTGGGCTTTTGGTACAGCTTTTGTGTCTGATAATAAAACCAAGATTTATATTGTTGACTGAAGAAATTCAACCATTGCCCTATATATACCAAATAGACAAAAGGGCATTCACTATTAAATAAAGGTTGTGCTGGTTACATTCAATCCTGTCCATATAAAGATAAAGTAATTTGGATTTTTTTAAAAGCTCTTGCTGAAAGAATCATATAAGTTTGACCTATGCCAAAGAATTGCCCATCAACCTCAAACTCAAATGTTTTATTTTTAAAAGAAAAGAAAGTTCCCCTTTTCTCTTCAAAATTTATTTGGAGGGATTAAATTTCCTGTTAAATGTATAATATGTATTTGTTTTAACTATAAAAATAACTTTTCTTTTAGCATGTATGGAGATTATCGTAGATTAAACGAATTGACTGCAGGTGAAATGTTCTTATTCAGAAATCCTTAGTTTACAAAAGCATAATTTAAAATAGAGAAAAAATACTGGAATCAGTTTAAACATCCCCCAACTATGAATTCTGTCTTGTTATTTGTTAAGGTATATGGAATCCAACTAAAAAAAAAAAAAAAACTGTTGTGCTGTCTATGGATATGCTAAACAAGTTTATAAAAGTTTTACTTTTTTTTCCCTGAAAAATCAGTTTATATTGGGTAACATTCTGTCTCTTTCATCAAAATCTAAATTTCTGGAGGCCTTGGATAATGGTACACAGAATCCTGCTGCTTATAGTACAAACAAGTTTGAGAATTCCATCTGCTTGTCCTGGAAAGAAGATGAATAGTATAAGCTTCTATATGTATTCTCTTTCAGAATTGTTAGAGTTAATGTATTGTATGAAATAGTTGTCTTTGGTTTTGTGCCAATTTTAATTGCCTATTGAGCAGAAATACACTGAGTTATTTTTAGCCCTGTAGATTCAATTTAGAATTCAGTGGATTTACGTTTCAGCAATACAGATAACAAGATCTGTCATATTCGCAGCGACACTCTATTTTTAACTTCATTGGTTCATTAAAATGATGCATGGCACTGGTTTAAGAAGCAACCAGTCAAGGAAACACAAACTATGAAAACACACTCCAAGGAAACACACTCTGCCTCTATAAGAAATGAACACAACCCAGCATTTCTAAAATTCCAGCTTGATAAATTTACACGTTATTGTTAATTCTGGAAGAGTGAATGCCTTCTTTGGAGAATGTGGCTGCTGTCATCAAACTAACCTTTCTTTGCAAGATAAAGACTGCCACTCACGTGGATATCACACTTTATACCTGTCAGGTTCAGACAGTTGTGGGTTGCAGTTAAAGATTGTCACTCTGCAGGATATTTTTTCAGTAGCTCATTTATATAATTCCATTTTGTTAAAAAAAGAAAAGATGACTTGTCAGAGAAGATTTTCACCCAGTTGCCCCAATTCAACATTTATGCTCCACGGAATCTAGGTTTTTGTAATAGCAGGCAAACCTGTAAGACTTGGGAACCTGGGAAGTTAGCATAAGCATGATTCAATAATGTGGGTAAGTGGGTAGACCATCAATGTGTCATTGGAAACTGATGGAATTGATCAGAACACAAAAGATATGGGAATTACACTTCTAGAATGGTGGCAGGAGAAGTTCCACAGACCTGCTCCACTGAAGCAACCATGGCTGGTGAGAATGATTTTAGAATAAGAACAATCACTTATTCCAGAACAATTTTGTAAGAACATTAAGTCTACGACACTTGAGTCATGGCATTCTTCTCACATAATCCCCCAGCTCAGCATGATGGAAGATTCCAGGCAAGAGCAGCCGATAAATTGGGGGCTTCCTTCTACCCTGTTTGATTATGAAGTCTCTGACCTAGTTTGTTTTATGTCAGTTATCCACTTTTAAAGGTAGTTTTAACATTGTAGCTTCTCTTCCTTCACATTCTTCTTTGAATACAGGAAACACACCTAATATTTTTCTGCCTAATCTTGCTAATGAAGAGCAGCGTATTTAAATTCAGTCAGAATGATGATTTTGCACTGGTAGTATAAGTGGTTTATTCTTCATCTTTGCATTTTTGATATTGAAAATTGAAGACATTGAGGATTGTTTGGGAATCAAAAAATGTAATCAAGGCGGCAATGAAACTAAAATGGTGAATATGGTATCTAGTACTTTGCAGGACATTTAGAAACATGGTAAAACAATGAACTCTGCTTGATTACTGTATTCATCATGACTGTTTCTGAATGGGGCTTTAGATATAATTCAGATAATTTTCATGAAAAATTTGCAATTTCAGAATGACAGCTTATATAACCTGTCTGTGCCATAACATGCAAGGTTCTTACAGCCATTTTCTGATAATTTATACCTATGAAATTATACGTTCTATTATTTAATTAACAGCACTTATCTTTCCAGCTTCTTTATAAAGCATAGTGATTAATATAATCAAGTGTTTTATGAACCGTTGTACATTAAAAGTGAAATCCTATTATGAGGCAATTTCAATGCCATCTTTTAAGCTTAGCAGACTTCTAAAATAAAACCCATCAACTGCTCTTTCCTCCTATACCATGTAAGATTCTCAAAATATTTCAGTTTTGTGTAGTTACTCCTTTCAACTGTTGTAATTTCACTTATTTGGCTCCAAGTATATAGAAGACATTAAAAATAATTTGTCATGCACATGTGAACCGCTAAAACAGGAGACCAAAGAGAACCTATTTGAATGTGGTTAAGAAGTAAATGCACTTACATGCAAACCAGAAAATCTATCATATATTAAAAAAGAAAACATATTCTATTTAAACATTTTTTCCCTTTTCCTTATGTAGTACACAAATTATCTCATTTGGTTTCAGAGAAGGGGAAGTTGGTATTGTTTACTTTATCACAGTAAGTATTTCATAAAACACACCTGAAAAATTCCATGAGGATTTTCACACCCACTTTACATAGTAGATAACTGCATTTAAATAAGATGAAGAAATAGCTAATTGTATCTGCAACAGTTCCACATAATACAACTGATTCTGTTTAAAATTCCCTCATGTTGAAAAATACATCAAGAAATAAAAGGAGCACAAAACATAAAAGGAGAAGGTAATATTTAAGCAGAAAGTCCTATTTTTAAAAAAATTACATAGTAATTCTTAAAAAGTTAAAAATGTAAAGGATAGATTAAACAGCAGATGAGACACAGCTGAAGATAGATTAAATAAACCTAAAAAAATTACCCCAAATGCAGGATAGTAACATAAATAGAAGGAAAATGTAAAATAAGAGTTCAAAATATAGAAAATGGAGATTGAGAAGATAAAATATATGTTTAATAGGACTTCTAGAAGAAGAAAATAGACAATGAGAGAAAAAGCATGCAAAGAGATCATAGTTAATAACTTTCTAAAATTATGAATCCTCAGCTTCATGAAGTACAGTGATTCACAAAGAGAAAATCTCAAAAGCAACCAGAGTAAAACCCTCAGATTACCTACAAAGGGATGGCAATTAGACTGCTGTAGAACTTCTCAATTTAAAGAAGCAGTGAAAAAAGCCAGAATATGGTGAAAGTATGTATTCAAAGTTCTAAGAGAATACAAGTAGTAATCCCTAATTTTATAAACAGCTAAACTGAGTCCAAAATAAAGGTAGAAGAAGAAATTTTCAGATTTTACTTAACCAATAGACATCACTAGAGAAATGTCGAAAGAATATACTTCAAAAAGAATCAAACTGATCCCAAAAGAAGGGCTAAAATAAAAGAATGACTCAGGTAAAGTATATATATACACATATATTTTTTAAAAGTAAACATGGAGGTCCATCTGAAGTAACACTGACTTTTTTTTTTTTCTTGAGATGAAGTCTTTGTTGTTGTCCAGGCTGGAGTGCAATGGTGTGATCTTGGCTCACTGCAACCTCCGCCTCCTGGGTTCAAGCAATTCTCCTGCCTCAGCCTCCTGAGTAGCTGGGATTGCAGACACCCACCACCCACGCCCAGCTAATTTTTGTGTATTTAGGAAGGGGTCTCACCATGTTGACCAGGCTGGTCTTGAAGTTCTGACCTCAGGTAATCCACATGCCTCAGCCTCCCAAAGTGCTGGGATTACAAGTGTGAGCCAGCACGCCCGACCCTAACACTGATTTTTATAAAACAAAAACAAAGCTTACAGGATTTAGGCAAGAAGGTTAAGATGTAATTGAAAAGTTAGACAATGAGAATATATCTTTGTATTGTTTTTGATGAAAATAGCACTATAGAAGTGCCTGTTCCCACCTTCTTATTCACTAATTAATTCAACAGTTATTCGTGTTACAATAATTATGCCCCAGATATTCCTCAAATTTTTCACAGCACTCAAGAAAAAAATTCCATTAAAAATTCCTGCCATCACAGTGTTTATGTTTTAGTGAGTAGGGCCAGAAAATAAATATAATTAAAATGTAGCATAGACAGTATTTTCCTCAGTGTTAACTACTCCTGGGGATAAGGAGATGAAAGAAGGGTAGTTTTAAGTACATGCATGTGCAATTTTAATAGTGTGATCAGGCAAGGTCTCAATGAGGAGGTGAGATTTGAGTAAACACCGAAGGGAATCAGGGAGGCATGCTGATATTTAGGAGAGAATTATTCCAGCAAAAGGAAGCAAATGTAAAGCCCTAAAGGTAAGGTGGAGGTGTTTCTGCTGCATTTGAAAAATAACAGAAAATTCAATGTGACTGCAACAGAGAGAGTGAGGAAGATAGAAGATCAGCAAGGTATTGAGGAGCCAAAAAGTACAGGGCCAGTAGGCACTATAAAACTTTGCCTTTTACAATGAATGAAGGGTGAGCGAATTATATGTTTTGAATAGAGGAGAGATGTGATCTGTTCTACATTTTAACAGGATCACTGTGCTGGAACTAGGCAAGGATAAAAGTACAAAAACCACTTAACCACTGTAATATAGAAGAAAGGTGACGGCGAATTGAATGTATCAATAGAGGAGGTAAGAAGTGTCTCAATTCTGGATATATTTTATAGGATATCCAAGTAAATTTGATCTTGAGTATGAGGAAAAAAAGAGAAATAAAAAGTAACTCCAACTTTCTTGGCCTGAGAAATGAGAAGGATGGAATTAACATTTACTGAGATGAGGAACATAGCTGGTAGAGTAGATTTGTGTGTGTGTGTGTGTGTGTGTGGACAGAGGAAAAGTGGACTATAAGGGAAAAATATCAGGAGCACAGTTTGAGATAGCTGGAGATAGGGAATGTAAACCAAAAAGTGACTGAGGTGGTGTCTTAATCAATTCAAGGTTTATTTAGCCAAGGTTGAGGACAAGCTGGGGGAAGAACACAAATCACAGGAGTATCTGTGATCTATGCCTTTTCCAAAGGGGTTTTGTGAACTTAAATATCTAAAAGAAAAAGACCAAGTGGGAGGGAGGAAAAAAGAAAAGAAAAGAAAAAAAAGGGTAGGCAGTGATGGTCACATTCCTGTGAAGCTCTGATTAGCTTCAGTAAATCCATATTTTACATGTGAAAAAAAACAGGAAATGTCAATTATGCATTGCTTCTCAGTAGATCCACATTTTACATAAGATAAAGTAAGCATGTGAAAAGTAGTAGGGGAAATAAGGCTATGAAATGGGGTTGCAAAATTACAGCTATCTGGGAACAAAAGGAAGACAGTATTGGTGGTTCAGTTCCCAAGCTTACCTTTCCCTTTGGCATAGTGCCATTGGGTCCCGAGGTGCTATTTTTCTTTCATATTTTCCCTGTTTAAAAATCTTTTGGGGAAAGCATTGTAGAAGTACATGAATCTCTGGTCATACGTTTGGTCTGATCACTCATTGCTAGGATGGTTTATTCCTAGCAGGTTAAATCCCATGTTGCTAGGAAGGCTCATTCCTAGGTCATGTCCCACATTCCAAAGAAGGCTAATTTCTAGGAGGCTGTCAATTTTCATGTCTCAAGGAGAAAAATAGGGGGAGGAAGAAATAAAGAAAGGAGAGGCTGGGTGCGGTGACTCACTCCTGTGATTCCAGCACTTTGGGAGGCCAAGGTGGGCAGATCACGAGGTCAGGAGTTTGAGACAAGCCTGGCCAGCAATGTGAAACCCCATCTCTACTAAAAATACAAAAATTAGCCGGGCGTGGTGGTGCGCACCTGTAGTCCCAGTCACTTGGGAGGCTGAGGGAGAGAGAATTGCTTGAATCCAGCAGGTGGAGCTGCAGTGAGCTGAGATCGCCCCACTGCACACCAGCCTGGGCGACAGTGTGAGACTTTGTCTCAAAGGAAAAAGAGACCAAGATCAAATTATAGCAACAAAAGAAAAGCAATCCTGGAAAACTAATTTAGGCTATACTACCACCTCTTTAATCAGAGCTATTCTTTGGGTAATCGTCATTTTAACTCTTTCAGTTGTGCATTGACTATTGTGTGTCTGGAGAAGTTTATAGACTAGCTGGGCTTTTTTAAGTACCTGAAGCGTTTTTAAATTTCAGTAGCAATATGACAGATTTTTCTGGATGGTAGTTTGAATCAGGTGTTATAAATGAACTTTCTGAGAAGGCAGGCACAAAACTGATATATTAATACATGTGTGTATACACCCACCCCCATATATGTTATATAATATATATATGATATACATCTATATTGCTGTTATTACAAAGTTTAAGTTGTCTAGCTTCAGCTTGCAGAGCTTTAAGAAAAGTACAGTTTTAATTTCTAGTGATTTCAAGTCAGAAAAATAGGAGAAAACACAATTTGAAAACATTCGTTTGGAGACTTGTAGTCAGGAAATACTTCAGGATTCAGTCCAAATTGTAGACAAATAATAAAAAATGAAAACCAATAGATAAAACTAGAATCTAATAATAGGTATATTATAGTTTCTTTGGAAACATAATTTTTCTCTTTAATACCCCATTTTTACCAAATCATAGCAGGACAGCTTAGTTGCAAATACATTTTAGTCTTGTTGTACTTGGTCAGATTATTTGCATAAAGTACAGCAAGAATAATTGTTGGCCATTTGTCTCTTTCAAAATTGACTTGCTGAAACTTTTCCATAAGGAATCTCAGATAAGGTTTTTAAAGGCCTCTTGAACCCAGCCTAGGATTTATCTGTGCTTGCAGATACCTGTATGAATTGGGTGAATTTCTCTCTTTTCAAGGTCCCAGAATAATTTAAGGTTCTTGGGCCTATTAGAAAGTGGCATTCTTTGGGTCAGAAACCTTGTAAAGGAACTACATAGATAAGGTGTGAGGCCAATCTTTCCAAGGGGCTTTTATCTGCTCTTTAACCTCAATTCCTCAAAGCATTCTGATAATATTTGAGAATATGCCATTTCAGTCAAAGCTTCAGTGAAATAACCAGTGTATCCAGTTATATCTTATTTGCAAAAGATAACAGATTCTTATTGAAATCATGCAAATAACTATGTTGGCATAAATTAAGAATACTCACAAATAGTTTCCAAATTCTGGAGAAATCAGAAGGAAAGAAATATGCTTCAAATTTGCTCACAAGAGTATATTTCCATGCAACTGTTGAAAGTTACAAATATCTCAAAAGAAACTTTTTTTGACTCTGAAATACAACAAAAAGAATCAGCAACATTACAAACAAAAACAAAGTCAGAAAAATTTATTTCAGTCCTCTGTTCAGTTTCATACAACTAAGTCATTCTGTTTGACATTGGGGTTCTCAATATATATAAATACATCAGCTCTCCACTGAGAGTACTGAAAGTTTTTTTTCCTAGTCCAGTGGTACAGTCCTTGAAGCTGTCAGAAACCTGCATTGAAGAGCCCCAACAGAGATCTTTCTGTGAACTCCCTTAGAGAAACAAGATTTGGACTGTAGCTGATTATAAACAACTTTTTGAGAAGAATCAAAACAATAATCTGTGGATGACAAGAGTTTTAGGACTGCCATGGTTAAAGACACAATTGACAAGGAAATTTGGTTATTTCTGTGGCATGCAACAATACAGCATAATAATGATAATTACCAATAACATTAAGACATCAGAATTATAGGAATCTCATACAGTTTAACATATTAATAACATGTTTATATTAAATATAACTCTAAGTTAGACACATCTCATATTTGACAATGCTTCCTGTGTGATTTTAATATATCAAATAAACGTAGTATGTCTCTCTTGGATTTCAAGGGGCTTAATATCTTAAAAAAAATTAAAGTCTAAAGAACTGAATTTAGAGCTTGAAATTTGATTTTAAAAAATTTGTCAAATACCAAAGGTTTAGAACAGTTGATAGCATAATATAAGAACATAGGTAACTCTAAAATAAGTTACTTAGTCAAAGTGATAAAGATTTTTAAAAGCAAAAGCCTTTACTCTTTGATAGAAAGGAGACTCAGTTCCACAAAAAATATGACCTAATAAAGACAGCACAAGGCTAACTGAATCTGTCTCTTCCCTAATCCCGTTTTTGGCAGTTTTCTTAAAAGGTAAATACAAATCTCTAATCTCTTAATATTACATGACAATCTTGTTCATAAGGGAAAACCAAATTTTATGTTTGCATTAGTGTTATTAACTCCAATAAAAAAACTCGTGAACTGTCCAATCTCAGTTTGATCAAAAGGTAAGAATTTCATAAACTTCAAAAATATTTTACAGTTTTCTATTAAAGAACATATAAATGTTCCAATAAACCTCTCTTCTTCTGACACTGGGGCCCAGACTTTGGCATCAGTGTGGTTTTTATATTAATTGTTTTATAGGCAAAAAAATTGTCCCTTTTAAATTTTAGCTACTTGGTTATACAAATTTTTTTCATAAGATCAATCTTCCACAAACCTTCTACAATTTCAGTTTTGTCCTATCATTTTACCTAAGAGCATATATTTACTTTCTTTTCCAATTTTATATATTCATTTAATTTATTCATCTTTTTACTCCTTTAATTAAAAAAATAGCCCACTCAACCGGGCAAAATTACTCTTGCTTTGACAAAAAACACATTTCCGTGCCTTATAACTTTTCCACTAAAATGCATCCTACTCTTATATGCTTTGCATGAAGAACTGTTTCTCTTTTATCTAGTAGTTTTAATTATATACATTAATTATAATGTTAAATCTTTGTTACTCTTATTTTTAGTGAAAAACCTTGAAAGTAATCAATTTTAAGTATGTATCAGATGCATGTGTGTACCCAGAACCCAGGACAAAAAAAAAAAAAAATAGAGCTTCAGGTAATGCCTGACTCTTTCTAGCATATCTAGGAGACATAGCTGGCCCGGGGAGAACTCCATATATCCCCAGGCCTTCCCATAGCAATTTTTAATTTTTTTTGTATAACCTAGACTATAGAGGCTCTAAGACAGGTATTAAACAATTATTTAAAATATCACAGAAGGCTAGACACAGTGGCTCACACCTGTAATTCTAACACTTTGGGAAGCTGAGGCAAGTAAGTGAATTGCTTGAGCTCAAGAGTTTGAAGCAGCCTGGGCAACATGGCAAACCCTGTCTCTACTAAAAATACAAAAGTTAGCCAGGCACGGTGGCATATGCCTGTAATGCTACCTGCTTGGGATGCTGAGGCAGAAGGATAGAAGCTTGAACTTGGGAGGTTGAGGCTGCAGTGAGCAGAGGTGGCACCATTATGCTCTAGCCTGGCTGACAAAGTGAGACCCTGCCTCAAAAAACAAAAACAAAAACAAAAACACAAACCAAAAAAACTCTACAGAACCAGTTTATGATGTTTAAAACTCTAGCAAAAACAGTATCTGAACTGCCTGACTGGGAGTTTATAGAAATAAAAGCTATTTCTATGTTATTTTACCAATAATTTAAAAACTGTCTTATTTACTAACATGTGAACTAAAAGGCATTTGAGCTAGTTTCTACATTTCTGGGAATAGATTTAAGTGCTTACTTTTTCCTTTAAGCCAATTAATTAGCACACTTTCATGTATTTTTGTCATGAAATATCACAGATGATACCATATGAACACATAGACATATAGACAGTGGGAGATCTTATAGATTTATAATGTAATCACCTGATGGGTCCTTCCTGCTTGTTGTACAGACAACTTATTGAGACTGTGGCATTAAAGTAAAAAAAGATTTTAATTGACATGAGGCCAGCCACATGGGAGATGAAGCTATTACTCAAATAATTCTCTCTAAAGTCTTGGAAGTTAGGGGTTTTTAAGGGTAGTTTAGTGGGCAGGGGTTAGGGAATGGGTACTGCCAATTGGTTGTGGGTGCTATGATAAGGGTAAGAAAAATGGTTCTTGTGCACTGAGTCCTTCTCTGGGTAGAAGCCCAAGGTCTTGTTGAGACATAAGTCATGAGTTTGGGTTGCATCAGTCTGAAAAACATTACAGTAAACCAATCTTAGGTTCTACAGTAGCAATGCTATGCATAGGAGCAACTGGGGAAGTCACAAATCTTGTGACCTCTGGCCACATGACTCCTGAGCAGTAAGGAATTATAGGAACTGTGCCCACATTTCGGCAGAGCTTAGGCCCTTCCCATCATCCTAATCTTGTGGCCTTTCATTAGTGTTACAAAGCTGGTTTCAGCCCCTGAACAGGAAGGAGATTCGTTTTAGGACAGGACCATTATTATCCTTGCTTCAAAGTTTAAACTAAATTCCTCCAAAAGTTAACTGACATCCAGGCCTACATCCAGGAATGACTAAGGACAGCTTGAAGGTCAGAAGCAAGATGGAATCAACCATGTCATATTTCTCTCACTATCATAATTTTCTAAAGGTAGTTTCAGTAAGATTCTTCATTTGCCTGTTTTCAAAGCTTCTCTCCCTCAAGTTAGACTGTAAATCTCTTGATTATATAAGTTTCCGCCATAAGTAATTGTTAGCCAGGCAACTTTACCATTGCATTTCTAAAGAGACAATTCTTAGGTGAAATAAGGTAGAAAATTTACATATCGAAGCACAGAGCTAAGACATTTGGCCTAAATATTGTACCGTCATTTGCTCAAACCAAGGGACAAAAATGATGTAGGTATAAGTTCAGTTAAGATGAGTAGGAAAATGACCTTAAAGGTATAGCTCACACTTCCGTAAGGCCATATTTTCTGGGCTCTTAGCTTTTCAGATGACCATTCACACATAAAGGCCCAAAAGCCTGTGTTCCCCACAGACAAAAGAATACAAAAAATCAAGAGCTGTCAAAGGAAGGGGAAAACAAACAAATGATAAATTAGTACCCTAGAAGTCACACAAACATCAAACCAAGAGAGGTTAGTTCCCTGACCAGAATCAAAACTATGCCATGGAGGTGAAAGTGTAGAACTTTAACTACTAGACCACAAACTAGAGTGGTCTTTGTTGTTCCCTAATCAGGAAGCAAGCCCAGGCCATGGCAGACATTTTAACTACCAAAACTGTTTCAGGTCAGATTTTTGCTCTTAATTTAGTCAGGAGAATTTTTAAGGCTAGCCATGAAACTGTTAGGGTGTTTTTAAAACTTTGATCTTTCCATTAATTGTTTACAATAGGAGATCTCTAACATCTTTAATAGCATACACAGAGAGAGAGGGGCTAGGAAAGCAGTATTGTTACGTAAATAAATCCTCTCAGTCAAATTTTGATTTTGATTTATCTTAGCCAGTCGGGGTTTTAGAGGTGGAACTTGACTTTCTGCAGCTGTAGGGGTTTCAGTAGACATTAGAGTGGGCAAGGGATTGGTCAAATCTAACAGAAAATGAGCTAAAATAAAAACCAATCACACAATTAACATATTGTTGAGATCTCTGAGCATAAGGAGAAGTTCTAGACAACTGACAAAAAATTTTGACTTCAGTTGCCAAATGCCCCTCTAAAAAAGCCAAACCAGCTCCTTACCTGGAGATGGGGCCCAAGCTGAAGACTGCTCTTTGCTGTCAGGGAGGTAGGAAGCTTGCTTTACTTGTTGGAAGTGTATAAAAACTCACTTTTTAGCAGCAGCAGCAGCAAAATAAACCTCGGATCTCAACAGAAAATCAGGGATCTCTGGAGGGAGACGCTCCCAGACCTCAGCAGACCATCCAATTGGTCAGAGTGATAAAGAGTTTTAGCTGGCACAGGACCCTGATAGGAGAGTTGCTGCAGGCTAAGGGCCAATTCCACTCAGAGAATCACTTCGTGGTTACCGAAATGTAAACCAAACAATGACTGAGGCAGATGTCTCAATTGATTAGGGATTTATTTAGCCAAGGTTGAGGATGTGCTGGGGGGAAAACAGATAAAACGGGCATCTGTGATCCATGCTTTTTTCAAAGGGCATTTTGTGAACTTTAGTGTTTAAAGGGGAGAGAACAAGCAGGAAGGAGAAAATAAGGGGAGGCAGATGGATACCTTCTTGTGAGGTTCTGATAAGCTTCAGTAAATACACATTTTAAATGTGAAGAGGAGTAGAGGAGATGAGGCCATGACATGAGGGTTGTGAAATTACAGCTATCTGGGAACAAAAAGAAGACATTATTGGTGACTCAGCTCCCAAACTTAACTTTCCCAACATATGGTGAGTTTGGGGTCCTGAGATTCTATTTTTATTTCACAGGGATAATTCTTTAATATTGATTCTATGTTGGATGTCCTCAAAGATAAAATTTTTAATCATATCAGCTTGATTTTTAAAAATATATAGTATTCTAAAGATTTTTAGATTGATATTAATTTTCCAATCTATGTTATTTAATTTAATGAATATGACACAGAAAGAGAAAGAAGGGTGAGGCTGAAAGGTGAAAGCCTTAGAGGGAAAGAGAAGAAGAGAGAATCTTTAGTTCCACAAGCTTCTTCCCTCAGCTCCTGAGGGAGCCACACAGATGGGTGGTGGTCCATCCTCCTAAGTCTGAGGGTCAGGTCTATGGGGCTCCTTCTTTGAAGCACTAGATTCTAATAACCATAAACACTTTGACTTTCTCCCATAATCCAAATCAGTGGAAGCTGTTTTGTAGTTCCTATCTTTGTGTTTTTGCATTTTAATTCTTTTTTTTTTTTTTTTTTGAGACAGTCTTGCTCTGTCGCCTAGACTGGAGTGCAGTGGTGCGATCTCGGCTCACTGCAACCTCTGTCAGTCTCCTGGGTTCAAACGATTCTCCTGCCTCAACCTCCCGAGTAGCTGGGATTACAGGCGTGCGCCACCACACCCAGCTGCTTTTTGTATTTTTAGTAGACACAGGGTTTCACCATGTTGGCTAGGCTGGTCTTGAACTCCTGACCTCAGGTGATCCACCCACCTCAGCCTCCCAGAGTGCTGGGACTATAGGCGTAAGCCACTGTGCCCAGCCACATTTTAATTCTTTCAACACCTGTTTAATCAATTTTCTACATTAAATTATTTTTTTAAATGCCTAGTATGGTTTTTGTTTTTTATACCTAAGCTCTACCTGGTGTACTCTAAATAGATGTGACAAATCTGATCCCAGCATAAAACAACCACAGTTTTTTTCATTGTTCTTAAAAATATAGGATTCAATTTTCCTCCATTGGCTATTCATTAATAGGCAGTTTGCATAAAGGGCATATAGCATTCTATACCAATTGTGCAACAGCTTTTGGAATATTTTGGGCCATAACAAAGCAACTATGTTACCACAATAAAAATAAATTAAAACTGAGCTTTTAACTTTATTTCTTTTGCAAATTTTGGCATATGAACTGTTTTAACATAGTATAGGGCTCACATTTTCCTAACAACACACACAGTATTTTTGAACCGCTCTCAGGAGTTGAAATGCTATGTGATTTTACATTTAAATGTAGAATTTTTGAGGGGGAAGACATCTCTCCTTGCTGTGGAGCGGAGTGACTGTTTTATTTCTTTGAAGATGCTTTAAAATTACCTTTTATTTAATTAAGTCAGACTTTCTTTTCTGTGCAAGTTTGAAAGAGTTCTTGATGTTCCTATAAATCTACATATTTCTTTAACCCATTAAATTTTGACTAAAAGGGAATCATTCCAACTGAAAAGTTCATCTTTCTGGATGGGATATGAATATTTAAATTTTATACAAATTGTTGTTTGGGACCTTTGTGGAAAGATAACATTAAACAAACCATCTCCCAAGCTAGGAGAAAAATGGCTAAGCTTAGATAAAAATTACAATAGGTTTCCAAGTTGATTATAGACAAAACCTTGTTTAAAAACACCATATATTGATCTAACTTGCTTGTATTAATAGCATGCTTTTAGTATTCAGAATGAACATCCATTTGATAGTGTAAGAATCTGTCAAAACTGAAAGCACTATTTTCCCTTTTTTTTTTGACACCAAATACATCAGTTGTTATTGCTTTCTGTGAATTAACCCAATTAACTAACTAAATTGTCATATAAATTCAAGAAAGAAAATTCTAGATTTTACTGAAGTTTTAATTTCACACATTCTGTGCCATTTTTGGGGAAGAATTATGATTCTGTTTTAAATAGATCCCTAGGGTCATAATCATCTTAACCACATGAAAGTTATTCTCATTTTCATAGTCTTCATTCCTTGTCTACAGAGATAAGACCCTTTAAACCTCTAAAATGAAAACTGCTTGGTGATAGGATACAATCCAGGTGAATCAGTTATAGCGGCTAACATTGGTTGCCTATTCAGCAACCATTCACATCTCTTTCTTTGTCAAGAAAACCTGATTTTTACATATTTCAGGCAACAAAGTTCAATGAAAAAAGACACATGAAGCAAAATGTACAAGGATATGAGCCCTAGAGATGTGGCAGTAATTTTGTGAGTATGGAAAGGGAAGACAGCAACACTCTGAGGACTGTTGTGAATGGCAGAGAAGATGGGACCTTGGGCCTTGATAGTATTGCAGAGACATTGCACCAACCCTGGAATTTCCCTGTTTTTAGGGCTCTTGACATATGAAATCTTTGATATTAGTATTTAAATTTTTTATTGGGCGTTCTGTGTTATAACCAACTTTTATGGAGTCTAGCATGTAATCGTATTTTATTTTATTGTGCTATAATCGTTTGTTATCCATTGATCACAAGGCCAAACTAATGGCCCAAGTTGTTTACGTCTCCTCTGCTATCCATTTGCACAAATCATAGTACAACCACCCCTTCTGCTCCCTGCCAAGCACAAAACCCAACATCTATCTTTTGCTTGCTGCCTTGTAGAGGACATTTCTTCCTAACAACTTTCTATAGCTATGGCAATGAAGGATCTGGGTCGTGATGTTCCCTTGCTTTTTCTGCCTACTGACAAACCTGGTGCTTTACTCTGTGACCCTATGTGATGTGGCACTCTCAAGACTCTTAAAAGTGTAAGTAATAAATTTTCTTTCAATGACATTGACCTTTTCATGTTGTCACCCAGTCACCTCTATAAATTAAAATCGTGTGGCTACCATTGAGACAGTTTGTGTGGGTGGCTCAGTGTTTGATGAAGGAGCATGCCTCTAGACTGCTCTTTTTGGCTTACTAACTGGATTCCCTGAACAATGAGTGCTGTCTGGTAAGTATGACTGGCACTTGTGCTTTAGCCATCACTACTTTATGCTGTGTCTGCTATTTGCTGCCATGGCATTCCAACATACATTGTAAGAGGACATCTGAGGCACGTGCCTCTATGATACAACTTACTTAAAGTAGTGGAGTTTTAGGGAAAAATTAACTACTTTTTGGGATATATAACTAGATCCCAAGGTAGGTATCTTATTTGATACCCTACCTTGCACCAGGAAGGGGAGATTAGGTTGATTGACTAACATACAAGGCCAAGAATCTTCAAAGGCAGTGAGGAGGGTCTTCCTCTAGAAGTACTGTGTTGGGGGCAAGTCTGATCCACTGACTCAAACATGCCGACATCAGTGGGAGGGTCACTTGGCTGACCTGGGCTCTTTTCTCATTGTAGGTGAATTATTGTAGAGGCCTGCCTTTTTAGAGAATGCCTGTGGGCAAAATTCAGACATGGTATCCCACAGGGAGTTCTAGGGGCACACTGGCAATGCAGCAGGGAGCTCACTTCTCTCTGAAACCATAGCACTCAGTAGACTTAAATGTTGACTCAAAGGCAAATCTCTTTGTTGTTCCTTGCTCTCCTGTTGTCACTGTTTGTCCCTTGACCCCTTAGGGTATAAAGGATCCTATCTTTGGACTGGTGGCTCAGTGCTCAATGAAGGAGGAAAAGAGGAAGGAGAATTTTGTTTACATTTTCCCTAAGGCACCTGAGGGGGTTCTCTCAGTTCATCTGAGATTGCAAATCTCTGGGCCATGTGCTTGGGTACTCAAAAGTGCTGCAGCTTACCAACATTTTGAGTCTCCTTCTTAAGACTAAATTGTCAGAAAACAAAGAATGTGAAAGATAAAGCTGAGGTTACTATTGGTCTCTTGGATACAGACCCCAGCCCTGATATTGATTGGGATACTCTAGAAGAGGAGGCTGCTGCTCATAGTAGAGGCCTCCCAGGACCACCAGGAATTTACCAGATAAACATCAAAAGGATAAAAAGGGGCAAGCACATTTTGTAATAATAAATTTTAGAAAAAAATTAAGTGAATTAAAGGGATAGCGAATGCTATGAGGCTAGAAGAGCTATTTTGTTCAGTACCTGTAAAAGGTGACAATAACCAAATACTTAGATGCATAACTCTTATCCTTACCTATCTGGAAAGAACATTCGGGTAGATGAATCAGCATACAAGTAAAGACTTGAGATACAGTTGTGGCTGGAGCCATGGAATGAAAGGACAATACACTGTGCTAAGTGTATTTAATGTCATTAAATGGTACATAATATACACAATATGCTTAGCACAGTGCCTTGCATGTAGTAAACAATACATTTGAACTTTTATTTTTCCATTCCATTTTATTGCAATTCAGAACACATGGTCTTGGTATTATTTTAATCTGTTGCATAGCTCATTGGTCCACATTTTCTGTGAGAAGTGGCTCATTGTGTCCAGAAACTTCATTGTCTTAGATTCAACCTTCTACAACTTTTCCACCGTGATTCGTATGATAATCCTGGCATTCACAGTTAATAGCTGAGCTTTCAATCTCATCAATGACATTTTTTATACTCATTAGAAAAAAAATGAAAGTCTTCCTGAAGTCTGCAACATTTTTTAATGACTTTCTTTGTTTAGGGATCAGAGAGGCATATGTATGTTAATGTTCTAATCATTACTATATTCTACCTAAAATTTTTAACCAAAAAAGTATGAAATATGGAAAGACATCCAAGACATGTTAAGAGAAAAGAGCAGGTTGTTGAACCATATGTAGAGAACCTGTTATTTTAAAAACAAACAGCGTGTGTTTATGCATGCATGAAAAGATGCTAAGACTGGGAATTTTAGAGCTAAGTTCTGAGAGATGAGGAGAATAGATTTTAAATTGTTAAATACATCTAAATCTACATTGAAGTTCTTGAGCATCAGTGTACAATATCATTTGCCATGGGGTGGGCAGGGCGAGGGGCAAAAAAATTTTTCCCAGGATTAGCCTACTATGCACATTGAGTCCAGGCTACATAAGAGACCCTTAGGAAGCTAAGAGTTCTTGAGAGCAGCCAGAGTGTGACTGTTTTTGGTGACACTTGTAGGTGTACTGACTGATTCCTGCATCCCGTTGAGAAGCAATGAAGAATAGGCCTTCCCAACCTTGAAGCCGGGTGAACGGTTCTTGAAGAAAATCATTTAGAGGACTTGGCTTGTGTTTTCTGAGATTCTTATCATACAATACCTGACATGCGACTCCTGCCTGAAGTGGTCTGTAGTAGTAGAGAAACACAGACTACTTCTTCCAGAGTTTCATGGGACATAGATATATGCTTATGTAGAACCTAAAAGGAAACAGGAAAAGGGGCTTCTCAAAGGCACACCACCCAACAACACCACCTGGAGGGTCAAAGAAGCCTCCACGGAAGGGTGAACCATCTGAAGATTGAGGCAACAAGAGAAGATATTGCCTGTATCATGGAAACTGCTGTTGTGAATCCCTGGGAAGAGGGCCTAATTAGATAGAAAAAAGTATTTCACTCAGCCTCAATACAGGTGGTAACCATGTCAGTCAAGCAAGATCTTGACTCAAACTACTTTCCCTTTCCCTACTCCACTTATGGAGTGCTCTAAGCAGTCCTGGTGGCTAAAAGGGAGAGTAGAGTAACAAGATGAGTGAATAATGGAGTCTACTATATGCAAGCATTGGGAGAGGAAAAGCTTTAAATGTATGGGAGAGAGCATTGATCTAGACTCAGTTTTATAATACTGTGTGAAATGATGCTTTTAGAAAGGTAAAATCACGACTGTCAAACAAATGTAAAATGAAATCGTGAAAAAAAAAATACCTAGGACTGCAGCTAACTGGGGAGGTAAAAGATACCTGGAAAGAGAACTATAAGCCACTGCTCAAAGAAATTGGAGATGACATAAACAAATGGAAAAACATTCCATGCTCATGGATAGGAAGAATCAATATCATTAAAATGGCCATGCTGCCCAAAGCAATTTATAGATTCAATGTGCTTCCTACTAAACTACCAATGACATTCTTCACAGAGCTTGGAAAAAAAAAAAACTACTTTAAAATTCATATGGGACCAAATAAGAGCTTGAATAGACAATGGAATCATAAGCAAAAAGAACAAAGCTGAAGGTGTTTTGCTACCTGACCTCAAACTATACTACAGGGTTACAGTCACCAAAACAGCATGATATTAGTACAAAAAAAGACAGACCAAAGAAACAGAGAACCCAGAAATAAGGCTGCACACTTACAACTATCTGATCTTTGACAACAAGCAATGGAGAAAGGGATCCCTATTGAATAAATGGTACTGGGATACCTGGCTAGCACTATGCAGAAGAATGAAACTGGACCCCTTCCTTACATCATATACAAAAATTAACTCAATATTCACTAAAGACTTAAATGTACAACCCCAAACTATAAAAACCCTTGAAGACAAGCTAGGCAACATCATGCTGGGCAGAGGAACTGGCAAATATTTCATGATGAAGACACCAAGAGCAACTGCAACAAAAGCAAAAATTGATAAATTGGATCTAATTAAAGAGCTTCTGCACAGTGAGATTAACAGTGAACAGAAAACCTACAAAATGGGAGAAAATATTTGCAAAGTATACATCTGACCAATATCTAATATCCAGCTCTATAAGGAACTTAAACAAATTTACAAGAAAAAAAAAACATTAAAAAGTGGACAAAGTACATGACCATTTTTCAAAAGGAGACATACATGGGGTCAATAAGCATATGTAAAAAAGCTCAGCATCACTGATCATTAGGAAAATGCAAATCAAACCACAATGACATATCATCTCACACCAGTCAGAATAACTATTATTAAAAATCAAAAAACAGATGCTGGTGAGGTTGCAGAGAAAAGAAAACACTTTTACACTGCTAGTGGGAGTGTAAATTAGTTCAACCATTGTAGAAAACAGTGTGGCAATTCTTCAAAGACCTAAATCAGAACTACCATTCGACCCAGAAATCCTATTACTGGGTAGATACCCAAAGGAATATAAATCATTCTATCATAAAGACACACACACACATGTATGTTTTTTGCAACACTATTCACAATAGCAAAGACATGGAATCAACTAAATGCCCATCAATGGTAGACTGGATAAAGAAAATGCAGTGTGTGTATATATATATATATATATATACACACACATATATATATACACCAGGGAATACTATGCAGCCATGAAAAGCAATGAGATCATGTCCTCTGTGAGAACATGGATGGAGCTGGAGGCCATTATCTTTAGCAAACACAGGAACAGAAAGCCAAATACCACACGTTCTCACGTATAAGTGGAGCTAAATGATGAGAACACATGAACACAGAGAAGGGAACAACACACACTGTGACATACCAGAGGGTAAAGAGTGGGAGGAGGAAGAGGATTAGGAAAAATACTAAGTAGTAGGTTTAATACCTGGGTGACAAAATAGTCTGTACTACAAACCCCTATGATACAAGTTTACCTATGTAACCTATAAACCTAGACATGTACCCCTGAACTTAAAACTTAGAAACAGAAGCACAGGAAGTTATGTAATTTACCTAAGATAACAAGCTAGCAAATGTCAGAGCTGAGATTTTAATACAGAAAGTCATACTTCATAGGGTGTATTTTTAACAACAAAGCCACACTGCTTCCTCCATAAATTACAATAAAAGTAACTTAGCATCTATTTCAGTTCTAACATTGTGACGTTAGTCAATAATTCAGTTCATGGTTTTCCACCAAAAGACTCTTGGCATGAGAGTTAGAAAGTACGCTACTTGAGGCCAGGTGTGATGGCTCATGACTTCAATCCCAGCACTTTGGGAGGCTGAGGTAGGGGATCACTTCAGTCCAGCAGTTCATGACCAGCCTGGGCAATATGGTAAAACCTCTTCCCAAAACAAACAAAAAAAATTAGCAGGGCATGGTGGTGTGTGATTGTAGTCCCAGCTACTAGAGAAGCTAAGGTGGGGAGGATCGCGTAAGCCCAGAACGCACACCACTGCATTCCAGCCTGGGCAACAGAGAGACCCTATCTCAAATAAAAACAAAAACAAGAGTATGCTACTTGAGAGCAGATAACTGTTCTTTATTATATTTTACCTCTCGAACCTCCCCACTGAGTACCTACAAGAATGCCTCTTTCTCTACAGGCACTCTGTAAATGTTTGAATAAATGAGAAAAAATAAACTATATCTAAGGTTACTGTATATTTCATTTATAAATTAATGAGGAAAGTAGTACTGTAGATAAGTACAAGTTTTAAAAATACAACAACTGTTTCAGTGTAAACCATCAGTCTTTGTCATGTACTTGTGCATACAATAAGGGTCAGATAAGTGCTAAGGACAGTGTATATAGTAAAAATTTACTGGAAGCAAACAGTACGTGAAGGCAGATCAATCTGGTTAGAATCTTCATAGAACAGAAACAATGAACTTCAGATACATAGAGGGAAGACAGAGAGTGATTCTCAAGTAGCCGAAACAGTTAAAGACTTGAATATCTTATTTCCTGGGGCCAAAAAAGAAAGTTAACTGCATTAGGCAGAAGATTTTATGAGTAATATGAGGTAATGTTAAAAATGTAGGTGAGAAGGATGATGCCTGCTTTGCTCAGCATTTTATTTCTAGCTTCTAGCTAGAATGCCTGACATTTTGTATGTGATTAATAAATATGTTTTAGTATGAATGATTGTTTACATTGTTCTAAATTGCAAAAGGCCACAGGAACTTTGGATCAGCAAAATAAGCCAAATTATATTTTGGAAATATTATAATAGTGATAAGAGGCATTAGAGTAAGAAAGAACAGGTATGAAAATGCTGAGAGCCTGGAATGAGAGTGAGGGACCTTGAAAATGTAGAGTAAGCGTATATGAACCTTTTTACAAAGATAGGATTTGTGGATGGTTTGTGAACACAGAGAAGGTATAGGTAATAGAAGGAGGGAAAAAATGTTGAAGGGTAACTCCACATTTTAAAGTTATATCAAGGAACCTATGTTCAGAATACTATTATTAAATTTCCCAGTGTTTGAACGTGGAAGACTTTTCTTTTGTAGGAACACAAAATTTATAGATTCATTTCAAGATGGCATTGGAAAGTTTTTGAGTTTTCTCTCCATTTTTATCTTGACTTCCTCCCATTTAATTTAACAGACCCTCTGCCCTCTTACTGAACTTTTCTCTGTAACTGGGAAAGGACTTTCTTAGTTTCAGTTCCTCCAAAATGCAGAGCCAGAGACAAACGTTTCCTTGAGGGTTATTTATTTTAGGAAACTATCCTAAAGAACAGCGGTAGGGGAATCGGAAGAGTGAAATAGAATAGAAGGCCAATTTAAGGATGTATTACTCCTATTCTATGCTGTGGACAACAGTCTTGATCTTGCTAGGGACTTTGAAGTTGTGTAGTGTTCACCTCAGAACTGTCTGCCCAAGGGAAGAAGAGGGAAGAATTTATCCATAGATTTCCTTCTTTAATGATTAAAGGGTTGCCCTATAATGCATCAACTCCTTCTCACAAAGGTTTGCATGTTGGAATAGCTAAGAAGGATATTGATGGTAACGGAAGTGGTTGGTTCAGAAAAGTTCCAGGACAGAGAGCAGAGATTATGCAGCACAGTCTTAATTCTGACTATGCCAGATTACCCATACACACAGCTGAGTGCCATGAATACCGTAAAAACAATGGCAGGAGTAAAAATGAAAGGAAGTGAGTTGGACAGAAGTATCTGATACAGTTTACTCCTTGAACTTGTGCCCTGCATTAAGTCTAATTCATCATACGGCCTTCAAAGCTGTGGTTACAATCTTTACGAAAGACTTTCTAGACCAGAATCAGGATAAGCTGTTCTGTGGATGTTAGGCAGCTTTGTCCTAAACCATTCTAGTACTTGCTTAATAGATCCACGAGCAGGGAACATGTAACAGGGACGCAGGCAATGAGCAAGTTAATCAATGTGGGTTTTCTCTAATCAAAGCTTCTCTAGCTCCTCTTTGATGGTCAGCCTGCTGGCATCAGATTAATGTTGATATATCACCATTCTTCAGGGAGACAAACCGGTTACCCTAGTGGCAGGTTGATTATATCAGACCCTTTCCACTTCAAAGGAGGCAAAAATTCATTGGTATTGGGATTAATGCATACTCCAGATATAGTTTCTTCTTTCTTGCCTACAGATCTGCCATCATAAATTGGCCTGTAAAATGTCATATTAATTGACAAGTCTTTGGTATAAGTTCAAACAATAGGTGATTCCGCGTAGGATGTGAAATTGCTTCTTGATTATCTTGTCAGGGGGAAGAGGTGCAACTTAAGATGCTTCCTCATGGTGTTTGCTATCATAGTGTTTCTTATTTATAGTTTAGGGAACCAGTGTGAGAATTCTAGCTGCTAAATATATCCAGCCCAGTGATACACTCAAACTGGATAGGTAGCCCACAAGTGGGTCCATAGACCTTTTGGATTCACTGCGAGGTGGGGATGGGTCAGGATTTGATTGATCTATTGCCTTCCATAAGCACTTATCTAACCACAGTTGATGATTATATTTCTGGTCCCAGGTGTCAGTAACAGCTCAGATTCCACAATTATCTGTCGTCTTCATCCCTGAGATGGTTTATATAGTGCTTCAGTATAGGATATATTTTCTCTGATAAATAGCTGCAAGTACCTTTTGGAAAGAAATGGGGAATGTGTGTTGGTCATACTTGAGTCTCTTCTCCAGTGGACATGGACTCTCTGCAGTCAATGGGCTCTGGGATGGGAACAGACATCTGGGATGCATATGAGACATCGTAGTTTTTCATTGGAACAGTGACCTCAGCCTTCTATGTACCAGCTCTTGGTTTTACCTAGTTATGCAAATATACCCTGGTCAAGTCCCTATCTTTTTCATCCTAGGAACACTATAGTTTGTTCCTGTCACCATGGTCCCTCTGTTTAAGAACTTACCGGATTTCAGTTATTAGTTGGTTACATTGAGCCTTTCGTTTTTTTTTTTTTTTTTTTTTCCTTTTTCAAGGCTTTTTGCAACTGTAAACAATCCAGGCAACTCCATAATCTTTATCAACATTGCTTGTATATCATCCAGCTTCCACTGCTACCTCCTAAGACAGTGCTTCACCATCCAACTGAACCTCTCCCAATTCACCACTGGTGTGAAGGTCCTAGCAATTTTGGATGCTACCATATGTTAGTGGTTGTCACCATTTCCATTATTATTACAGTGGGTAATTATTACACTTAGTGTTGTCCACCTGGTGGGAAATTCAGCCCCAGAATGGCATTGCGAGTTTGATTTCTAGGGCCACTTCTGGTACCAATTGTCTTCATTTTGGTTCTCACAAATAACAGAGCCTAGGATGAAGGTTTTTGTGTAGGTAATTTGTTTTATAAAGTAATCTAAAGGAACAGGAGTTGTCTCTAGAGAGACTTAAATAAGAAGAAAACCAGTGTGTGTTAGTAAGCTGTTTATGGCTATAGGCAATTGGAGTTTGATCCTGCAATAAACCCTCTGAAAGGCCCAAGGGACAGAAGACAAAGACAAAAATGATATGATTTTGCAGCTAAGACCTGTTATTGTCTCTATCTTCATTGATCAGAGGTTTCCCTAAGGGATTTTAACTCACTAGTACTTGATGCCTCCTTCAGAATGACTGAGTGGGTTTCCACAGCCATTCCAGGTAGTGCTATCCAACAAGTCTTTGTGCAGAGAGTGAATGACAGAAACTACACTGAAGTTATACCTGGGTGTAGCTTGTTGCCATAGCAATGGCTGGAGTGAAAAGGTGGGTCAGGAAGATGTAAAGTGAGGCACAAATGTATCTAATACAGAGTGGTATTGATAATTGATGTTTGACACTTGAACTTTCAAAAACATTCACTATTTATTATATACGTATGTATGTATAGTGTCTTCCACTTAGTAGGCACATTGGTTGATTTAGGATACAATTTTGAAGAAAATTGTTACCCTCGACATCATAAGTCCTACAATATGGTATGATGTGAATAGATCCAGTTCAAACAGTTCACAGGACTTGGGAAATTTTAAACATTCCATTTCTAAATGTGTTCAGATCTAGAGAAATTGTAAGCCTTTTGTTATAAGAGATTAAATCATTTGGGAGATAGAAATGCAAATTCCTGGGCTCCACCTCAGATATACTGAAGAAGAATTTGTGGTGATAGGGCCCAGGGATCTGTATGTTAAGAAGCTCTCTGGATGATTCATATACATGCTGAAGTTTGGGATCTGCTCTTCTCAGATCTTGTTCCTAAACAACCACCTCATATGGTTATGTGAGTAGCACTAAAAGGAAATGTAAATCTTTTGGGAACCCAGGGGTACTTTCGTGATCTCTCCAGAGATAATTCTTATTTATATTAGAGGCTATGGCCTGGATTTTCCTAATCCATTTCTTCATAGTAATAACTATACTTTTACACTTCCTACAGAGAATCTAACACAAAAGTTTTTATCCCTATGACACCAAATGGCATAGAACAAAGAGTTTGAGTATAATGATACTTAAAGCTCTCTCCAGTTGATAGAATGAGAAGAAGGAAGGTATTAGAGACATATTCTAAGGTGATGCTCAAAATGAGTTATGCCTTGGTAAAACTCTTCCCCTGAGTGTGGTCAGAAACTTGTGACTTGCTTCTAACATACAATATGGCAAAGGTAATAGAATATCTCTCCCTTGATTGGGCTATGGTAATGGGATGTCACTCTTTTACTGGTTTATGCTATATAGCAAAGGTCATGATTTGTTACTCCTATGAATCATTGTATTTGTTATATAAGACTGTCTTAGCAGAAGCTTAAAAGCTTCCCCTGCTTCCTGGCTTTGGTGAAGAAAAGCTGCAATGATATGAAATGCCTATCAAGAAGGCTTGGCTGGGTGCAGTAGCTCACACCTGTAATCCTAGTGCTTTGGAGGCTGAAGTGGGAGGATTGCTTGACGCCAGGAGTTTGAGACAAGCCTGGGCAACATAGTGAGACAGTGAGACCCATCTCTACAAAAATTCTTAAAAGTAGCCAGATATGGTGACACAAGCCTATAGTCTTAGCTACTCAGGAGACTGAGGCAGGAGGAGCGCTTGAGTCCGGGAGTTTAAAGTTACAGTGAGCTATGATCACACCACTGCACCCCATTCTGGGTGACAGAGTGAGATTTTGTCTCAAAAAAGAAAAGGAAGACTAGATGGCAGAGAACTGGTGGCCTCTAAAATCTGAGGGACGAAGTCCTATAACCACAAGAAACTGAATTCTGCCAGCAACCATGTGAGTTTTGAAGAAGATCTTGAGCATTAATAAGACAAGCCTCAGCAAACATCTTAATTGTAGCTTCTGAGACCCTGAGCCAAGGACCTAGCTAATCCATACCTGCACTGATAAACCAGGGAATCTGCGAAATAATAAATGTACATTGTTAAATCCACTATAGTAATGTGTTATGTACCAATAAAACAATAATACAGAAGGCTTGGTATGCATAATCATATCTATTACTGTGCCTTTAAAATTTATGGATTTTGGTGTCTAGGTCTATGTGTGATATGAGTTAAATAGTTTTCATTACCTGGTTGCAGGTAATAACACAGAGTTGAGAACTCATGCTCAAATATCTGCAGAGGACATTCAATTTATGGACCAGGATTAAGTGGACAGTGTGAGATGAGAATTGGCAAGCTGCCTGCATGAAGGTGGAGCACAGAACTTACCTAGTGACTGCACTTTGAAAACCATTGTGCAGCATCACAGGAAAACTGGGGAAAACAAAACAAAACACCTTAACAGACTGGGCTGCATATTACCCATGAACTGTCAGTTTCCAAAGCTGTTTTACATGGCGTTTATATTTTTTGTTCAAAATATTTTAACTCCCCATCCAAAAATTCTGGTTTGTTCTCCTATCCTTAACCTCTGCTATCTGGCTATGATCTCCTGAGTTATTATGTTAAAAGCTTGTTTCATCTTTCACAGATGCTGGGAACAGATAAAAATGATGACAAAGCCACTTCTACAGTTATGAATAATATGATTCCGGAAAATTGATAGAAGAATGAAGTTGTACTTGGAAAATTCGGTTTAGCTCCATAAAATCAATGCCAATCATATCGATACCATAAATTTGCTTTCTACAGACACCCAGCTCTGATGTTCATTGGTTCAATGGACAGTGTTTGAGGAGCCAAAACCAAGTGCTGACCATTGTTCTAGGTGATAGGAATGCAGTCAGGCACCAAAGAATAAATTTCCTTCATGGATTCTAGTTAGTGGGCATTCATGTTGCACAGCAACCACTACAAGTACATAGAATGTGTTAGTGTGACTATAAATTGGTTATGGAAATAGTTTTAAAGTTTTTTTCCAATATCAAATAGAGTGGCTGTGGACTCACAATTTAAAAACAGCAGAGAATTGATTGCTTACATTGTGAAGTTGTAAGTTGTATTTAGCTACTTCAGATGTTTTCATTTCTATATTTCTTTTAGACATTGGAATCATAGGTTTATGGTAGTGGACATGCACAAACATTTATTGAGCAGTCTAGACCAAATCTATAGTATTTTGTAGTACATAATATTATGTTTTTAAAAGGCAAATATATATCTAAATTGGAGTATAGGGGATTCAGGTAGTGGTTTCAGGATGTTGAAGAATCTACACAACTTTGGGATATTGCTTGAACCAACGTTCTCATCTGACCTAGAAAATTTAGATTGGGGTAGTTCTATGTATTACATGTAAAAGTAGATTAATGTACTATATGCACACAGTAAGCATCTATTTAATGTTTTCAAAAATAAGTTAAATATGTGTCACACTAGAGCACTGGTGCTTAACCAGAATGGACCAGAATTATTTTAAAAATAAAAAACTTATAAAGACCCAAAACACAAAAGTAAACAACAGTTTATAAACTCCAATTCAGGAGGCTCTGATTTTCTATAGATCTGAGGTAGGGTCTGGGCATCCGTATTTATTCACAGCTTCATGGATCATTCTGACATAGCATTTATAAAAGGTATGCACAACTTACAAGGCAGAGTTTGATTCTGTGCAGAGGGAGAACTTTCTAACAATTACTATAACTGTCCAGAGTCAGCATAAGTAGGATATCAAATTTAAATGGGGGAATTGGTAGTAATATTCAGACATAGGCATGTATACATATTACTACTGGCCAAAGTAAACTATGCTAAATTTTTTTTAATTTTCACGATAGACCGAATATTTCAACTCATGTAATATTGTTTATAATATATCAGTGGAAATCTAAGCTTTTCTCATATTTTCTGTAAACTACTTATTATCCAAGCTCTGTAGAAAAAGGCAACAAAACAGAGTGAGTTCAGACTATTTGTAATTACCACCTTTATCACTTGCTGTGTATTCTCATTAATTTTTATTCATATGTAAATGAGTATAATCATGATCTCTATTCTTGGAGAATTCCCTTTTCCCTGGTTTTCTATTTCCATATGCAGCAAATTCTACTGGAAACCACTATTGGTCTCTCACCCAACAGATTCTGTATTGCTTTTCCCAAGTCCTCTCTTTAGAACCAAGGCATTGATTTCTTTAACTGCAAAGTTACTGACTGCCAACAGGCCACAGCTGTCACATAGGAAGGGCCTGCAACTAAAGGGAGCAGCCTTGCCCAAGTTATTTGACCTCCAAAAGTCAGCCTGCATCCAATGACTAGTCAATGTCAGTATACAAAGGTCCAGGTCTCTTGCCTCAACACAAGACAACTGTGCAGGGCCTTCCTGCTCCAGAGCTCCCTTTGGGATCTGCAGAAACCTTTATTGAAATTGCATGACATTTCAATCTCTCCTCTGCCCAATCCTACTTCCCTCAAACCCCACAGGTATTGATCCTTCAAGTACTCCCCAGTAAACCAGCTATGAGTAAATCCTCATCTCAGAGTCACTTTCCACAGGACCAGACCCAAGATAGTCAACTTTTCTCATCAATGAATATGAAAGAAAGAACAAGGCCTGCATGCACTGCTCAGCCTTCAGAGGGTTCTCCTTGTGGATCTTCCTGTTTTTTAGGGAGCCTGTGTTCAGGCATGGTGGTTGTCTTGTCATTGAAGGGGCCTGACTCTCTGGGAGATAACCACTGTATAGTGCTGCCTGAGACTGGTTGGGGTTGGCTTGCTCCAGATCAAAGACATGTTCTTTGATCAGCTTAATACATAATAAGAACATTTTGTATCTCCACCTGTCTGTCTGATTGCTTTATCCATTTTATAATTCTCAGATATAGTAAAACTTCAGCTTAATACATAATAAGAACATTTTGTATCTCCACCTGTCTGATTGCTTTATCCATTTTATAATTCTGAACTCAGATATAGTAAGATTGTTGTGTTAATTACTGGGAGACAAAGACATTTGTATTATTGTTACTAAAACTCCCATGAATATCTGTCTCCTAGGGTTATCATGATAATTAAATAATACATTTAACTTGCTTAGCACAGCACCTGATATTTAGTAAATACTGAATAAATGTTATTTAATATGAGGTAATGCCACATATATTTCAAAATTCATTCAATTTATTTAAAGCCAGAACATGTTGAATAGTCTCTGGAGGTGTTAATATAGGTATGAAAAATGAAGACCAATGGGATAAATTTATATTTTGATTTTTGGTCAACAGCCCCCAAACAAACCTAAATCTACAACCTCACAGCCTGGCTACCTGCCTGTGATCTTCAAAGCTTATTGGTACTCTGTGCCAAGCCTTGGGCTAAGTAAAGCTCACAAATACTGTTTCATTTTATCCTCTCAGGAAGAGAACTCCTGTGCTACAGCCATCTTCTAATAGCATCGTTGAAATTCTTTTACCTAGAAGCCTTAATAGCAATGCAATTCTTGACACAATTTAAAAACAATTATGTGCAAAGGCAGAATAACGAGTTACTTTCATTTTTAGTGAGCATCCTTCTGCATGGAATTAAATAATAGGAATAATGCCAAGACTGAACTGTGAGGAGAACTGTTTTTAAAATTTACCCATGTGTAGAAATATAGGTCATTCCATGAATGTGTAGTTTAGGCCTTGGAATCATGTAGGTGGCCTTAGGTGAAATTAAATACTAACTATATAAATTTTATTAGCCTTTCAAGCCCTTGAACATTTTTGTGTGAATTAAGTAATTAAATTTTCTTATGACCATTTCCTAAGTAGAGAATATAAGCAAAGTATTTAGCATAGTTAATTGCCTGACAAAGTATTTGCTCAATAAAAGATATAGGTACTATTAGTAGTAGTAATACTAATAATGGTGGTACTAATAATAGTTGTAAGTATGTCTGCAAAACGAAATCCAATTGTGGCAGATCCCATTCAATAGCTGCCACCTTTCTTTTTCTTAACAGAATACTTATTTTGTACAGGTAGCAGGCAGATGTTCCACATCTCTGGAAAGTTAGCCTTTCCCACCCCAGCAGCTCAAGGAAATCATCATTATGGCGCTTGTTAAAATGTTGACATTATTCTTTATCTATTGGCAATAATGACGATGATAGTGAAATTAGTTCAAGATAATTGTCATAGGATGTTGCAGTGATTATTGTTGAGTGGTCACCTTGTTATGGGGATGTTCCTGAAATGGTTGCAGCACTTTCTGGCACTTATCTTTGGCCAGGTAAGCAGCACAACTGTGTTCTGGAATTTTCCAGAAAAATCCTTTTGGAGAATCACACACGTCTATTAAAAATTTTTCTCTCTGCAGGTCATGTGTGCCTTGACTGGAAGAGGGTTTTGTGTCGGGCAGGTCCTGGTTTACTCTGGAAGGAGAATAGGAGGTTTTGGAGTTTAGACACCACCTCCCTTCCCTGCTTCTGTTCTCTGGGTTAATCTTCAGTGATACTGGTTGGGTAAAGGACAGGTGTCTTTTGATTGCTGAAGCTGTCTTATAGAAAGTCGGCTAGAATCCAAAGATTGGTGGGCCGGTCATGTTTACCCACTTGTCCATACAGGGCAGGACCACATGGTGCCTGTTCCACTGCTGCAAACTCAGCCATGAATGGGGCTCCCTCTCAGTGAGCCCTTTCTCTCATGCATCTCTTTTCCCCTGATCAAACTTCTGGGGCTGCTAAGAACATTGGTCTGAGGTTTACAGAGCTAGTATGAGTTAATAGTATTGGTGAGTTTATAGAAATTTTCTACTTTATGAGACTGTAAGTCATAGAACAAGTATCAACTAGTTGCGAAAGTTATTGGAAGAGTTAATATGATTCATTACAATAAATCATGGCTGAAACAGGGACATCACAGCTCTGTCAATCACAGCAACAATTTCTAAAAATCAACAAATAACTTGAAAATTATTGGAAGATGCAATGAACATTATATGTCACTTTAAAAATAGTCTACTGGGGCGGAGCAAGATGGCCGAATAGGAGCAGCTCCAGTCTCCAACTCCCAGCGCGAGCGACACAGAAGACCGGTGATTTCTGCATTTTCTTTTTTTTTTTTTTCTTTTTTATTTTTTTTTAATTTATTTATTATTATTATACTTTAAGTTGTAGGGTACATGTGCATAACATGCAGGTTTGTTACATATGTATACTTGTGCCATGTTGCTGTGCTGCATCCATCAACTCGTCATTTACATCAGGTATAACTCCCAGTGCAATCCCTCCCCCCTCCCCCCTCCCCATGATAGGCCCTGGTGTGTGATGTTCCCCTTCCTGAGTCCGAGTGATCTCATTGTTCAGTTCCCACCTGTGAGTGAGAACATGCGGTGTTTGGTTTTCTGTTCTTGTGATAGTTTGCTAAGAATGATGGATTCCAGCTGCATCCAAGTCCCTACAAAGGACTCAAACTCATCCTTTTTTATGGCTGCATAGTATTCCATGGTGTATATGTGCCACATTTTCTTAATCCAATCTGTCACTGATGGACATTGGAAGGAAAGATTTCTGCATTTTCAACTGAGGTACTGGGTTCATCTTACTGGGGAGTGCTGGACAATCGGTGCTGGTCAGCTGCTGCAGCCCGACCAGCGAGAGCTGAAGCAGGGCGAGGCATTGCCTCACCTGCGAAGCGCAAGGGGGAAGGGAGTCCCTTTTCCTAGCCAGGGGAACTGAGACACACAACACCTGGAAAATCGGGTAACTCCCACCCCAATACTGCGCAAACAGGCACACCAGGAGATCATATCCCACACCTGGCCGGGAGGGTCCCACACCCACGGAGCCTCCCTCATTGCTAGCACAGCAGTCTGTGATCTACCGGCAAGGCAGCAGCAAGGCTGGGGGAGGGGCGCCCGCCATTGCTGAGGCTTAAGTAGGTAAACAAAGCTGCTGGGAAGCTCGAAGTGGGTGGAGCTCACAGCAGCTCAAGGAAACCTGCCTGTCTCTGTAGACTCCACCTCTGGGGACAGGGCAATAACAAACACAGCCGAAACCTCTGCAGACGCAAACGACTCTGTCTGACAGCTTTGAAGAGAGCAGTGGATCTCCCAACACGGAGGTTGAGATCTGAGAAGGGACAGACTCCCTGCTCAAGTGGGTCCCTGACCCCTGAGTAGCCTAACTGGGAGACATCCCCCACTAGGGGCAGTCTGACACCCCCCCACCTCACAGGGAGGAGTACACCCCTGAGAGGAAGCTTCCAAAGCAAGAATCAGATAGGTACACTCGCTGTTCAGAAATATTCTATCTTCTGCAGCCTCTGCTGCTGATACCCAGGCAAACAGGGTCTGGAGTGGACCTCAAGCAATCTCCAACAGACCTACAGCTGAGGGTCCTGACTGTTAGAAGGAAAACTATCAAACAGGAAGGACACCTACACCAAAACCTCATCAGTACATCCCCATCATCAAAGACCAGAGGCAGATAAAACCACAAAGATGGGGAAAAAGCAGGGCAGAAAAGCTGGAAATTCAAAAAATAAGAGCGCATCTCCCCCGGCAAAGGAGCGCAGCTCATCGCCAGCAACGGATCAAAGCTGGATGGAGAATGACTTTGACGAGATGAGAGAAGAAGGCTTCAGTCCATCAAATTTCTCAGAGCTAAAGGAGGAATTACGTACCCAGCGCAAAGAAACTAAAAATCTTGAAAAAAAAGTGGAAGAATTGATGGCTAGAGTAATTAATGCAGAGAAGGTCCTAAACGAAATGAAAGAGATGAAAACCATGACACGAGAAATACGTGACAAATGCACAAGTTTCAGTAACCGACTCGATCAACTGAAAGAGTATCAGCGATTGAGGATCAAATGAATGAAATGAAGCGAGAAGAGAAACCAAAAGAAAAAAGAAGAAAAAGAAATGAACAAAGCCTGCAAGAAGTATGGGATTATGTAAAAAGACCAAATCTACGTCTGATTGGGGTGCCTGAAAGTGAGGGGGAAAATGGAACCAAGTTGGAAAACACTCTTCAGGATATCATCCAGGAGAACTTCCCCAACCTAGTAGGGCAGGCCAACATTCAAATCCAGGAAATACAGAGAACGCCACAAAGATACTCCTCGAGAAGAGCAACTCCAAGACACATAATTGCCAGATTCACCAAAGTTGAAATGAAGGAAAAAATCTTAAGGGCAGCCAGAGAGAAAGGTCGGGTTACCCACAAAGGGAAGCCCATCAGACTAACAGCAGATCTCTCGGCAGAAACTCTCCAAGCCAGAAGAGAGTGGGGGCCAATATTCAACATTCTTAAAGAAAAGAATTTTAAACCCAGAATTTCATATCCAGCCAAACTAAGTTTCATAAGTGAAGGAGAAATAAAATCCTTTACAGATAAGCAAATGCTTAGAGATTTTGTCACCACTAGGCCTGCCTTACAAGAGACCCTGAAGGAAGCACTAAACATGGAAAGGAACAACCGGTACCAGCCATTGCAAAAACATGCCAAAATGTAAAGACCATTGAGGCTAGGAAGAAACTGCATCAACTAACGAGCAAAATAACCAGTTAATATCATAATGGCAGGACCAAGTTCACACATAACAATCTTAACCTTAAATGTAAATGGACTAAATGCTCCAATTAAAAGACACAGACTGGCAAACTGGATAAAGAGTCAAGACCCATCAGTCTGCTGTATTCAGGAGACCCATCTCACACACAGAGACATACATAGGCTCAAAATAAAGGGATGGAGGAAGATTTACCAAGCAAATGGAGAACAAAAAAAAGCAGGGGTTGCAATACTAGTCTCTGATAAAACAGACTTTAAACCATCAAAGATCAAAAGAGACAAAGAAGGCCATTACATAATGGTAAAGGGATCAATTCAACAGGAAGAGCTAACTATCCTAAATATATATGCACCCAATACAGGAGCACCCAGATTCATAAAGCAAGTCCTTAGAGACTTACAAAGAGACTTAGACTCCCATACAATAATAATGGGAGACTTCAACACTCCACTGTCAACATTAGACAGATCAACGAGACAGAAAGTTAACAAGGATATCCAGGAATTGAACTCATTTCTGCAGCAAGCAGACCTAATAGACATCTATAGAACTCTCCACCCCAAATCAACAGAATATACATTCTTCTCAGCACCACATCATACTTACTCCAAAATTGACCACGTAATTGGAAGTAAAGCACTCCTCAGCAAATGTACAAGAACAGAAATTATAACAAACTGTCTCTCAGACCACAGTGCAATCAAACTAGAACTCAGGACTAAGAAACTCAATCAAAACCGCTCAACTACATGGAAACTGAACAACCTGCTCCTGAATGACTACTGGGTACATAACGAAATGAAGGCAGAAATAAAGATGTTCTTTGAAACCAATGAGAACAAAGATACAACATACCAGAATCTCTGGGACACATTGAAAGCAGTGTGTAGAGGGAAATTTATAGCACTAAATGCCCACAAGAGAAAGCAGGAAAGATCTAAAATTGACACTCTAACATCACAATTAAAAGAACTAGAGAAGCAAGAGCAAACACATTCGAAAGCTAGCAGAAGGCAAGAAATAACTAAGATCAGAGCAGAACTGAAGGAGATAGAGACACAAAAAACCCTCCAAAAAATCAATGAATCCAGGAGTTGGTTTTTTGAAAAGATCAACAAAATTGACAGACCACTAGCCAGACTAATAAAGAAGAAAAGAGAGAAGAATCAAATCGACGCAATTAAAAATGATAAAGGGGATATCACCACGGACCCCACAGAAATACAAACTACCATCAGAGAATACTATAAACACCTCTACGCAAATAAACTGGAAAATCTAGAAGAAATGGATAATTTCCTGGACACTTACACTTTTCCAAGACTAAACCAGGAAGAAGTTGAATCCCTGAATAGACCAATAGCAGGCTCTGAAATTGAGACAACAATTAATAGCCTACCAACCAAAAAAAGTCCAGGACCAGATGGATTCACAGCTGAATTCTACCAGAGGTACAAGGAGGAGTTGGTACCATTCCTTCTGAAACTATTCCAATCAATAGAAAAAGAGGGAATCCTCCCTAACTCATTTTATGAGGCCAATATCATCCTGATACCAAAGCCTGGCAGAAACACAACAAAAAAAGAGAATTTTAGACCAATATCCCTGATGAACATCGATGCAATAATCCTCAATAAAATACTGGCAAACCGGATTCAGCAACACATCAAAAAGCTTATCCACCATGATCAAGTGGGCTTCATCCCTGGGATGCAAGGCTGGTTCAACATTCGCAAATCAATAAACATAATCCAGCATATAAACAGAACCAAAGACAAGAACCACATGATTATCTCAATTGATGCAGAAAAGGCTTTTGACAAAATTCAACAGCCCTTCATGCTAAAAACGCTCAATAAATTCGGTATTGATGGAACGTACCTCAAAATAATAAGAGCTATTTATGACAAACCCACAGCCACTATCATACTGAATGGGCAAAAACTGGAAAAATTCCCTTTGAAAACTGGCACAAGACAGGGATGCCCTTTCTCACCACTCCTATTCAACATAGTGTTGGAAGTTCTGGCTAGGGCAATCAGGCAAGAGAAAGAAATCAAGGGTATTCAGTTAGGAAAAGAAAAAGTCAAATTGTCCCTGTTTGCAGATGACATGATTGTATATTTAGAAAACCCCATTGTCTCAGCCCAAAATCTCCTTAAGCTGATAAGCAACTTCAGCAAAGTCTCAGGATACAAAATTAATGTGCAAAAATCACAAGCATTCTTATACACCAGTAACAGACAAACAGAGAGCCAAATCAGGAATGAACTTCCATTCACAATTGCTTCAAAGAGAATCAAATACCTAGGAATCCAACTTACAAGGGATGTAAAGGACCTCTTCAAGGAGAACTACAAACCACTGCTCAGTGAAATAAAAGAGGACACAAACAAATGGAAGAACATACCATGCTCATGGATAGGAAGAATCAATATCGTGAAAATGGCCATACTGCCCAAGGTAATTTATAGATTCAATGCCATCCCCATCAAGCTCCCAATGAGTTTCTTCACAGAATTGGAAAAAACTGCTTTAAAGTTCATATGGAACCAAAAAAGAGCCTGCATCTCCAAGACAATCCTAAGTCAAAAGAACAAAGCTGGAGGCATCACGCTACCTGACTTCAAACTATACTACAAGGCTACAGTAACCAAAAGAGCATGGTACTGGTACCAAAACAGAGATATAGACCAATGGAACAGAACAGAGTCCTCAGAAATAATACCACACATCTACAGCCATTTGATCTTTGACAAACCTGAGAGAAACAAGAAATGGGGAAAGGATTCCCTATTTAATAAATGGTGCTGGGAAAATTGGCTAGCCATAAGTAGAAAGCTGAAACTGGATCCTTTCCTTACTCCTTATACGAAAATTAATTCAAGATGGATTAGAGACTTAAATGTTAGACCTCATACCATAAAAATCCTAGAGGAAAACCTAGGTAGTACCATTCAGGACATAGGCATGGGCAAAGACTTCATGTCTAAAACACCAAAAGCAACGGCAGCAAAAGCCAAAATTGACAAATGGGATCTCATTAAACTAAAGAGCTTCTGCACAGCAAAAGAAACTACCATCAGAGTGAACAGGCAACCTAGAGAATGGGAGAAAATTTTTGCAATCTACTCATCTGACAAAGGGCTAATATCCAGAACCTACAAAGAACTCAAACAAATTTACAAGAAAAAAACAAACAACCCCATCAAAAAGTGGGCAAAGGATATGAACAGACATTTCTCAAAAGAAGACATTCATACAGCCAACAGACACATGAAAAAATGCTCATCATCACTGGCCATCAGAGAAATGCAAATCAAAACCACAGTGGGATACCATCTCACACCAGTTAGAATGGCCATCATTAAAAAGTCAGGAAACAACATGTGCTGGAGAGGATGTGGAGAAATAGGAACACTTCTACACTGTTGGTGGGATTGTAAACTAGTTCAACCATTATGGAAAACAGTATGGCGATTCCTCAAGGATCTAGAACTAGATGTACCATATGACCCAGCCATCCCATTACTGGGTATATACCCAAAGGATTATAAATTATGCTGCTATAAAGACACATGCACACGTATGTTTATTGCAGCACTATTCACAATAGCAAAGACTTGGAATCAACCCAAATGTCCATCAGTGACAGATTGGATTAAGAAAATGTGGCACATATACACCATGGAATACTATGCAGCCATAAAAAAGGATGAGTTTGAGTCCTTTGTAGGGACTTGGATGCAGCTGGAATCCATCATTCTTAGCAAACTATCACAAGAACAGAAAACCAAACACCGCATGTTCTCACTCATAGGTGGGAACTGAACAATGAGATCACTCGGACTCAGGAAGGGGAACATCACACACCGGGGCCTATCATGGGGAGGGGGGAGGGGGGAGGGATTGCATTGGGAGTTATACCTGATGTAAATGACGAGTTGATGGGTGCAGCACAGCAACATGGCACAAGTATACATATGTAACAAACCTGCACGTTATGCACATGTACCCTACAACTTAAAGTATAATAATAATAAATAAATTAAAAAAATAAAATAAAAAATAAAAATAGTCTACTTAGAGCTCAAAAGGAAATATATATTTAAATTTTTGAATCACATATTTATTTGTATATTTACTGTATTACCATCATGACTTGTATTTACTTGAACTGTCATCTTTGCTTATAACCAAATACTTTCTAAATAATACATAAATTTTGATGGAAAGAAGGAACAGTTATTTTACCCCAGTAGAAGGTTTGAAGAGTTGACTTTTGAGTGGATTTTTCAATTCTGGCAACAGATAGGTAAAAGCCGAATTCCTCCCACGTTGGTGAATCTGCATCTTTTAAAAATTCCCTTGTCACCAAACTGCATGCTGGGGCCGATGTCAAGTTTATTTGAACTTTTCTCTTGCTCAACTGAAAGTGAATGAGAAGACACAAAAACCATATTTTCTATGAAATGTGAAGCCCAGACATTGGTACAATTTAATTATGAAGAGAAGCCAAGGAAATGTTCCAGGTTTTACTCACCCTTAAATGAAAGACTTTCCATCACAAGTCTATTCTTCTTTGTAAGTAACCCTTGCCTTTTCCTGGATGCCAACACCGATGCAGCTCAGATGTCACTTGTTGAGAAAACACTGCAGGCTGGTAATTTGACCTTTGACATCACTCTAGACTTTTTTTTTCAAAAAATAATCTTTATGACATTTTCTTTGTGAGACTTACTCAACTGAGTAAAGTATTATATATTATGATATTATATTCAATATTTATTTTGAAGATAAATGTAAAAAATAAAAAATAAAAATAGTTAAATTTTCTTATAACTATTTCTTAGATACTGTGGAGTATGGTTTTTATTTTGTGTTCTGTCAAGTCCTCATGATTTTTCCTGAGTTCTTAAGGAGCACTGTGTGGAGGGAAATTTCACTCGGTATGCAAGACTCCTACCCTCATATCAGAATTTGAAGCTCTGTTTTTATTTGTTTATATGTTGAGGTTCCACAGATTAAACAATATTTTATTTAATAGTTAACTTTTTATGTCTATATATCTGTGTATGTATACACATGTACATAATTTGCATTCAATAAGATTTGCCTATTTTAAGTGTGCAGTTTGAGTATTGACAAATATATGTATATATCTATGTAACCATCACTCCAATCATGATAGAGAATATTTTTATTACTGTCAAAAGTTCTCCATACCTGTTAAAGTCAATCCCCACCACATCTGGCCTTAGAAACCACTGTTCACCTTTCAGTCACTGCAGATTAGATTTTCCTGTTCTAGAATTTCTTATACACGAAATAAAATAGTATGCACTATTTTGTGCTGATTTATTCCTCTCAGCCAGTTTTCTTTCCAGATTCATCCAAGTTGTTGCAGGTATTTTTATTTTTTAAATTGATAAATATGCTTTTGCATGAATATGTTGCAATGTGTTTATTCATTCGCTTATTTATGAACATTAGTGCTATTTTCAGTTTTTAGCTATTATGAATTCTCTTATAATAATGTAAAAATCTTGGTCAGAGGTATTTAAGAAATTTTTCTTTGGTAAATGCTTAGAAATCTCATGGCTGCATTCAATAGTACAGTCGTAATTATAGGTTCAGCCTTATAAGAAATTGCCAAATTATTTTCCAAAATGATTATTCTATTTTTAATGATCCCAGTTTTAGCCTTTTTTTTTTTTTTTTTTTTTTTTTTTTTGAGATGGAATCTCACTCTGTTGCCCAAGCTGGAGTGCAGTGGTGTGATCTCAGCTCACTGCAGCCCCCACCTCCCAGGTTCAAGCAATTCTCCTGCCTCAGCCTCCCAAGTAGCTGGGACTACAGGCACTTACCACCCCACCTGGCTAATATTTGTATTTTTAATTAAGAGAGGGTTTTACCATGTTAGCCGTCTAGCTGTTCTAAGTCCTCTTCAAGACTTGATATTATAAGCCTTATTGATTTTAATAATTCTAGTGGCTATGTAGAGCTGGGATATTGTGGTTTCAATTTTTTTTTTTTTTTTTTTTTTTACATTTTCTTGATTAGTTACTTTGAACATCTTTTCATGTGCTTATCAACAATTGGTATATCTTATTTGGAGAAGTGTCAATTCAAATCCTTTGCCCTTTTTTAAATTGTGGGTTTTTATATCATTGAGTTTTAGGAATTTATTATATATTCTGGATATTAATTCCTTATCAGATATATGATTTGCAAATACTTTCTCCTGTTTTAAGAGTTGCTTTTGTTGATACTATCTTTTGAAGCACAGTTTAAAAAAATTTTAATAAAGTTCAATGTGCCCATTTTTTTGTTGTTGCCTATGCTTTGGTGTCATATATTTTGAGCATTATAAATATATTAACCCACTTCCTTCTGGCCTCCAAAATCTCTATTTAGAAATCTTCTGATAATCTCATTGAGGATCCTTTGTATGTGATCAGTCACTTATACTGCTTTCAATATTCTATTTTGTCATTGTCTTCCAAAAGTTTGATTAAATGTGTCTTGGCATGAGTCTCTTTGAATTGATTTAACTTGAACTTCTTACTACCATTTTGCTAATTGTTTTTTGACTGTTTTGTAATTCCTTTGTCCTGTTCTTCCTCTCTGAATGTCTTCCTTTGTTATTTGATGTCTGTCTTTATGATGATTTTTTGGGGGTAGGAGTATGCTTTAATTATTTTACCTATCTTTTGCAAATCTACCACAGATTTTTCTTTGTAGCTATCATGAGGACTCATAAATCATGTTGAGACAGCCAAGTAAAGAGGGCTCCCTGTAGAACCTCCAAGCAGCCTGCACACTGGGAGGAGTGAACACTGGGGTAGAGCCTTGGGAAGTTCATGCCATTTGCAGGGGAGTAGAGCCTGGACTCTACTGTTCCTGGGTGGTAACCTGGGATTGAATCTGTGAAATGGGGGCCTGTTAACAGGAACCTTTCTCATTTTGTTGAGCATCTAGTTTGATTCCATGTTATTGCTATTATGAATAGTATGGTGAAGGACATACATGTTCATGTGTCTTTATAGCAGAATGATTTATATTCCTTTGAGTGTATACCTAGTAATGGGATTGCTGAGTCAAATGGTAGTTTTGTTTTCAGTTCTTTGAGAAATCTCCAAACTGTTTTCCACAATGGCTGAACTAATTTACATTCCCACCAGCAGTGTATAAGCTTTTCCTGTTGTTTGCAACCTCACCAACATCTGTTATTTTTTGACTTTGTTTATAATAGGCATTCTGACTGGTGTGAGATGGTATCTTACTGTGGTTTGGTTTATGTTTTTCTGACAGTGATGTTGAACATTTTTTCATATGTTGGGTGGCTGCTTTTATGTCATATTTTGAGAAGTGTCTCTCCTGTCCATTTTTAAATGGGGTTATATGTTTTCTGCTTGTTGAATTGCTTCAGTTCCTGATAGATTCTGGATATTAAGTCTCTGTTAGATGTGTAGTTTGCAAATATTTTCTCCCATTTTGTAGGTTGCCTGTTTACTCTCCTGATAGTTTTCTTTTGCTATGCAGAAGCTCCTTAGTTTAATTGGGTCCCCCCACTTGTGAATTTTCATTTTTGTTGCAATTGCTTTTGCAGACTTAGTCATAAATTATTTCCCAAGACCAATGTCCATGTATTTTCTTGATTTTCTCCTGGATTTTTATGATTTGAGGTCTTGCATTTAAATCTTTAATTCATCTGGAATTAATTTTTGTCTGTGGTCAAATATAGGGGTCCAGTTTCATTCTTCTGTATATGACTCGCCAACTATCTGAGCACCATTTATTGAATAGAAATTCCTTTCCCCATTGCTTGTTTTTGTTGACTTTGTCAAGGATCAATCAGATGGCTATAGGTGTATGGCTTTATTTCTGGCTTCTCTTTTCTGTTGTATTGGTCCAAGTGTCTGTTTTTAATACAAGTACTGTGTGGTTTTGCTTACTCTAGCCTTATTGTATAGTTTGAAGTTGGGTAACCTGATGCCTACACCTTTGTTCTTTTTGCTTAGGACTGCCTTAGCTATTTTGGCTCCTTTTTGGCTCCATATCAATTTTAGAATTTTTTAATTATGTGAAAAATGACAATGATAGTTTGATAGGAATAATATTGAATCTACAGATAACTTTGGGAAGTATGACCATTTTACTGATATTTATTTTTCCAACCCATAAACATGGAATGTTGTTTCATTTGTTTGTGTCATCTGTGCATTCTTTCAGCAGCGTTTTGTAGTTTTTTGTAGAGATCATTCACCTCCTTGGTTAAATGCATTTTCTTTGTGGCTGTTGTAAATTGAATTGTGTTCTTCACTTGGCTCTCAGCTTGAACGTTTTTGTTACATAGAAATTCTGATTTTTTAATATTGATTTTGTATCCTGAAACTTTACTGAAGTCCTTTATAAGTTCCAGGAACATTTTGGCAGAGTCTTTAGGGTTTTCTAGCTATAGAATCATCTTGTCAGCAAAGAGAGAGAGTTTTCTTTTTTCCCCTCCTCTATTTTTATGCCTTTTATTTATTTCTCTTTCCTGATTGACCCGGCTAGGACTTTTAGTACTATGTTGATTAGGACTGGAGAGAATGGGCATGGTGGTGGTTTTCCATTTCTCAATCGGGGTTGTTCCAGCTTTTGCTCATTCAGTATGATGTTGGCTGTGGGTCTGTCCTACACAGTTCTTATTATTTTGAGGTATGTTCCTTTGACGTCTAGCCAACATCAGGAATGGATGTTGAATTTTATTGAGGCCTTTTTCATGTCCATTGAGATTATTACATTAAAAAATAATCTGTATATGTAGCAAATGACAGTTATTGATTTGCATATGTTGAAACAATCTTGCATCCCTGAAATGAAGCCTACTTGGTTGTAGTAAATTAACTTTTGATGTCCTGCTGGATTTGGTTTACTAAGGTTTTGGTTTGTTGAGAATTTTTGCATCTGTGTTCTTCAGAGACATTGGCCGGTAGTTTTCTCTTATTGTTGGGTCTTTGCCAGGTTTTGGTGTTAGAGTGAAGCTGGCTCCACAGAATGAGTTAGGGAGGAATCCTTCCTCCTCAATTTTTTTGGGATAGTTTCAGTAGAATTGGTACTACTTCTTTGTACATGTGGTAGAATTCAGCTGTGAATCAACCTGGCTGTTTGTTTGATAGTTTTTAAAAGTATGGATTCAATTTTGGAACTTGATATTCATCTCTTCAGGGTTTGTTTCTTCCTGATTCAATATTGGGAGGTTGTATGTTCCCAGGAATATCCATTTCCTGTATATTTTCTAGTTTGCATGCATAATGGTGTTTATAATAGCCTCTAAGGATATTTTGTATTTCTGTGAGATCAGTTATAATGTCATCTTTATAGTTTCTGATTGTGGTTGTTTGAATCTTCTTTTTTTTTTTTTTCTGTTATCTAGTTAGTGGTCTATCAATCATGCTTACCCTTTCAGAGAACTGACTTTTGGTTTTGTTGATTATCTTTGTGGGTTTTTGGGGAGTCTCAGTTGCACTTCATTTTTCTCTGATTTTAGTTATTTATTTTCTTCTGTTTGGAGCTGTTTTGTTCTTGTTTTACTATTTCTTCTAGGTGTGATATTATATCATTAATTTGAGATCATTCTGACTTGTTGATGTAAGCATTTAGCACTATAAAGTTTCCTCTTAACACTGCTTTTGCTGCATCCCAGATATTTTGGTATGTTATGTCTCTGATTCTCTTTATTTCAAAAAAATTTTTGATTTGTCTTAATTTTATTGTTTTCCCTAAAATCATCAGGAATAAGTTGTTTAATTTTCATGTAATTGTGTGGGTTTGGTAATTTTCTTGATGTTGATTTATATTTTGATTCCTTGTAGTACAAGAGTACCCTTGATATTTCATTTTTTTTTTGAATTATTGTCACTTGCTTTATGGCTGAGTATGTGGTCAATCTTGGAGCATGTGTCATGTGCAGATAAGAATTTTGTACTTGATAGGTGAAGTATTCTGTATATATTAATTAGGTTCAGTTGGTTAAGTGTTGAATTTAAGTCCAGAGTATCTTTGTTAGTTTTCCACTTCAATGACTTGTGTTACACTGTTTTTGGGTATTGAAGTCCCTACTATTATTATGTAGCTGTCTAAGTCTTTTCATAGACATGGGAATTGTAGCTCTATGAATTTTGGGTGTTTAAGTGTTACATGTATGTGTATTTAGGATAGCTAAGTCTTGTTGAATTGTGCTCTTTATCATCATGTAATGCCCTTCTTTGTCCTTTATGACTACTGTTGGTTTACCATCTGTTTTATCTAATATAGGAATAATGATTCGTGCTCTTTTTTGTTTTCCATTTGCATGATGTTTCTCAAACTCTTTACTTTGAACCTATGGTGGTTGTTACATGTGAGATGGGTCCTTTGAAGACAACTGATAACTGGATCTTGTTTATTTTATCCAACTTGCAACTCTGTGCCTTTTAAGTGGGATATTTACATCCTTTACATTCAAGATTAATATTGTTGATATTTGACGTTTTGATCCTGTCCTGAAGTTGTTGGCTGATCGCTTTATTGTTTCTATTGTATGGTTGCTTTATAGGGTCTGTGGGCTATGTACTTGTGTGTTTTTGTGGCAGCAGATACTGTTCTTTCATTTCCATGTTTAGAACTCTCTTAGGGATCTCTTTAGGTTAGTTTAGTGGTAACAAATTCCCTTAGTACTTGCTTGTCTTAAAAAGCTTTTATTTACCCTTTGCTTATGAAGCTTAGTTTGAAGGGTTATGAAATCCCTGGCTGGAATGTCTCTTTAAGAATGCTGAAAATTGACCTCCAATAAATATCTCCTGGGTTGTAAGGTTTCTGCTGAGAAGTCCTCTGTTAGCTGATGGTGTTCCCTTTGTATGTAATCAGACCTTTTTCTCTAGCTGCCTTTAAGAATTTTTCTTTAGCTTTGACCTTGGCCAGTCTGGTGACTATGTGCCTTGGTGATATTCATTTTGTACAGATTCTCACAGGTGTTCTCTGGATTTCTTGTATCTGGCAGGATTTGGGAAATTTTCTTGAATTATTATCTCAGTTATGTTTTCCAGGTTGTTTACATTTTTCTCTTAGGAATGCCAATAATCCATAGATTTGATAAGTGACCTGTCTTTGAATTCACTGATCCTTTGCTTGATAAGTCTACTGTTGAAATTCTCTACGAAAGTTTTAGTACAGTCATTGTGTCCTTTTGCTCCAGAATTTACCTTTGATTCTTTTTTATGGTTGCCATCTCTGTTAAAATTCTTTTTGCTCACGAATTGCTTTTCTGATTCCATTTAGTTGTCTATCTGTATTCTCTATAGCTCAGTGAACTTTTCTAAGGTGATTATTCTGAATTCTTAAGCAGTGCATAAATAAATTCAGTTTATTTAAAATTGGCTACTTGTGCTTTATTTTCTTTCTTTGGGGGTATCATGTTTCCTTGTTTGTTGGTGATCCCTGAGGTCATGTATTGGTGTCTGACAATTAAAGATGTAGGCACTTATTTCAGTCTTTACCGAATGATACTAGCAGGGAAAGCTCTCAACTGTCAGTCTGTCCAGAGATTCTGGGCAGGTTATCTAGCATGATACATGGTTGGACTTGCTGCTGTAGTTCTTGAGGAGACTAACCTGGTGCCTGGGTGAAACAGTTCTCTTAAGTTTTTAACTAGTAGATTTGTCGTCGGGTCTTTTCCAGTGTCAGTTTTTGTTGATCTATTTATTTCACGTTTTAAGTTTGACTGGGTTACAGTTTACTGTTTCTTTGCATGCCTTGTCATTTTTGGGGAAACTGAATGTTTGAATCTAATAATCTACTAACTCTGAAAATAAGATTCTACCCTTCCCTGAGATTAGTTGTTTTTTTTTGTTGTTGTTGTTATTTATTGTTTACGCTTTTCGATTGTTGTAGTATGGCCCTGTGTCAAGGATCAGCCTGAGGTGCAAACTCAAGGTCTTCTCAGTTTTCTTAGGAGCCTGTGCCTCTCCATGTGTTTGCATGGTCACTTTCTGCTTTCCTCCATATATCCAGTTGCTTTTGAATGTTCTAATCTACAGTATCTGGCATCCAAAAGGGGAACATCAAATAAAATTAAATGGGTTTGGAGAAAGATCTAGTCCTTTAAATTTGTAACAGTAGGAGGTACACGAGTAATAACTATCACCTCGGTGTCCTTGTCTCTTTGATCAGAAGTAAAAATCAGCAAACAGAGAACGGATCCCCAAAATGTGGACAATAGGATGTGTTTTACTCACCCTGTCTCTCATAGCTGTGTGCCAGCTACTCCAAGAACATATGCATAGCTGCCTGCCACACGACTGGGGTTGGAAGATGGGTAGCTGAAACTGTGGAAAGAGTTGCCATTGACCATAATTAACCACATTTTACCACTCAAGTCTTACCTGGAAGTTGCAAACCTTCAATAGACTTTACAGTTCCAAAACAACGTGGTTATTTTTCAAAATTAGTTTGCCTAATCTCTAATTTTTCAAAATTAGGTTCTTTACATTTCCACAAAGATTTTAAAATTAGCATGTAAATTTTTCAAAAAAATCTGCCGGTATTCTTAATGGGATTGTATCAGATCTATGACAAATCCTTTTATTTACACACATATTTATCATTTTGGGGACTGTCACTTCTTACTTTTTGTAGGTTTCACTTTCTACCTGGTATTTTTCTTTTGTGAGAAGATTTTATTTTGTCATTTCTTGTAGTACAGAATTGCTGGCAATGAATTCTCTTAGCTCCTGTTTGTTTTCTATCAATGTCTTCACTTCACCTTTATTTTGAAGGACATTTTTGGCTGATAATAACATTTTTGCTGCTTCTTATCTGTTTGTCTATTTTGTAATACTTGCATTTTTTCTAATGTGATGTCAATCATTCTTACTGAAGTTTTCCTATGTATTAGAGTTCTCTAGATGGACAGAACAGGAATGAATATAGATATACATATATACATACATACATTGTGGGACCTTGTGATCATGTAATACTTAATAAACTCCATATATATGTGTATATATATGTATATATGTGTGTATATATGTGTGTATGTATATATGTGTATATATGGAGTTTATTAAGTACATATATGTGTGTGTGTGTATGTATATATATGGAATTTATTAAGTATTAACTTACATGATCACAAGGTCCCACAATAGGCTGTCTGCAAGCTGAGGAGCAACCAGAGTCAGTCTGAGACCCAAAACTGAAGAACTTGGAGTCCAATGTTCGAGGGCAGGGAGCATCCAGCACAGGAGAAAGATGTAGGCTGGGAGGCTAGGCCTGTCTCTCCTTTCATGTTTTTCTGCCAGCTTTGTATTTGCTGGCAGCTGATTAGATTGTGCCCACCATATTAAGGGTGAATCTCCTTTCCCCAACCTACTGACTCAAATGTTAATATCTTCTGGCAACAGGCTCACAGACAGATCCAGGATCAATACTTTGTATCCTTCACTCCAATTAAGTTGACACTCAGTATTAACCATCACATCCTATATCTAATTTTTCTTCTTTTGTTGCTGCTCTTAAGAACTTCTCTTTTTTTAGTGGCTTATTTTCCTTGTTCACTGAGAGCCTTGCAAGTAAGAGTTTGTAATTATTTACAAATATTGAAAAATATTAGACATTTTTGTCTCAAATATTCTTTCTGCTTTATCTTTATTTTCTGGAACTCCACTTTATTAATATTATTTTAATGTTTTTCCGCAGGTCATTGAGGATCTATTTGCTTTTTTAAACATGACTTTATGAAATCTCTCAACAAATTTTTAAGTACATTATACAGTATAGTTCATTGTAGGCACAATGTTGTAGAGGAGATCCCTAGAACTTATCTTGTGTAATTGAAATTTTATGTCCCTTGAGTAACAGCTCCCCATGTCCCACTACCCCCAACTCTTGGCAATCACCATTCTACTAAGTTTCTGTGAGTTTGACTACTTTAGATTCCTCATAATTGGAATCATGCATTATTTATTTTTCTATGACTGATTTATCTCACTTAGAATAATGTCCTGTAGGTTTACCGTGTCACATTTGGCAGGATTTCTTTCTTTTTTTGAGGCTAAATAGTATTCCATTGTTTGTATATATCACATTGTGCCTATATGTTCATCTGTTAATGGACATTTAGGTCACTTTCAAATCTTGGCTATTGTGAATAATGCAACAGTGAAAATGGAAGTGCATATATCTCTTTTGATATACTGATTTTACTTACTTTGGATGTACACTTAGTTGTGGAACTACTGGATTATATGGCAATATTATGACAATTCTATTTTCAATTTTTTGAAAAGCCTTCATAATGGCTGCACCAACTCATTACTCACCGACAATCTACAAGGGTTTCAGTTTCTCCACATACTACCAAGCACATGTTAACTTTTAGTTTTGTTTTTATTATTTATATTTGATTATAGTCATTCTAACAGTCATTTTTGTTTGGGTTTGTATTTCTCTGATTAATGATGTTAAACATCTTCACATGGCAAACAAATGGACAACTAGTCTTCCCATTTGTATGCCTTCTGATTTGTATGCCTTCTTTGAAGAAGTGTCTATCCAAGTCCTTTGCCCACTTTAAATCATTTTTAATGATTTTTTGGCATTAAGACATAGGAGTTCCTTTTATGGTTTGGGTATTAACTCCTTATCAAATACATGGTTTACAAATCTTTTCTCCTATTCTATAGATTGCCTTTTCACTCTGATAACTTTTTCCACTGCTGTGCAGAAGCTGTTTAGTTTGATGTAGTCTCACTCGTGTATTTTTGCTTTTGTTACTTATGCTTTTCATTTCATATCAAAAAAATAATTACCCCAATGTCATTAAACTTTCCTCCTGTTTTCTTCAAAGAATTTTCCAGTTTCAGATATACCTTTAAATCTTTAATTCATACTGTTTTTATTTCCGTGTGCGAAATAAGTTCAGGGTTTCATTTTATTCTTGTGTGTGTGCATGTATAGTTTGCCCCAAACCATTTGTTAAGGAGACTATCCTTTTTGTAGCCTTAGCACTTTTATTGAAGTTCGGTTGACCATGTATATATGGGTTTATTTTGGGGCTCTCTATTTCTGTTCAATTGGTCTATATGCATGTTTTTATACAGGTACCATACTATTTTAATTTCTGTATCTTTGTCATATATTTAGAAATCAGTAAGATTGACCCTTCTGGTTTTGTTCTTCTTTCGCAATATTGTTTTGGTTTCTTTATTTTGTTTCATATAAACTTGAGGATTTTTTTTTAATTTGAAAAATACCATTTGCATTTTAATAGAGACTGCATCTAATCTTCAGATTGCTTTAGGAAGTATAGATATTTGAACAATATTAAGTGTTCAAATTTATGAACACTCATTTGTGTCTTCTGCAATTTTTGTTTTTTATCAGTGTTAGGTAGTTTTCAATGTACAAGTTTGTTACCTCCTTATTTAAGTTTATTCCTAAGTGTTTTATTCTTTTTGATGCTATTGGAAATAGAATTCACCATTTTCTTCATTTCTAGAACACTGTGTGTGTGTAGAAACACAACTGATTTTGTTCGTATAGACACAACTGAGTTTTAAGTTTTTTTTTAATCTTGCAACTTTACTGAATTTTTTAAAAGTCTTCAGTGTTTTCTACATGTAAGATCATGTCTATGCATTGAAATAATTATATTTTCCTTTCTTACTTGGATGCCTGTTGCTTCTTTTTCTTGCTCAATTACTCTAGCTAGGACTTCTAGTACTATGATGAATAGAAGTTGGTAGAATGGGTATCTTTGCCTTGTTCCTGATGTTAAGGAACAATCTTTCAGTTTTTCACTGTTGAATATAATACCACATGTGTTTATAATGAGATCATAATTGTATGAGCTGGAAATAACTCATGAGATAAAAAAGACATGAAACAAATAGACATGCAGATAAAGAACCTTCCAGAAATAGAAACAAATGTGTGTGTGTGTGTGGCCGGGATAAGGAGGTATGAATGCTGAGGGATGATATTGCCTATATGGTAGTGTCTGAAATTAGACCTACTTGTTCAGAATTAGTTAAATATTCTAGGGAAACTACCTTTGTTAGAGCTCTTTTGAGAATAAAAATCTATTAACAAATTTGCTTCTGGACTATTTGTTCTATAATTTTAAATTATAGAATTTTTTTTTTTCAGTTGGAACCTCAATTGATGATGTAGTTGACCTTTAGTAAACCTCAGTGTACTCACTAATGTATTGAGAGAATTACTAATAATGCATACTGATAGATTAACACAGCATAATAAACCACTGGGATAGAGCTTTTATACTGTATTTCTCCAAAAGACTGTCTAGGGAATGATAGGTCTTGAAGATTATTTCATTTAGTTATAGTCTGGAAAATGCAAAGATACCATGGAATGTTTTAGTCCTGTAGATAAAAGACAATTTGGAGATAGTTATAGCATGGAGTATTTAACATCTGGAAAAAGACTGTCTTGTTTTTTTGCAACAGGAAAGGGCCCATTTTGTAACTACCTAGCTTTGAATAGTCTCAATAATCGATTTGTTTTTTTTAATTAACAAAAATTGTGTATATTTTTGGTGTACAATATTCAGTAATCAATTCGAACATACTCTATGCCTAGCAATGGATTGTGAGCACATATAAGAGGTGTTGTTAAGCAGTTACTTATTTTGTGGGCCCTGGAAAGATAATCACATAAACCAGATGTAGTTCAGGGTATTAGTTTTATTCTGTTTGTTTAAAGGTGGGGAAATGGAGAAGGGGAACTGACAAAATAATTCAGGAGTAAGACTGAGAATGATAAACAGATTTCATTTTGAATGTCATTTCTGATAATTCGAGACAGTTACCTAAAAGGCTGTTTTGAGAAATATTCTGAAGCAATACGCAGCTCTGCAGGAAAGTGTGCCATAATAAATTGAGTGTGCTGAACTTGAGTAAAGGAAATGAAAGCACTTTTTTTTTTGCATCATCGGCAGGTGGAAAATAAGATTGGTATAAATTATATTACTGAGAAAAGAGTGGCAAATTCATGGGGGCATGATGAGTAAAAGGTCACATTTCTGTACTATACAGTGCTTGAGAGTTAAACTCTAAATAGTGCAACATGAGCCTGGATAAAAGAGGTGGCATATATGTGTATTGATGAGAGAAGACTAGAGAGAGTGTGGATGGCTTTATTGAATGACAAATATAAAAGTGAAGTTTTAAATTTCTTTATTAATATATTTAATCTTTTTGGGTGGATGGGGCTGGGTGGAGGTGGGGAAGAGGGGGGAAGACAGGTGGACTGACAAGGGCAAAGTTTTAACTTTGTTTAGAGGTGATTTCTGTGCATAGAAAAGCCTATTTTTGGTTAATGTTATTTTAAATTACTATTGAATTTATTAAATATATAGATTCATAAACTTTATTTTACCTTAAGAATCTTGGCTTATCATATTATTCTATGAATAAATCTAGCAATTCTGACTGTCATTTTGATTAGTTTGGTTCCATTTATAAGCTTTGTCTATTAAGTTCTCTCAAATATTTTAAACTGAATTTGTTTTATTTTTTTTAAACAATTCAAATGGTTGAACAACTACAACCTTGCAAGTCTTAAAAAATTAAAAAAAAATCCCTAATCAATTACATGTGGTGAATCTAAAACCACTTATAAAGATTAAATACCATTGTACTTTCAAACGGAAATCACAAGTATAAGATTAGACCCTCAAAAAACATAAGGCTAATCTTGTTAGATCCTTTGAAATGTTAAATTCCTTTCAACATTAGAGTGACTTTAAATATGAAACTTAAATACCTGAGTTTATAATTTTGTAACTCCTTTGGCTTAAAAGCAGGTGATTTCTTGGCCCAAGGCGTGGCTCACGCCTCTAATCCCAGCATTTTGGGAGGCCAAGGCAGGTGGATCACCTGAGGTCAGGAGTCTGAGACGAGCCTGTCCAACATGGTGGCCATTGTGAATAGTGCTGCTAAAAACACACACAAGTTTTTCTTTAAATACCTGTTTTATCTTCTTATTTTGGGGAAGCTAAATAACTTACCCAAGTTTTACAGTTAATATTGGAATTGAGATATGAATAATCTCACAGTCCAAAATCCATACTTCTTCCAGGAGAGAATAGTATTTCTCAAGAGCAAAGGAGTTGGAATAGCCCACTTTCTTGCAAGAGGTTTTGAAAGCTGCTTACTTCCTTTGCTTAGAAGAAACAAATGGAATTTGATTATTTCTCATATTCTAAAGAGGCCTATAATTAGGAAGGGATAGAAAAGGCATAGGGAAGAAAATGATGTGACTGATTATAAATTATTCTGTATTTACAGATGGGCACTGTTTCTTCTCCGCCCTTTCTACTTACTTCCAGTGACTTCTGCCTTATAAACATTGTTAGCTAATATGTCAATTAGTTTTAGTTTAGAAATTATCTGGAGGAAATAGGCTCTGAGAGCAAACAACACTGTGCTCTGTTGGTGTCCTTTTGTAAATGATTCCCTCTAGTGGCTTGAAATCTTTGTCACTGTGTTGACAAGATCCCTACCTTCAAAAATATAAGTAAAAGAGACCCAGGATATTTATTATTGATAATAATCAAAATAATGACAACAATAATTCTGAATGTTTCTGGCTGTCACCACATAGTGGAGCCCAGGGTGAGCTTTTAAAATATTTATCAGCTCACATAACTTCCTGGCTTTACATTCCAATTAGAATAAACTCCAAACTCTTTGCCTAATAAAACCCTGAAGGCGTGAAGCCTGCCTGTTGCTCCAAACTTTTGCTGGAATGTCAACACCAGTGGAACATGAGCTTCTCTGTCTGCTACTGGTTTATCTTCAGCACCTGGAATAGCAGCTAGTAAATGGTTGGTGCTCTGTAAAGCTGTATGAATGACTGAATAAATATCTTATTTCACTCTTCTTTTCAATAATACATTCTCCTCTCTTCTTTCAGTACCTTGATCACATCAAACTCACTGACCCTGTATCAGAGTCTTTACATTTGCAGTCCCTTCCAGCAGGAGCTTTCTCCCTCAGCTCTTTGCATATAGAGGAAGCTTCACATCTGCAAGGTCCCAGGCTCCAAGAAGAGACAATGTAAAGCAAACATCTCCTCATTTGTTATTCCCTATCACATCACTCTGCATACTTCTTTTATTGTCACTGTTAGCAATCATCTATTTGTTTACATGTATCTTGTCTGGTTTCCCCTAGATGGCAAAAAGGCAAGGTCCAAGTCTCATCCATTTATTGCAGTATGTCAAATAATGAATGCAGTGTACACTATGTGATAGATTCTCATTAAGAATGTATTGAATATATGAGCAAATTGCATGACAATGAGCAATTTTCAAAGTTAGCTTAAGTCATTCGCTGATGTCATCGTAAAAACAATCCAATTTCAGTGACCTGAGTACTTCTGATTTTGTCATAAGTCCCTCTTGGGTCATTACATCTGTGCGTAAGAATAGAATAGTGTTACTTAGCCCTTATGGCCTTCCTTTGGAATACTCTTGGGGTGGATCCTTTGGCAGACATATCTTCAGTAGCTAAGTGGTTGGAGTTTCATGCTTTCCTTGACAGCATCAGACTTCAGTCTGGTATTGTGAGAAAGGCCTAAGCCTTATGGCCTAAGATGCCCTAAATTTTAGTAGTGTACTGATGAGCAACAAGGGACTAGCAGTCTCTGATTTCTCTCAAGATATATCAGACAGTCCCCAGACAAAGGCTGAAATATGATTTTACCTGTCAGAGACATCTTTACACTTAGGTAAATGTAAAGACCCTGAACTTTGGAGGTAGAACTGGATTTGAATTTTAGCTCAGTGCCTCACTAGCAATGTGAGCCTGGCAGCTGCTTCAGCATCTTTTAAGGGTCCTTGTCTAAATGCACGAAGAGTAATGTATACCATGTAGAGTTTGAGGCTGAGGGGAAGGCCCCTAATACATGGTGAAGAATAGAGGATGGTGGTGAGGTGGGGGGATGTATTTCAGGAAAAGGGAACAAAATGTGAAAAGGCTTTGAGGGGGTATAAAATAGATAATGGCCTGTTGGCAAAACTGAATACGTGGTTGTGTGTGACCTAATACAGGAAGCAAAGAGAAGGGTGATGAGAGATGATGCTGGGGAGGCACAGAAGGTGTGTCATGAAGGGACCTATGGTAGTCAGGAACCAGAACATGGTCCCAAGCAGAGAATTAATGTGATTCCATTTGTATTTTGTTTTTCACTATAACATATTGAATGTCTCATGTTTTATGAACTGTTGAGTTGGGTGAACCCAGAGCTCCTTGTCTTCAAAGTTTCACCCTTTTCCTGTAAACAACCCTACCACTATATATATATCATATATATGATATATGATATTATATATATCATATATAGAAATGCATAGAACTAAATGACTTGCCTAAGATCGCACAGTGAGCAGTCACTAGAAACCACTATTTCCTTATATTATAATATATGATGTAATTATATATTATATATGATATATATGATATACATGATATATAACATATGATATATATTTGATATATAATATTACTCTATATTATATAATATATGGTATATATTGTATATGATATATATGATAATACTACATATGATATAATATATATGATATATGCATATTATATTTTATGGTATATAATATAACAGTATATATGATATATCATATATTATAATATATATGTTATATATCATATATTATTTAATATATAATATATAAATATTATATACATATATTATATATGATATATGGTGTATATATAAATGGTGTAGATATAAAGTATAGAGAGATACAGATATATAATAGATATAGTTGTATATATTAGATATAGATATATAAAGGATATAGATATATGATAGCTACATAGATATGTAATAGATATATATACATTCACTCTACCACTTTATATATATATATACATTTTTATATATGTGTTTACCTAAACATTTACCTCTTTTAATGAGAACATTTAATGCCTAGTTCACCAGCTGTGTGACCTCTGGTAAGTTATTCAACCTTGTTACAGATAATTAGGACTATTGTGAGAATCATGAGATGTAATTGTACAAATATATACTCGATAACTATTAGCTATAATAATATTTTGTTTTAGGGGTAGGGTTAGGGCAGGTATAAAACACTATAGCAAGCTGATAAGAACCTATTTTGTAAGAGCTGAACCTTCCTGTGTTTCTTGGTATTCTAATACAAGGAAGCTGTTCCTACTGAGACAGAAAGTCAAGAGATCTATATCCTAATCTTACCTCTACTGGAAATTCACTTAATCTCTCTGGATCAGTTATTTACTACTGATTCACAGTTTCCCCATTTGTAATGAGGGTTGGGAATGTTAGTGCCAGTCTCTCTTGGGGTGTTGTGAGGTAAAGTGAGTTAAAAGGAATTAGAGCCCTTAGGGAGAAAAAAAAAGCTAATATTGATTTAAGGAAACTGGTGTCATTTTTAATGTTGTGGTTGAAAGGTGATAAATTTACATGGTAAATTTCCCTTAATAATTTATTCTGTAACAGCAACATAAAATGGCCCTAAAGAAGTCTAGACATAGCTGGTCTCCCTGGTGTTAGTAAAGCTGAAGAAATGTCAATTAAGATAAACACCCCAAGGCAAAAGAGTCATTAGCTTTTGGATCTAGGAAAAATCTATCTTCACCATAACTCAAAATAGCCATGCATAAATTTCTCCACTGCATTCCAGTGACTCAGAGAAAAGAACAAACAGCTTCCCTTTTATAAAAGGAGAGACTGAAATGCATAGAGCTAAATGACTTGCCTAAAATCTCATAGTAAGTGAGCAGCCACTAGAAACCATTATTTCCTTATGAATTTTAGAATAACTTTTTATAATTCTGTGATTAATGGCATTGGTACTTTAACAGGAATAGCATTGAACCAGTAAATTGCTTTGGGCAGTATAACCATTTTAATGACATTGATTCTTCCAATCCGTGAGCATATACTGTTTTTTTCATTTGTTTGTGTTGTCTCTGATCTCTTTCAGCAATATTTTATAGTTCTCCTTGTAGACGTCTTTCATTTTGTTGATTAGATGTATTCCTAGGTATTTCATTTTTCTGGTGGCTGTTGTAAATGAGATTGTGGTCTTGATTTGAACCTCAGCTTTGATATTATTAGTATATAGAAATGCTTTTAGTGGAGGCTTTAGGATTTTCTGGGTATAGAATCATTGTCATTGAAGAGAAATAGTTTGACTTTTTCTTTTCCTATTTGGATGCCTTTTATTTCTTTACCTTGCATGATTGCTCTGGCTAGCACTTCCACTATTATGTTGAATGAGTGGTGAGAGTGGACATCCTTGTATTGTTCTACTTCTCAAGGCTAATGGTTCCAGCTTTTGCCCATTGGTTATGATGTTGACTGTGGTTTGTCATAGACGGTTCTAATGATTTTTAGCTATGTTTCTTTTCTTTCTTTTTTTTTTTTTTTTTGAGATGGAGTCTCGCCCTGTTGCCCAGGCTGGAGTGCAATGGCATGATCTCGGCTCACTGCAAGCTCTATCTCCTGGGTTCACGCCATTCTCCTGCCTCAACCTCCAGAGTAGCTGAGACTACAGGCTCCTGCCACTACGCCTGGCTAACTTTTTTTTTTTCTTTTTTTTTTTTTGTATTTTTAGTAGAGGCGGGATTTCACTGTGTTAGTCAGGACGGTCTCGATCTCCTGACCTCGTGATCTGCCTGCCTCAGCCTCCCCAAGTGCTGGAATTACAGGCGTGAGCCACTACGCCCGGCCAGCTATGTTTCTTTGATGCCTAGTCTGTTGATGTTTTTATCATGAAGCTATTTTGGATTTTATCAAAAGCTTTTTCTGTGTCTGTTGAGATGATTATATGATTTTTGTTTCCACTTCTGTTTATGTAGTGAATCACATTTATTGATTTGCACATGTTGAACCAACCTTGCATTGCAGGAATAAGGCCTACATGATCAAGGGATGAAAAAAGAACCTGGATAGCTAAAGCAATTCTAACTAAAAAGAACAAAGCTGGAGGCATCACACTACCCAACTTCAAACTATACTAAGGCTACAGTAACAAAAACAGCATAGTACTGGTGTATAAACAGACATATAGAGCAATGGAATGAATACAAAACTCAGAAATAAAGCCACATACCTACAGACATCTGATGTTTGACAAAGCAAACAAAAAATAGGCAATAGGGGAAGGATTCTCTATTCAACAAACGGTGCCAGGATAGCTAGCTAGCCATAATCAGAATGAAACTGGACCCCTACATTTTACCATATATAAAAGTTAACTCAAGATGGATTAAAGATTTAAATGTATAACCTCTAGCTCTAAAAATTGTAGGCGAAAACTTAGGAAATACCCTTCTCAACATTGGCCTTGGCAAATAATTTTTTTGATTATGTCCCCAAAAGCAATTGAAATGAAATAAAAAAATTGACATGTGGGACTTAATTAAACTAAAGTGCTTCTGCACAGCAAAATAAACATTCAAGAGAGTAAACAGACAACCTACAGGATGGGAGAAAATATTTTTAAACTACGCATCTGTTAGAAGTCTAATATCCAGGATCTATAAGGAAGTTAAATCAACAAAAAACAACCCCATTAAAAATGGTCAAAGGAAATGAATAGACATGTCACAAAAAAAGATATACGAGTGGCCAATAAACATGAAAAAATGCTCATCATCACTAATAATCAGAGAAATACAAATCAAAATCACAGTAATATATCATCTCACACCAGTCAGAATGGCTAGTCAAAAAATAAAGATGCTGAAAAGGTTGTGGATAGAAGGGAATGCTTGTACACTGCTGGTGGGAATGTAAATTAGTTCAGCCACTGTGGAAAGAAGTTTGGTAATTTCTCAAAGAGCTAAAACAGAGATGCCATTGGACCTAGTAATTCCATTATTGGGTGTATGTCCAAAGGAAATGAAATCGTTCTACCAAAAGACACATGTACTTGCATGAGCATTAAGACATTATTGAAGATGATAAAGACATGGAATCCTTCTAGGTATTCATCAGTGGTTGATTGGATATAGAAAATGTGATATATATAGATATACACACACACACATATATATATACACACACATATATATATATCATAGAATACGATGCAGCCAACTAGTTCAACCATTGTGGAAGACAGTGTGGCGATTCCTCAAGGATCTAGAACTAGAAATACCATTTGACCCAGCCATCCCATTACTGTGTGTATACCCAAAGGATTATAAATCATGCTGCTATAAAGACACATGCACATGTATGTTTATTGTGGCACTATTCACAATAGAAAAGACTTGGAACCAACCCGAATGTCCATCAACGACGGACTGGATTAAGAAAATGTGGCACGTATACACCACGGAATACTATGCAGCCATAAAAAAGGATGAGTTCATGTCCTTTGTAGGGACATGGATGAAGTTGGTAACCATCATTCTGAGCAAACTATCGCAAGCACAGAAAACCAAACACCACATGTTCTCACTCATAGGTGGGAACTGAAAAATGAGAACACTTGGACACAGGGTGGGGAAAGTCACACACCAGGGCCTGTCATGGGGTGGGGAAATGGGGGAGGGCTAGCATTAGGAGATATACCTAATATAAATGATTAGTTAACAGGTGCAGCACACCAATATGGCACATGTATAAATATGTAACAAACCTGCACGTTGTGCACATGTACCCTAGAATTTAAAGTATAATTTAAAAAAATCATCTCCTTTGCAGCAACATGAATGCTGCTGGAGGCCATTATCTTAAATTAATGTAGAAACAGAAAACGAAATACTGCATATTCTCACTTATAAATGGGAGCTAAACATTGAATACCCATGGACATAAACATGGGAAGAGTAGACACTACAGATTACTAGAGGGGGAAGGGAAGGGAGGCTTGGGTTGATAAACCACCTGCTGGGTACTATGCTCACACCTTGGTGACAGGGTTCATAACTTTCTTACCTCAAACCTCAGTATCATGTTATATATCCATGTCACAAACCTGTAGATGTATCTAAAATTAAAATCGAAATGAAATAAAATAATATGCTACAAAAAACTGTTACTTTCTGATTTTGAGTCAGGAAATCATGCTTTACAGTGTGATTTGGGAATTCTTTGGAACTTTCTATGAAACCATGTCACTAACCATCATGATAGAATAATTCTGAGATCTCTTCCCATTTAATCAGTCAGTCACGGCCATTCATGTGATGAGCTTGCTATTTGTCAGTTACAATGCTATTTTAGTGATGTGCAAATACTTGCTTTAGAACTTAAGATTAAGTTGTAACAGAATCCAAGTTTGCTTTGCTGCTCAGGAACCCAATACCCCAGGTATTCTTGGCCTTTGTTGGGCCCACTATTTCTTTATATCAAGTTCTTTAGCTATTTCTCTCCCAGTCCTTTTATATTAAAGCACATCTGTTCCGTGTTCTGTTCCCAGGTCCTATAAAAGATGCATTCTTCTTTATATGATAATAGAGGTCTTAGGTATCTAACTTGAGCTATCATAAAATCCTTTTAGGTCCTAGATATTTTATCCCTAAGGATCATTTTATTTTTATATCCTCTGTGGATTCACTCTTCTAAAAAATCAGCTATCATGCCAACTGCATATATTAAGGAATAATTAATTTGTTTTTCCATTTTTAATTAACTGGGGACTTAAACAGCTGCCAGATAGAGCTCCTGATCAGCATGAGATATAAGATATGTGACTACCCTGAGATGATTACATTTAGTGAAAAGCAAGATTTTCAACCTTGCCATATGTGTAAATGGAGAACTTCAATTAGGCTTTAAAAATATCAAAAATTTACTCTTGAAAAATCTACTTCCTCTGTTTAAAAAATACTTCAATTGTAGGAGACTCAGAGTAGAAATCATTCACTGAACCTAAGTCATAGTTCTTGGATTACATTTTAGCGTAAAAATTTTAGGTGTTCCCAAGGGCTAATGGGATGACTTATTCATTTTATTTATGTATTATTTTGGACAAGACACCTTTAGAATTAATTTGATAACTCTAGGGTAGTCTCCACTTTAGATGATTGTTCAAGAAACATTTTTCCCTTAATACACAAATATTTGCTGGTCTTTGCTAACTATCAGGAATTAATAGGCCCTAGAGAAATGCATTTCCACCTTTGCTTCATTGAGATGACAGCATAGTGAGAGAGAGCTTTAAACATTTATTTAAGGTTCTCCTTTGTTTTCTAACTTCTATCACTAAATACATGTGGTACAACACGATCAAAGAAAATAATGAAAAAAAGAACATAACTAGTTTTTTTTTTTTTTTAGACTAGAAAAGTTCATTATTTATCAAGAAAGAAACACAGTATCTTTGCTCCTAAAACTTGTCCATTGTGCTTTAGAAAAAGTCTAGTTTCAATCTTGGTTAGGATTTCCTTTAGCATTGCTACAAGAAATGTCTGTGATTTTTTTTTTTTCTATCTAGTCAGTTAATTTGTGAAAACACAGTATTTTCTAACTCAATCTTGAGATATGGGAAATGAAACACTATCATATTTCCACACCAGCCTATCTTTCAAAATTCCGTTTTTCTCCAGTTCATCCTCCCAAGCCCTCAGATTGTCTCCCTGTTCAGTGGTATACCGTATACCACATTTTCAGATTTATTATCCAGATATCATATATATATATATATATAACTGTGACTCAAAAATATCCTTTCGAGTAAGTATAGATCATGCTCTTCAACCAGACATAGAAGACCTATTGTAATTAAACCCAGCCTCCTACCCTTTTTTAGCAAACTTTCAAGGATCATCGTAAATCAGAAAACCACTTTTTTTTTTCCTGTGAACCCTTATCGTGTTATGAACTTCTTTTATTTGTTGCCTAAATCATATTCAGGTATTCATTTTATCTGTCATACCAGAAAATGGACTCCTTTAAGTGAGGACCTTCCTACAAGTCTGTATTCACAAACAGCTTAGATTAGAACTTTATAAAAGGGGAATTCTAGGTTATATGCAATGAATGAGTGTGAGAATTAATTCAGTCCTCAGATCTTAATATTGGGAAGTTAAAGTAAATATTTTTCTCAGTGTTTAGTGTATTATGAGTGTATGACTTGGGTCATAAGAAATTTCAAAGAAATGATTTGATTCCACTGGAAATGGTGGGGCTAATGAGGGCATTTAATTTTTTTTTGTTTTGTTTAATAAAAAACTCGCCAAAAACAGTGGGAAGGAGAGAGAAAAGTTGCCATGACAACCTCCAACGCTGTACCTCTGAAGATTCAATTTATACATTTAAAAAATGTGCCTTCATTTTTTCCTTCCAGAGAGATGAGGACTTAGTTAACTGCTAAAAAGTTTTATGGAGGAGGTTTTAATGATACCTGTCAATTTTGGGGAAAATAAAGAGGACAAAGAGCTTATCATAGCTAGTGAAATGCACTTAGATGTCTGTATTTTATGATATGCCAGAATAATGTGTATGATGACTAACGGGGATGAGGGTGGGCCTCAGATCTGACCCAGAAAATCAGGATCTAGGCTGACCCAATGCCGTTTTCTGTACACATTTCCCGCCAAATTACATTGTAACCTGTAAAGAAAAAAAAATCTTTGTAAAATCAAGTAGAATTGATCACCAAAGACAATTTCATTTTGGTGAAGGAAAATTATAAATTCAATGAGTTGATCAATGTTTATCAAGAGAGGCAGGTGTATGAGGGATAAAACCTGATCTTAGCTAAGAATCTTAGCTGCTCTGGCATTTACTAGCCATATGGAATTGAAGATGTTACCTAATTTTCCACAAGCTTGTGTTTGTTCATGTGTAAAGTGAGGACAAGTATCTATCCCAACGGGGTGTTGTGACATTTAAAAGATCAGCACAGGACATGGCATATGACAAGAGCTTAGAAAATCTTAGATGATGGTGATGGTGACTGATGATGGTGATGATGGTAATGATTATGATTTCCTTCTGTGCATAGCACTATGTTGTGGATCTAGAGTACATCAACATATTCTTACATAAAGATTGGCCCCGAGAAGAATGTGATCTGATCTGGGTTATATAAAAGTCACTTGCTACTAGTTAAATAGCAATAAGGTTCAGACTCCATAAGACAACATCAAGGTCCTTGACTGTCTTCTATTAGGCATTTCCTGCTCATCTCCTGCTACTATCCCTAACACAAGCTAAACTCAAGTCATACCCAATTACTTTCTGTCCTGTGAGCTCATCATGTACCTGGCTCTCCTTTCTGCTGCCTTCACACATGCCACTTCTCCTTGGCATGCCCCTCGTCCTCATCTACCTGCTGACTCATTGTAGTGTGACAGGTCCCTCTCCAGGTTACTTAAGACTGTACATCTGCTGCTTGAATCCTGAAGGCCAGGCAGTGAGCCAAGGCCATGGTGTCCAAGTGAGGAACAAGTGTCCTGGAGAACCCAAACATCCCAGGGAGTATCTGGGAACATATTAAATCAGTCTCATTGCACACAGTAGGCAAAAAGCTAGAAAACTAGTTTGAAATAAGCTTAGAGATGAGAGGCAGGGTGAATCTCCAGAGCTATCCTGCTGCCACCCAGGAGTGCCCTGAATGTAAGTCCTAATAAACTCATCTGTTCACTAAGCTGTACTTGTCCTAGTCATTCTTTGATCTCTTGGCTCCTTCCCAGTTTAGGGAAACACATTTCTAAATAATCCTGGGTTTTTGTTGTAACACCCATTTTTCAGGCTTCAGCGTCTTGAAAACTGCACCTAAATCTCTTTTATGTCCTTGTCTTTATCTCTTGTCTTTATCTCTGTTAGGAAGCATTTCTTTTCACTAACATTTCTGATGCATGTGCCAGACACTGATAGGCACTGGAATACAAAACCCAGGGAATGATGATATCTGCCATTAGGACTTTTTGGTTTTGTTTTCACTATTTTGCTTATCTTCAACAAACTTGTTACATTTCTTTATCCTTTCTTTCTTACCCTAAAGCTAAGTACAGGATCTAACATATAATAGATAATGTTGATAAAACAAAAAGATAAGAGATACTATAATCTCTCAGAGGATTTAAGCCAGAGATAGGAAGAATGGAAAATTGTTACTTAAATAAGTTAGATAGTAATAGATGGAAATTTAGCTAGGTAGAGACCCTTACTTGGACAAGTATCTGTTCATTTTGAATGGATGCACACTGGAAAACTTCTTTTCCACAACAGGTGAGCATAACAAATCTATGTTGTCCCAACTATTATTTTATGCAATATTAAGCAGAGGGACACAGTTTCATGGCTGCATAGAGACTTATCACATGTATTTTAATGTGTCTTGATTCTATTTCAAAGCCAATTATCTTTCTAAGGTATTGTTTGTGTAATAAAGTGGAAGTTTTTTTTTTTAATTTTTTGTTTTTAAGTTTTGGGGTACATGTGCAGAATGTGCAGGTTTGTTACATAGGTAAAATGTGTGCCATGGTGGTTTGCTGCACTATCAACCTATCACCTAGGTATTAAGCCCCACATGGATTAGCCATTTTTCCTAATGCTCTCCTTTCCCCCCACCGCATGCCCAGACGGGACCCAGTGTGTGTTGCTCCCCTCCCCATGTCCAAGTGTTCTCATTGTTCAGCTCCCACTTATAAGTGAGAACATGCAGTGTTTAGTTTTCTGTTCCTGCATTAGTTTGCTGAAGATAATGGCTTCCAGCTTCATCCATGTCTCTGCAAAACATATGATCTAATTCCTTTTTATAGCTGCCTAGTATTCCATAGTGTATATGTACCACATTTTCTTTAGTTTATCATTGATAGGCAATTGGGTCGATTCCATGTCTTTGCTATTGTGAATAGTGCTGCAATGAACATATGCATGCATGCATGTATCTTTGTAATAGAATGATTTATATTCCTTTGGGTATATATCCAATAATGGGATTGCTGGCTCAAATGGTATTTCTCATTCTTTCAGAAATTATCACGTTGTCTTCCACAATGGTTGAACTAATTCATTCTTACCAACAGTATAAAAGTGTTTCTGTTTCTCCTCAACCTTGCCAGCATCTATTATTTCTTGACTTTTTAATAATTGACATTCTGAGTGGCATGAGATGGTATCTCATGGTTTTGATTTGCATTTCTCTAATGATCAGTGATGTTGAGATCTTTTTTCATATACTTGATGTCCACATGAATGTCTTCTTTTGAGAAGTATCTGTTCATATCCTTTGCCAACTTTTAATGGGTTTTTGTTTCTTTTCTAGTAAATTTAAGTTTTTTGTAGATTCAGAATATTAGATCTTTGTCAGATAAATGGATTGCTAAATTTTTCTTTTAGTCTTTAGATTGCTTATTCGCTCTGATGATAGTTTATTTTGCTGTGCAGAAGCTCTTTAGTTTAATTAGATTCCACTAGTCAAATTTGCTTTTGTTGTAATTGCTTTTGATGTTTTTGTCATTAAATCTTTGCCAATGCCTATGTCCTGAATGGTATTGCCCAGGTTTTCTTCTAGGATTTTTTTCTTTATAGTTTTTGGTTATACATTTAAGTATTTAATGCAGCTTGAGTTAATTTTTGTAAAAGGTGTAAGGAAGGGGCCCAGTTTCAATTTTCTGCATATGCCTAGCCAGTTCTCTGAGCACCATTTATTAAATAGGAAATCCTTTCCCCATTGCTTGTTTTTGTCAGGTTTGTCAAAGATCAGACGGTTGTAGGTGTGTGATTCTATTTCTGAGTTCTCTATTCTGTTCCATTGGTCTATGTGTCTGTTTTTTTTGTACCAGTACCACGCTGTTTTGGTTAGTGTAACCTTGTAGTATAGTTTGAAGTCAGGTAGCATGATGCTTCCAGGTTTGTTCTTTTTGCTTAGGATTGTCTTGGTTATATGAACTCTTTTTTAGTTCCATATGAATTTTAAAATAGTGTATTCTAATTCTGTGAAGAGTGACAATGGTGATTTAATGGGAATAGCATTGATTGTATAAATTGCTTTGGGCAGTATGACCATTTTCACAATATTGTTTCTTCCTTTCCAAGAGCATGGGATGTTTTTCCATTAGTTTGTGTCCTCTTTGATTTCCTTGAGCAGTGGTTTGTAGTTCTCCTTGAAGAGGTTCTTCACTTCCCTTGGTAGCTGTATTCCAAGGGATTTTCTTCTCTTTGTAGCCATTGTGAATGGGAGTTCATTCATGATTTGGTTCTCTGCTTGTTGGTTTTTGTTGTGTAGGAATGCTTGTGACTTTTGCACATTGATTTTGTATCCTGAGACTGCTGAAGTTGCTCATCAGCTAAGCTTTTAAGCTGAGATGATGGAGTTTTCTAGATATAGGATCCTGACATCTGCAAACAAAGACAACTTGATGTCATCTCTTCCTATTTTAATACCCTTTATTTCTTTCTCTTGCCTGATTGCCCTGACCAGGACTTCCTATACTATGTTGAATAAGAGAGAGAGAAGGTATCCTTGTTTTGTGCTGGGTTTCAAGGGGAATGCTTACAGCTTTTCCTCATTCAGTATGATATTGGCTATATATTTTTCATAAATGGATATTATTATTTTGAGGTATGTTTCTTCAATACTTAGTTTTCTGAGAGTTTTTCACATGAAGGGATGTTGAAATTTATCGAAGGCCTTTTCTGCATCTATTGAGATAATACATTAGTTCTCATGCTGCTAATAAAGACATATCTGAGACTGGGTAATTTATAATGGTAAGAGGTTTAATGGATTCACAATTCCACATGACTGAGAAGGCCTCACAATCATGGCAGAAGGCAAAGGAGAAGCAAAATCACATCTTATATATAGTGGCAGGCAAGAGGGCATGTGCAGAGAAATTCCCCTTTATAAAACCATCAGATCTCATGAGACTTACTATCACAAGAACAGCATGGGAAAGACCTGCCCCCATGATTCAATTACCTCTCTCCCATGATATGTAGGAATTATGGGAACTACAATTCAAGATGAGATTTGGGTTGGGGCAGAGCCGAACTATATAATTTCATCCTTGACTCTTCTGAAATTTAATGTCTTCGCATTTCAAAACCAATCATGCCTTCCCAACATTTCCCCAAAATCTTAACTCATTTCAGCATTAATTCAAAAGTCCACAGTCCAAAGTCTCACCTGAGACAAGGAAAGTAGTCCCTTCCACCTATGAGCCTGTAAAATCAAAAGCAAGTTAGTTCCTTCCTAGATACAATGGAGTACGGGCATTTGGTAGATACATCTGTTCCAAATGTCAGTAACTGGCCAAAAAAAGGGGCTACAGGCTCCATGTAAGACTGAAATCCAATAGGGCAATCATTAAACCTTAAAGTTCCAAAATGATCTTCTTTGACTGCATGTTTCACATCCAGGTCACGCTGACACAGGAGGTAGGCTCCCATAGTCTTGGGCAGCTCCACTCCTGTGGCCGGTATAGCCCCACTTCTGGCTGCTTTCATGGACTGACATTGAGTGTCTGTGGATCTTCCAGGTGCATGGTGCCAGCTGTCAGTGGAACTACCATTTGGGGGTCTGGATGATGGTGATGCTTCAGGAAACCATTTTTCCCTCCTAGGCCTCAGGGACTATGATGGGAGGGACTGACTCAAAGGTCTCTGACATGCCCTGGAGACATTTTCCCCATTGTCTTCACGATTAACATTTGGCTCATTACATACATAAATTTCTGCAGCAGGATTGAACTTCTTCCCAGAAAATGGGTTTTTATTTTGTACTGCATTGTTAGTCTGCAAATTTTTCAAAATTTTATGCTCTGCTTCCTCTTGAACATTTTTCTGCTTAGAAATTTCTTCTGCCAGATACCTTATTATCTCTCTCAAGTTTAAAGTTCCACAGATGTCCAGGGCAGGGGAAAATGCCACCAGTCTCTGCATAGCAAGAGTCGCCTTTATTCCTGTTATAAGCTCCTCATCTCCATCTGAGACCACCTCAGCCTGGACTTTATTGTCCATATCACTATCAGCATTTTGGTCAAACATATCATCCTCTCTTCCGAGTTCTCCAAGTCTCTAGGAAGTTTCAAACTTTCCCACATTTTCCTGTCTTCTTCTGAGCCCTCCAAATTATACCAATCTCTGCCTGTTACCCAATTCCAAAGTTGTTTTCACCTTGTCAAGTATCTTTACAGTAGCACCCGACTCTACCAGTACCAATTTACTGTATTATTCTGTTCTCATGCTGCTAATAAAGATGTACCTGAGACCAAGTAATATATGAAGCAAAGAGGTTTAGTGGACTCACAGTTCGACATGGCTGAGGAGGCCTCACAATCATGGTGGAAGGCAAAGAAGAAGCAAAGGCACGTCTTAAATGGTGGCAGGCAAGAGAGTGTGTGCAGGGGAATTGTACTTTATAAAACCACCACATCCCATGAGACTTACTATCATGAGAACAGTATGGGAAAGACCTGCCCCCATGATTCAATTGCCTCCTACTGGATCCCTCCCATGACATGTGAAAATTATGGGAGCTACAATTCAATATGAGATTTGGGTGAGAACACAGTCAAACCATATCAGATAATCGTGGTTTTTGTCTGTAGCTCTGTTTATGTGATGAATCACGTTTATTGATTTGCATATGTTGAACCAGCCTTGCAGCCTGGGGATGAAGCCAACTTGATTGTGGTGGATAAGCTTTTTGATTCACTGCTGTATTCAGTTTGCCAGTATTGAGAAATTTTGTGTCCATGTTCATCAGGGATATTGGTCTGAAGTTTCCTTTTTTTTGTTTTATCTTTACCAGGTTTTGGTATCAGGATGATGCTGGACTCATAAAGTGAGTTAGGGAGAAATCCCTCCTTTTCGATTGTTTGTAATAGTTTCAGAAGAAAGGGTATTAGTTCCTCATACTTCTGGTAGCATTCAGATATAAATCCATCTGGTCCTGGGCTTTTGGTTGGTAGGCTGTTTATTACCATCTCAATTTTAGAACTTGTTATTGGTCTATTCAGGGATTCAACTCCTTCCTGGTTCAGTCTTGGGAGGGTGTATGTGTCCAGGAATATATCTATCTCTTCTAGATTTTCTAGTTTATTTGCATAAAGGTGTGTATAGTGTTCTCTGATGGTTGTTCATATTTCTGTGGGGTCAGTGGTAATATCCACTTTATCATTTTTTATTGTCTCTTTGATTCTTCTTCCTTTATTAGTCCAGCTAGTGGTCTATTTTATTGTATTTTTTTCACAAACCACCTCCTAGATTCATATATTTTTATTTTGAAGGATTTTTTTTTATCTCTATCTCCTTCAGTTCTGCTCTGAGCTTGGTTATTTCTTGTCTTCTGTTAGCTTTGGGTTTTTGTTGTTGTTAGTTGTGATGTTAGAATGTTGTTTTGAGATCTTTCTAGCTTTTTGATGTGGGCATTTAGTGCTATAAATCTCCCTCTTCACACTGCTTTAGCTGTGTCTCAGATTCTTGTATGTTGTCTCATTCTTCTCATTAGTTTCTAAAAACTTCCTGATTTCTGCCTTAATTTTTTTATTTACCCAGAAGTCATTCAAGTCCAGGTTGTTCAATTTCCATATAGTTGTACGGTTTTGAGAGAGTTTCTTAATCTTGAGTTTTAATTAGATTACACTGTGGTCTGAGAGATTATTTGTTATGATTTCAGTGATTTTGAATTTGCCAAGGAGTGATTTACTTCCAATTATGTGGCTGATTTTAAAGTAAGTGCCATGTGGTGCTGAGAAGAATGTATATTCTGTTGTTTGGTGGTGGAGTGTTCTGTAGTTATCTCAGGTCCCACTTGATACAGAGCTGAGTTCAAGTCCTGAATATCTTTGCTAATTTTTTGTCCTGATGATCTAATATTGACAGGGTTTAAAATCTCCCACTGTTACTGTGTAGGAGCCTAAGTCTCTTTGTAGGTCTTTAGGAACTTGTTTTACAAATCTGAGTGCCCCTGTATTGGGTGCATATATATTTAGGATAGTTAGCTCTTCTTGTTGAAATGACCTCTTTACCATTATGTAATGCCCTTCTTTGTCTTTTTAGATTTTTGTTGATTTATAATCTGTTTTCTCAGACCTTAGGATTGCCACCCCTGCTTTTTGCTGATTTCCCTTTGCTTGGTAAATTTTCCTCCATCCCTGTATTTTGAGCCTATGTGTGTCTTTGCATGTGAGATGGGTCTCTTGAATACAGCACATCGATGCATCTTGACTCTTTATCCAGTTTGCCATTCTGTGGCTTTTAATTGGGGCATTTAGCCCATTTATATTTAAGGTTAAAATTGTTATGTGTGAATTTGATCCTATCATCATGATACTACCTGGTTATTTGGCAGACTTGTTTATGTAGTTACTTCATAGTTTCAATGATCTGTATACTTCAGTGTGTTTTTGTAGTGGCTGGTAATAGTTTTTACTTTCCATATTTCATGCTTCCTTCAGCAACTCTTGCAAGGAAGGCCTGGTGGTTATGTATTTCCTCAGCATTTGCTTGTCTGAAAAAGGTTTTATTTCTCTTTTGTTTATGAAGCTTAGTTTTCCCAAATATGTAATTTTGGTTGGGAGTTATTTAAGATTGTTGAATATTGTCCCCCTATGTCTTCTGGCTTATAGGGTTTCCACTGAGCAGTTTGCTGTTAGTCTGATGGGCTTCCTTTTATAGGTGAACTGGCCTTTCTCTATGGCTGCCCTTAACATTTTTTCTGTTTATTTCGACCTTGGAGAATTTGATGATTATGTGTCTTGGGACTGATCTTCTCATGGAGTATCTTACTGGGATTCTCTGGATTTCCTGAATTCAAATGTTGGCCTGTCTTGCTGGGTTGAGGAAGTTCTCCTGGATGATATCCTGAAGTATGGTTTTCAACTTGGTTTTGTTCATCTCTTTCAGATACCCCAGCCAGTTTTAGGTTCAGTATTTTTACTTATCCAATAATTTTTGGAGGCTTGTTAATTCCTTTTCATTCTTTTTCCTCTAATCTTGTCTGCCTGCCTTATTTCAGCAAGATAGTCTTCAAGCTCTGATATCCTTTTCTTCTGCTTGGTCTATTTGGCTATTGATACTTACATTTGTATTGTAAAGGTCTTGCGTTTCTTAACTCCATCAGGTCATTTATATTCTTCATTAAACTGGTTATTCTTGTTATCGGCTCCTATGATTTTTAATTGTGGTTCTTAGCTTCTTTTCAATGGGTTAGAACATACTTCCTTAGCTCAGTGAAGTTCATTATTACCTGTCTTCTGAAGTCTACTTCTGTTAATTCATCCATCACAGCCACAGCCTAGTTCTGTGCCCGTGCTGAAAACATATTGTGATCATTTGGAAGAGAAGAGGCACTCTGACTTTTTGAGTTTTCAGCGTTTTTATTTTGATTATTCCTTATCTTCATGGGTTGATCTACCTTTGATCTTTGAGGCTGCTGACCTTTGGATGGGGATTTTTTGGGAGTCTTTTGTTGTGGTGGTTGTTGTTGCTTTCTGTTTTTCTTTTAGCAGTCAGGCCCCTTTTCCATAGTGCTGCTGCAGTTTGCTGGGGTTCCACTCCAGACCCTATTTGCCTGGGTCCCTCCCACACCTGGAGTTATCACCCAGTAGAGGCTGCAGAACAGCAAAGATGGCAGCCTGCTCCTTCCTCTGAACTCTCTGTCCCAGAGCATCACTGACCTGATGCCAACCGGAATTCTCCTACATGAGGCATCTGCAGGCCCCTATTGGGAGGTCTCACTCAGTCAGGAGAAGCAGGATCAGGCACCCACTTAAATAAGCAGTCTGGCTGTCCTTTGGCAGAGCCAGTGTGCTATACTGGGTATAATCTTTCTCCTTTTGGCTGCCCTGACTCTCCAGAGCCAGCAGGCAGAAAAGACTAAGACTGCCAATCCAGGATACTACACCTGTCCCTCCTCCTAGGGGTTTCTATCAGGGAGATCAGAGTTCTGTCCATAAATCCCTGGCTGTGGATACTAAAAATCCTGCAGGGAGGCCCCACCCATTGAGGAGGAATGGGTCAAGGTCCCACTTAAAGAAGCAGTCTGGCTATGAACTCTCACAGTGGCTATGCTGTGGGAAATTGCTCCCTGTTCAGACTGCCCTGTCTCACTGGCACTGATGTGAGGGGAAAATGACCTACTGGAGCTGCAGTGATCATGGCTGCCCCTTTCCTGTAGAACTCAGTCTTTTTAGGCATTGTCCAGTCTGCTGCACTGGCCTGGTGGGGATTCCAAGCCATTGGGTTTTAGCTTTTGGGGTTCCATGGGAGTGGGGCCTGCTGGGCAAGGCTACCTCACTCCCTGGCTTCAGCCTCTTGCCCATGGAAGTGGATGGGTCTCCTGCCCCGCTAGAGTTCCCGCAGTTGGGGTATGCAAAAATCCTGTGTCTCAGTGCCTGCCTGAGTGGCTGCCCACCTGAGCAGTGCCATGAGCACAGCTCTGTGCTTGGGACCCAAGGCCCTGGTGGCATGGCCTCATGAGGGGACCTCCTGATGCATGGGTTGCACAGATCCATGGGAAAAGTGTGGTTTTCAGGGCCATGTAGCACGATGCCACATGGCCTCCCTTGGCTGAAGGAAGGAGCTCTCTTTGCCCCATGCAGCTCCCAGGTGGGCCCTTGCTCTACCCTGCTTTTCCTTACTCTACCCTGCTTTTCCTTACTCTCTTTACGTTGCACCAACTGCCTAGTCAGTCCTAGTGAGAGAATCTGGGTACAACTGAAGATGAAGAATCCACTTGCCATTTTCGTTCTTCTCGATGGGAGCCTCAGACTGGAGCTGTTTCTATTTGGCCATTTGACTTGTTTCCCACAAAGACATTCTCCAGAAGTTTTCTTTTATTTGTATAGACCATGGAGTGGGAGTGCAAATAAAATTAAAACTCACTGTTTTTAAGTACAATAAATAATTGAATTACATTTCTATTTTTAAAAATGCACAGTGATTATAAGCCCTTTAACAGAGAAGTGTCCCAATAGAGAAAGGATAGGTGCCAATATTTGAAACACCAGATATGCCCCTGGGGAGCAAGTCTCCTCCTGAGCAGTGGGTCTTTGATTTTCTTGCCACTTGTGTGATGTTTATTTCTTTTTTGTCCATTTGTGCAAAATATTTTTCAAGCCTAGAAGCTGTACAAGGCACCATGCCAGGCTCTAGGGATGCAGATAAATTTAGTGTAGATGATCAGAATTTCCAAAAGAAGAAAATAGCAGATGTAGGCCTAGTCCTCAGTGTACACCCTGCCACAAAAATCTATTCCCAGCCTATCTTTTCCAACCCCTGAAGCAATTTTATACCAAAGATGTGACCTATTTTGAACTTGAGTGGTTGGATACATCTATTGTTGTCCCACAAAATTCTGTGTGAAAAAAGCATTCTGTTGATTACAGTTGTGAGAAACTCTTCCCAGACACCAGACAGGAGAAAATATGACATCACTCTCTCTCCCTCTGTCTCTCTGATCTCCATTACTAGGTAGAATGAATGGAAACCATTTTATTTCCTCTCTGCCTTTCCAGATCTGCTGCTGGGGCTCATCATTTGTTATCAACAGAACTCATTCAGTCTATCCTTAGGGAATATTAACTAGTGTCATCTGAGAAGGGCCTGATTCATGAAACTGCAGGAATTTTCAAGAGGCAGAAGCACCATATTTTTCTTTTCTAGGCTAGCACTAAGGTCCCAGCTCTGGGGACCTGGCGCTCATAGAAGTATGGAGTAGCCCACCTCACTTTCTCCAAAGTGGGTGCGTGGAAGGAAACATTTTTATTATAATAGCCAACTCACTTCCACATAGATGCTAAATAAAATGTTCTTCCCACAAGATTTCTGGATTGTGAAGACTTCGGTAATGAGTAAACCTGTCAAAATAGCATTTCCAGGGGCAAGAGGATGAGATTCATGACTTTGATAGATTTTTTTGCTATAAAAGTATTTGACCTTGAAATACAACTATGTCCTTATTTTTCTTTTTGTATACTGCTTTTACTAAAGGTCATCATGCTTGGTTCCAAGAAGAACTGATGAATTTACTCACTAAGGAACTAAAGTTCACGGACATTAAAGGGGTTGTCCCTGGTTATCTAGTTACAAGGTGGTGGAGCATTAACTCTGCCCCTCATCTTTTACATTTTAGGATGGGTATTTTTTTCATGGGTACAAGCTGTATATATTATTGAATTTCAAATATAATACTGCTGATGGGCTGATATTGATTAGGAGATTTTCCAGCAGGGCTTGTTTGAACTGGGGAGTGTGTCTATTCCAACTGGTTAGGAACTAAGGATGATCTGAGAACACATGTGACAGAGACAAATTGATTTGATCATTCGAGAGAACAAACCCAGGACTTTTCCCTCAGTAAAACTGTTTCTAAAATGAGGTATGATGGATTTTGCATGTGACCATGAAAAAAATCTATCTTTACTCTTTGTTTTCTAAACCATTTTACCTTATTAATGGCTGCATGTTTAAACATTTGATGTTTACATTGTGTTGTTAATACTATTTGTCCACAGCCTTTTTTTTGTTGTTGTTTTTTTCCCTGATTCCATGAGCTTTAATCACTACATTTAAAATACCTGTGTAACATTGGCTCCTGGCTATTGCTCTTGCCATGGATTTTAGGCTGTCTCCAAACCTATCTGCCAAACAGGACAAAACACAGCCAATGTAACTGTCATTTTTCCCACCAATGCTATTTGTTATGTGCTGAGGCATGTTTCATGATAAGCCAGCCACTGGATTGGATTGACATACTGTAGTCTGATTCAACTGACATTGGAAATCTTTTTAAATCTCTTATATCTAAGATATTGTGCTTATTTTTTATGAGGCAACACAGGAAAAGAGGGAGGGAAAGCTTAAAAATCTAGTAAGAAATAATGATATATAAATAACGAATGAAAATATAAGGCCACATAAAATACGTTATACTATAGGTAAATATTGCTATGGGAGAAAAAGTGGAAAACTAATTAATTTTGACAGACTTGAGAAATGTTTCATAGAGGTGTAACATTTGAGCTCAGCTCTCAGGGATGAGTTAGATTTTCTTCTGTACACCAATGATTGAGAAGAATTCCAGGCTGAGGGAATATTGAGATCAAATAGGGTTACAGGAATATGAAAGTATAGGAAACCACTAGTAGTGAAAGAATTTGAAATATGACTAGAGAATTGGAATAAATGTGAGGTGTGTTAGGGCGTAAAATCAGGCAGAAGTAGTAGTGGTATTGAGATGTGTAGTTTTGCCAGATTTAGCAAATAAAAAGAGAATGATCAGTTAAATTTGAACTTCAGCTAAGCAAGTGTTTCCTTAGTGTCAGTGTGTCACAAATGTTGGATGAAGGTATATATATATATATATATGTGTGTGTGTATGTGTATATACACATACATACACACACTAAAAATTATTGATTTTCTAAAAGTCAGATTTCTCAAAATGTCCAACACCAAGAATGAAAGAGCCTGATAACTCAGGGAGAAACTATAGTTGTTTGATACAAAATTCTAGAGGAAAATTCAAAGCCTGACAATCTTTGTATTGCAATTGAGTGGCACAAGAGAAAATTTGCTGCAAAAGAGGCACTAAATAATCAAGTGGACAAAATGACTTGGCCAGCTCACATTAACAGCATCTGTCCTGGTCACTTCAGTACCCCAGAGCTTGTACAGTGGATTATGAATGAGGTTACTATGTTGGCAGAGTCAGAAGCTATGTATAGACTCAACCACAGGTGCTCCATCTTATAAGGAGTAGGTAGACTAAGTAAGTCCAAGAACCTGCAGGTGGAAGTGAATGTGGCTCTGTACATGGTCACTACCAGTGACTTATCTAGGCAAGTTTCATTTCTTGTCCCCACTACTTTTGGCTCTGTGGGTCTAGCGGAGGGGTCAGCAAACCATGGCTGATGGCCAAATCTTTCCCATAGCCCTTTTTTTCCCCGATGACTCCATGAGCTAAGAGTGTTCCCCCCACCTTCCATTTTTAAAAAGTTGTTAAAAAAAATACATGATAGGGACTAAGTGGCTATGAAAATCTAAAATGCTTATTTGCTGGCCATTTATAAAAGAAGTTTGCTGATCCCTGGTCTAGATGTTGGAGGTCCCAGAGAGGAACGATGCTTCTTCTAGGGGATACAGTAAGAATTCCATTGCACTTAAAGCTACAACCGCCATCTGGTTATTTTGGATACCTTGTGCTTGTGGGTCAGCAGGCAAAGAATGGGGTTATGGGCAGGAGTAATTGACCCTACTATGAGGAGATAGAGTTGCTGATATACATTTTTTGGAATTGGTTGATGTATTGAGGGATCTTTTATTGGTCTCATACAAAGTTTTAACTCAAATGTGCAGGTACAGCAACCATGTTCTGATAAGAGCATGGCAACTAGAACCCAGATACCTTACAGATGAGAGTCACCCTGCCAGGCAAGCCACCAGTCCAGTAGAAGTGCTAGATGAACAAGAGGGGGAGTCTAGAATGGGTGATGGAGGTGGGATATGATTATCCCAGTCATGGGATCAGTTGTAGCAGGTACAATTCTCCTCTTGTAAACTTTTCCTAAAATTACAACCAACCAGGATCCTGGACAAATATTGTCTGGATAGGGTGAAGTTCATGTAAGAAGCAAGTGAGTGGCACAAGGAATGGAATTTGGTAGTAGCTGTTGGTGCTGCCCCCCAGATTTCATTTGCCAGGCCAATGTAACCACTCAGTGGTCGCTGTTAATGACTCTCAGTTGCCCACTTCTTCTGAGAATTGTCCTTGCCTGGACAGAAGCTGTCTCATCTGCTTCACATGGAAGGTTAGCTCCCTTTGTCCCAGGAGCAGCCTACTGGCAATGACTAATGGCACAAGGGAAAAAAAGGCCATTCCTCTTGCTTCAAAGTGGCACCAGCTCTGCAGTGCTTTTCATCCTCCAGATTGCCTATGGCGTTAGGACTGAAGCTGCCTTCCACTGAGCTCACATTCATGCTTTGTTTCCCCTTGACAGTAGTATTCCATGCTACTTCCTTCTTATCTTTCTTTTTAGAGGACTCCCTCAATACATCAGTTTCACACAAATTATTGTTTTAGGTTTTGCTTCTAGGATACTTGACCTAAGGCAAAGACCTATATAATCTGGTCACTACATACGTTGCTAAATTCATTTCCTACTACTTTTCCTCTTTAAATTTTGATTCCAGTCACACTGGTCTCCTTGCTGTTTCTTCACATATGAAGCACCTGCCATTCTCAGGGCCATTCTTTTTCCCTCAACCTGAACCCTATTCTCTTGATAGCCACTGGGTTTCGCTCCCTCACTTCATGCACATTTCTAATCAAATGCCGCCTGTTGAGAAGTCTTTTCTGGATACTATTCTATCTAACATAGGATGTTCTTTCCATCTACTTGTCCTTCTCTATTTTTTTTCCATATATTATATTATTATATGACATTCTACTATATATTTACTTCTTTCTTTGTGTATTTTCTACCTCCCTGACTAGAATATAAACATTAAAATGATAGGGAATTTTCTATTCCATTTGCTGCAATATCCTTGCTGCTTATAAGAATGTCAGAAAAATAGTAGGCATTCTGTAAAGAATGTTACTGTATGACAGTTACTCCACTCAGTAGGTTGTGAATCTTGAATTCAACCCCGAATTTATCTGGCTCCAAATATCTTGCTTTGGGTTTTGAACCCTGTCACTTCATGTTTGTTCTTCTCAGATGCTCCGTTTACCAAATCAATTATTACAATTCACTTGATAACAGAATTCCAGTGAGGCTAAAATCCTTGAAATTCCCATATATTCATGTGTATGTGTGTGTGTGTATATATATATTTTATATATATATTATATATATTTTATATATATTATATATTATATATAATATATATTATATATATTATATATATTATATATTATATATAATATATATGTATAGCCATCTGCTATAACAAATTGAATTCAAAATTTCAATGGTTTAACATAATACAAGTTTATTTTTTGCTCACATAAAGCCCAGTGAGTAGAGTATGAGGAAGATAGGTTGATGTTTTGTTCTATGTAGTCATTTGGAGTCCTAGGTTGATGGCGACATGCCATCCTTAATACAAAACTTCTAATGTTGTCCTGAAGGTCCATGAGCAGCAAAAATAGAAGATCACAAGGTATAAAAAAACCCACTATGTATGTGTGTGTGTGTGTGTGTGTGTGTGTGTGTGTATATATATATATATATATATGTCTCAGCTAGGTCTAGAGGTCGTATGCATCACTTCCACTAGCATTGAATTAGCCAGTAGTCAGTCATATTGCCCCAAATGAATGCAAAGCAAGTTAGGAAATATAGCAGCTTGTCTTGCAGCCCTTTCATGGCAATGACTATATACAGTGGAAGGGAGCACAATTTTTTGATGGACAGCTAATCATATCTACTACAAGCTGTCCCTACTGCCAGTGGTTATTCACGTGCATCTTTCCTTCCATAACAGAACACACCATCCCTTCCCATGGGAGAAAAATCCAATGCTGCATTCAGTTACTGCATCTAGATCATCCTGGAAATAGAATCTCCCATTATTTGACTAGCCTTGGTCCAGGAAATTGAAGTGGTGCAGGAGAACTTTAAGCTCAGAGTTTTGCAGAGAAGCAAAAAAAATTTCTTGTCCACAATCTTCAGTCTACTTGGGGTGAATTTCTCTTTTGCAGTCATTATCTCCTTAAGCTTGAGACATTCACATTGCTCAGTAATTTTTTTAAATCACAGAAACAGATGGTACTAAAGTCCTAACCAGAGTTTTACTAAGCAAGGTTTATTTAGTGATAACTTTCTCTCTCTCAATAGATACTATGTAATTGTGTTTGTAACATTTGTTAGTGTTTGCTTACAGTTTGTCTAGAAAAATTTCTTGTTTTCCCATTTGCTATGTCACTACACACTAATTAGGGAGAAATATGTCTCCTGTAGTTTAAATAAGATAAAGGAAAGTCATTATTTTGTTGGAACACATCACTGGCAATTACTAGAGGAAGTGGCTACAGGTTGTATGTTAGAGCCCTCTAAAACATTCTTCCATTGCCAAGTGAGTTAACACCAGATCTAGCACTGAAGAAACCATTGAATAATTCAGTTCTCTTTTCCATGCTGAGAGCAGTGCAGGTAATCATTCTCACTTAACCTTGTGCTTGATAATGAACAAAATGAGTGTGAAATCCTGTGGTTAATATCTTTGCTGTATCTTGAAAATAAATTTTGTATGATTTTGGTCAAAAGATTAAAAGTATGATCTGACCTTTGGAAGGAACGGGGAGAAACTTTATATGTGTGCACTGATTTGGCCATTGTAGTAGATTATATATCAGTGATAATTAATGGCAGCTATCAATATTTATAACCTTGTATAGTTCCCTTCTAAATGGACTTTAGGCTTGGTTCTATGTCTGGCTTTGGTCAATAGGACACCAACAAACACGAAACAAACAGCAACCAGTTAAGTTTTTGAACACAGAGGCTTACCCTTTGGAATGCTGTGACCACCATGTTTGAAGCCCAGGCTTTTCTGCTGAAGAGAACATGTAATGGTTTACCAAGGTTCTCTGGCTCACAGCCTCAGCCCCGACTCAGATCCAGTTAGGCTGCCAGATTATAGCTTCTCATGAGGGACTTTAGGAGAAACTAGCCAACAAGCAAACAACCAACCTGCCAGCTGAACCTAGTCCAAATTGAGAATCTCAAGCAAATAAATGGTTAGGTTACACTTTAAATATCTGAGTTTTGGGAGTTTGTTACATAGCAATAGATAACTGATACAACTATGGCATGTTTATTTGGACAAGATATATTCCAAATATGAAAATTCTCAGCATCTTTATTGCAGCAATCTGAACCCTACCCTCTGCCATTTGTCAGTGACTTTTCCCCATACTTGAATTACTTCGGAGACCAAATGATTTGCTGCAGAGACTTCTGGCTTCCAGCTAGGTCCTTTCACCACTCTCTTACCTTAGTTTTCTGAGGGATCCCATCTTTCCTATCACTCTATTTTTATTCTACTTTTATTATCTGCCCTTAATCCTGTGGTATTTCTCAGATTTCTTTCAGCTCTATTGGCCATTCAGAGTTAGAAAATGTGGTTGAGTCAGGGTAGTAACTGAATAAACTATTCCAGTTAAGTTTTAAAATGGGGAGGCTGAGATATATTTATATTCTCATTATCCTCAACCAGGTTGAATATTTAGCCTATAACACATCTGGCAATTTTCCTACATTTTATATCTCTGTGTTATTTTTCTTGAAGCCCTTTCAGTTAAACTTTAATCTTATGGGCATGGTGTTCTGTGTGTTGAAATGGAAATAGAATTAACTCTCCAGCCACAAGGCACAATTTCAAGCTGTGGTTTTTTAGTGTTCTAACTTTATAACTACAAGGCATTTTACTAACATACCTGAGCCTTAGATTTTCAACTTATATAATAATACTTTTTCCTTATAAATTTGTTGATAGGATGTTACCATGAAAATAGAAAATTCCTTGAGCAATTCCAGTAAGTCAAAGTAGGGACTCAATGAATGATAATCATCATCAGGATTTAATACAGAAATTTAAAACAAGTTGACAGTTGACTCTCCCCCAAGCCTGTCCTTCCAGCTGAGTCTGAATCTCATTGATGTATTATGATATATTTTGAAAAATTAATGTGATTTATTTTACTAGTATTTTATGGAAATTGAATTGGAGGACTAATGATAATAGCCAGTTATTATTAAGCACTTAGTACATGACAAGCACCATTCTAAACATTTTACATGTATTAATTTGTCAAATATTCACAAGAACACTATTAGAGAAAATGATATTTTTATTTCATTTTACAGTAGAGGAAACTAGACATAAAATTATTCCTAGACACAAGCTTGCCAAAGGCAGTCTTAGCTGACAGAAAAACAGAGCCAGAATTTACCCAAGGGAATCTAGTTTGAAACCTGTAGTTGTAAACACTTCAGTTGTGCACTCCTGCCTGTCCAAAATTCATTTAGATGAGTGATTAGTGAATTACTTTGGCCACAAACACCAAATTTCTTAGTGAAGTTGGTTTTTTTTTGTCCTGAACACAGACTTCCATTATCAGTTAAGTTGTTATTATTCTGATTTCAGTTCAATGGAAAATCACCTGCTCCTAAATATCCATAATAAATCTTACCCTTTTAAAAATAGAATCCATTCCTGCCTTCTCCCCTCTCCCAATTACAGAAGGAAGTACCTTCAGTAAGAGAAAGGCTCTTTCCTTTCTACTTGACATGGACATGGATTTAAATTGTAGAATTGAGGAGGCGCAGAGCAAGATGGCAGAATAGATGACTCCACTGATCATCCTCTCCTCCGCCACCAGGCAAGGACACCCAGTTAACAACTATCTATACAGGAAAAAAAAAAAAAAAAGAGAGAAAAAACCCACTTTCATAAGAATTAAAAATCAGGTGGACCCTCATAGTACCTGGTTTTAACTTCATATTACCAAAAGAGGCACTAAAGAGAAACAGTCCCAAATCACCAGATGCCCTCCAACAGCCCCCACCCCCACCCCCACCTCCACCTCCACCTCCACCTCCACCTCCACCTCCACCAACACCTCCACCTGGGAGAACTCAGCAATTGTGAGGCATTGAACTCTGCTGCTCTTTTAGAGCAGACAGGAAAAGTAGACTGAATTCAGTTGATGCCTACCCACAGAGGGAGCATTTAAACCAGTCCTAGATGGAGGAAAATCACTGATGCCAGCGGGAAATCGTCAATGCCAGCAGTCTGAACTTGAATGCCTGAGTACCTGCAACCTCGCCACCAAGGGCCAAAGTGCTCTTGATTTCTAAGAAAACTTGAAAGGCAGTCTAGGCCATAAGGACTGCAACTCTTAGCCAAGATCTAGGACTGAACTAGGTGCAAGTACAGTGGACTAGGGGAGGCATATGACATACTGAGACACTGGCTGGGGCAGCCAAGCAAGTACTAGCATCATCCTTCCCCTAAACCCAGGCTGCACAGCTTGTTGCTCCAAAAGAGAACACTTCCCCTTCAGGAGAGGAGAAGGAAGAATGAGGAGGACTTTTTGTCTTGCATCTTGAATACCAGCTCAGCCACAGCAGGATGTGGCACCAGTCAAAGTCATTAGGCCCCTGTTCCAGGTCCTAGCTCCCAAACCACATTTCTAGACACCCTATGGACCAGAAGGGAACCTGCTGTCTTCTCCTAGAGGTCCTGCCAGCATTAATCATCTGCTAACTGAAGAGCCCTTGAGCACTGAATTACCAGAAGCAATACTCAGGTACTACATCGAGGGCTTTGGTGAGCCTCTAAGACTTGTTGGCTTCAGGTTAGACTCAGCCAACATTACCAGCTGTGGTGGCTATGGGGCAAAACTCCTCCTGCTTGAGAAAAGCAGAGGGAAAAGTAAAGGGGACTTTGTCTTGCTCCTTAGGTGCTAATACTGCCACAGCAGGATAGAGCACCAAGCAAGTTCTTTTGGTCCCCAATTCCAGGACTCAACTCTTGGACATCATATCTAGGCCTGCCCTGAGCCAGAGGGGAGCCCACAGTCCTGAAGGGTGAGTCCCAGGCCGGGCAAGCATTCACCACAAACTCACTTAAGAGACTTTGGGCCTTAAGTGAACATTGGTGGTAGTTTGGCAGTACTCCTTGTGGCCAGGTATGGCGGTGGCTATTGGGTGAGTTTCCTCTGCCATTGGAAAGGGGAAGAAAGAGTGAGAAAGACTGTCTTGTGGTTTGACTGCCAGTTCAGCTGTAATACAATACCAGGTAAACTTCTAAGGCTTTTTTACTCTAGTCTCTGATTCCTGAATGGTACCTGTAGACCCACCCAAGGCCTAGGGAACATTGCTGCCCTGAAGGAAAGAACACACACCTGGGTGGCTTTGCCATCTGCTAATTTTAGACCCCCCAGGGCCTTGAACAAACATAGGCAGTAGCCAGGGAATGGTTACATCAGTCTTTGGGTGAGACCCAGCATTGTTCTGGCTTTAGGTCTGACCCAGTGCTATCAGAGTCATGGTGGACACAGGGGTGCTTGTGTCACTCCACACACAGCTTTAGGTGGCTCAGAACGGAGGAGAGAGACTATGTTTGGGAGAAAGTAAGGGAAGATAACAAGTCTCTGCCTGGCAATCTAGAGAATTTTCCACTATCTTGTCCAAGACCATCAAGACAGTATCTCTATGAGTCTGCAAGAACAATGATGTTACTGAGCTTGGGGTACAGAAACAGTTTAGATCACAATACCTAAGTTTTTTCAAATATCTTGAACATCTTCCCAAGAAGGGCAGCTACAAATAAGCTCAGATAGTGAATACTGTAATAAATACCTAACTCTTCCATGCCCAGACACCAAAGAATATCTACTAGCATCAACACCATACAGGAAAACATGGACTCCACAAATAAGTAAGGCATGAGGGACCAATCCTGGATAAACAGACACATGACCTTTCAGGCAGAGAACTCAAAATAGCTGTGTTGAGGAAATTCAAGATAACACGGAGAAGGGATTCAGAATTTTATCAGATAAATTTAACAAAGAGATTGAAATAATTTAAAAGAATCAAGTGGACATTCTGGAGCTAAAGAATGCAATTGGCATACTGAAGAATCCTTAGAGTTATTTGATAGCAGAATGGATCAAGCAGAAGAAATAATGAGTGAGCTCAAAGATAGGCTATTTGAAAATACACAGAACAGACCAAAAAAAAAAAAAAAAAAAAAAAAAAAAAAAAAAAAAAAAAAAAAACCACACACCTATAGGATATAGAAAATAGCCTCAAAAGGGCAAATCTAAGAGTTATTGGCCTTAAGAGGTAGAGAAAGAGATTGAGATAGAAAGATTATTCCATAGGATAATAACATAGAACTTCCCAAACCTAGAGAAAGATATTAATATTCAAGTACAAGAAGCTTATAGAACACTAAGCTTATTTAACCCAAAGGAGACTGCCTAAAGGCATTTAATACTCAAACTCCCAAAGGTCAACAATAAAGAAAGAGTTCTAAAAGCAGCAAGAGAAAAGAAATAACATACAATGGAGCTTGAATATGTCTGACAGCAGACTTTTCAGTGGAAACTTTACAGGCCAGGAGAGAGTGACATGATATATTTAAAATACTGAAAGAAAAAATTTTTACCCTAGAGTAGTATTTTAGGTAAAAATATCCTTCAAACATGAAGGAGAAATAAAGACTTTCCTAGACAAACAAAAGCTGAGGGATTTCATCAACACCAGGCTTGTCCTACAAGAAATGCTGAAGGAAGTACTTCGATCAGAAAGAAAAAGACATTATCACCTGAAGGTACAAAACTTACTGGTGTGATAGTAAGTACACTAAAAACACAGAATATTATAACACTGTAACTGGTGAGTGAACTACTCTTATCCAAATCAGAAAGACTAAAATAATAACTATAATAACTTTTCAAGACCTAGTATAGTCTAGGTCTTGAAGTCTAGGTCTAGATGAAAAAAAAAACCAAGAGGACAAAGTTCAGGTGAGTTCTTACTAGTTTTCTTTTTGCTTGTTTGCTTATGCAAATATTATTAAGTTGTCAGGTTAAGATAGTGGGTTGTAAGATAGTATTTGCAAATCTCATAATCTCAAACCAAAATCATACAATGGATACACAAAAATAAAAAGCAAGAAACTAAATCATGTCACCTGAGAAAATCATCTTCACTACAGGAAGACAGGAATTAAAGAATATAGAAAGAGAAGACTACAAAACAACCAGAAAACAAATAACAAAATGGCAGGAGTAAGTCCTTATTTATCAATCATAACATTGAATGTAAATGGACTCCAATCAAAAGACCTAGACTGTCAAAATGGATGAAAAGATAAGATCCATTGATCTGTTGCCTACAAGAAACACCTTCACCTATAAAGAAACACCTAGACTAAAAAAAAAATGGACAAAGATATTTCATGCCAATGGAAACTAAAAAAGAGCAGGGGTTACTATACTTATATCAGACAAAATAGGTTTCAAGACGAAAACTGTAAGAGGAAAAGGAGGTCACTATATAATGATAAAGGGGTCAATTCAGGAAGAGGATATAACCATTTTAAATATGCACCCAACACTGGAGCACACAGATATATATAAAGGAATTATCATTAGAGCTAAAGGGGAAAGATAAGACCCCATACAGTAATAGCTGGAAACTTCAACACCCCACTTTCAGCATTGGACAGATCTTCCAGACAGAGAATCAAAAAAGAAACATCAGTCTTAATATGTACTATAGACCAAATGGATATAATAGATAACAGAACATTTCATCCAAGAGCTGCAGATTACAAATACATGGAAATTAAAGAATATACTCCTGAATGACCCATGGGTCAATGAAGAAATCAAGAAGGAAATCAGAAAATTTCTTGAAACATAATGGAAACACAACATACAAAAACCTATGGGATACAGCAAAAGCAGTACTGAGAGAAGCTTATAAGTGCCTACATCAAAAAAGAGGAAAAACATCAAATAATCTAATGATACATCTTAAAGAACTAGAAAAGGAAGAGCAAATCAAACCCAAAATTAGTAAAAGAAATAATAAAGATCAGAGCAGAAATAAATGAAACTGAAATGAAAAATGATCCAATGAAACAAGAAGGTGAGTTTTTTTTTTTTGAAAGATTAAACAAAATTGACAAACCATTAGCTAGACTACTTATAAAAAAGATTCAAATAAAATCAGAAATGAAAAAGGAGACATTGCAAATAATACTGCAGAAATTCAACATCATTAGAGGAAACTATGAGCAATTGTATGCCAATAAATTGGAAAATCTGGGAGAAATTGACATTCCTAGCAACATACAACCTACTAAGATTGAACCAGGAAGAAATCCAAAACCTGAACAGACCAATAACAAGCAATGAGACTGAAGCCATAATAAAAAGTCTGTTGGAAAAGAAAAGCCCAGGACCTGACGACTTCCCTGCTGAATTCTACCAAACCTTCAAACAAGAAATAATACAAATCCTATTCAAACTATTACGAAAATAGAGGAGGTGGGAATACTTCCAAACTCATTCTATGAGGCCAGTGTTACCCTGACACCAAAACCAGAAAAAAAGATGTTAAAAAAAGAAAACTATAGGCCAATGTCTCTATTGATACAAAAATCCTCAACAAAATACTAACAAACCGAATTCAACAATATATTAGATCATTCATCATGACCAAGTTGGATTTATCCCTTGGATGCAAGGATGGTTCAACATATGCAAATCAATCAATGTGATATATCATGTCAACAAAATGAAGAATAAAAGCCATATGATTATTTCAATTGATGCAGAAAAAGCATTTGAAAAATTCAATATCCCTTCATGATAAAAATCCTCAAAAACTGGTGATAGAAGAAACATACCTCAACATAATAAAAACTATATATAACACACCCCAGCTAGTATCATACTGAATGGGGGAAAAATGAAAGCTCTTCCTCTAAGATCTGGAACACGACAAGGATGCTCACTGTTACCACTGTTATTCAATGTAGAACTGAAAGTCCTAGCTAGAGTAATCACACAAAAGCAAGATATAAAGGACAACCAATTATAGAAAGGAAGAAGTCCAGTTATCCTGTTTGCAGATGATATGATCTTATATTTGGAAAAACCTAAAGACTCTACAAGGAAACTATTAGAATTGATAAATTCAGTAAAGTCATAGTATACAAAATTAATATACAAAAATCAGTAGAGTTTCTATATGCCAATAGTGAACAATCTAAAAAATAAAAAAGTAATTCCACTTGTAATAGCCTCAAATAAAATGAAATACGTAGGAATTAACCAAAGAAGTGAAATATCTCTATTTAAAAAAAAATCTATAAAACACTGAAGAAAAAAATTGGCAGATACCACAAAAAAGAACATATTTCATGCCCACGGATTGAAAGAATATTATTAAAATATCCATACTACCCAAAGCAATCTACAGATTTGATGCAATTCCTACCAAAATACCAATGACATTCACCACAGAAATAGAAAAAACAATCCTAAAATTTACATGGAACCACAAAAGACTCAGAATAGCCAGAGCTACGCTAACCTAAAGGAACAAAATTGGAGGAATCACATTACCTGACTTAAAATTATACTAAGAGTTATAGTAACCAAAACAGCATGATACTGGCATTAAAACAGACACATAGACCAAAGGAACAGAATATAGAACCCAGAAACAAATTCACACACCTACAGTGAACTCATTTTTGACAACAGTGCCAAGAACATACACTAAGGAAAAGAAAGTCTCTTCAATAAATGGTGCTGAAGAATGAAACTAGACCCATATCTCTCACCATATACAAAAATGAAATGAAAATGAATTAAGGACTTAAACCTAATACTTCAAACCTAAGAACTGAAATGACTTCAAGAAAATGTGGGGGACAATCTCCAGAACATTGGCCTGAACACACCAAAAATTTCTTGAGTAATAACAACCCACAAGCATGGGCAACCAAAGAAAAAATGGAGAAATGGGATCACATCAAGTTAAAAAGCTGCTGCACAGCTTAGGATGCAATCAACAAAGTGAAGACACAACCCACAGATTGGGGAAAAATATTTGTAAATTACACATCTGACTAAAGATTAATAACCAGAATATATAAGAAATTCAAACAACCCTATAGGAGAACATTTGATGATCCGATCAAAAGATGGGCAAATGATTTGAATAGATATTTCTCAAAAGAAGACATACAAATGGGAAACAGGCACATGAAAAGGTGCTCAGCATCACTGATCATCAGAGAAATGCAAGTGAAAACTACAATGAGCTATCATCTCATCTCAGTTAAAACGGCTTATATCCAAAGGCAGGCAATGGCAAAAGTTGGCAAGGATGTAGAGAAAAAGGAATTCCTGTACATTGTTGGTGGGAATGTAAATTAGTACAACCACTATGGAGAACAGTTTGGAGATTCCTCAAAAAAAACTAAAAATTGAGCTATCATGTGATTCAGCAACCTTATATCTGGGTATATACACCAGAAAAGGAAATCAGTATATTGAAGAGATATCTGGACTCCTATGTTTGTTATAGCACTGTTCACAATAGCCAAGATTCGAAATAGCCAAAGAAGTATCCATCAACAGATGAATGAATAAAGAAAATTTGGTACATGTACATAATGGAGTACTATTCAGCCATAAAAAAGAGATTCAGTCATTTGCAATAACATGGTGGAACTAAATATCATTATATTGAGTGAAATAAGCCAGGCACAGAAACACAAACATTGCATATTCTCACTTAATTGTGGGATCTAGAAATTTAAACAGGTGAACTCATGGACATGGAGAGTAGAAGGATGGTTACCAAGAGGCTAGGAAGAGTAGTGGGGAACTAAAAGGGTGGTGGGAATGACTTATGGGTATAAAAATGTAGTTAGACTGAATAACACCTATTATTTGATAGCATAGCAGGGTGACTATATTCAATAATAACTAACTGTACATTTTTAAATAGCTTAGAGTATAATTAGATTGTTTGCAACTCAATGGATCTATGTTTGAGGGGATGGATACCCCATTCCTCATGATGTGCTTATTTCACATTGCATGTCTTTATCAAAACATCTAATGTATCCGATAAATACGTACACCTACTATGTAGCCACCAAAATTTTTTTAAAAATTTAAATTTTAGAATTGAGAATATGCATCATCCTCTAACCTCCTTAAATATGCAGAGAAATGATTTTCTTACTGCCATTATTTCAGTCATTAATTCTTTCATTTAATAAGGACCAAGGCCTTCTAAAACCAGTTTATATTCTCCACTAAAACAAATTGTTTCCCAGGGAGCTACAGGGAATCTCAGTTTATTTCCCAGTAGGTGAGTGCAGCAGAGGCCTCACAGTCCACACTGAGAGTACGGTCAGGTTGCCATGACTTTTAAAATACTGGTGTGACATTTAAAATAAAGTGACTCTTGCAGTCTTCCCCAAGCTTTTTTGGTTTTCCTCCTCTAAGAAGTTTTAAGGCCTTTGAGTTACTTATTATTTCTGATGAAACCTTTTTCTTGAAATCCTAGTTTTTTCAAAGGGCATGTCAATTCATCTTACTCCTAGGGCAAAGGAAATTCAATAAGAGCTATACAGTGTATACCATTTTAGTTAAGCCATACTGCACTTGAAACTGATTCTCAGAAGAAGGGGGAAGTAGGTATTTGGAACTATGAGCTTTATTAAAAAAAAAATCATTTTAAACAATTCACCTAAGTTCAGGTCATTTCAGAACTCCTGGGATCCAATTGCCTATCATTATTACAGCTATTTGAAATTTTTCATAGAGGAGTTTCTAACCTATACTCCAATATAATGGTGGAGACATCAATGCTAATGACACATTGCTTTCTTTTTGGTCATACAAAACTTTCGCTTTCCTATAGTTTTAAATTTTAAGTTGTTTTTAAAGATCCGTTGTTCCCTGACTTGCTTATATAAGAGAGTTGTTATGAGGATTACGGTGATGGTAATTTAATGTTATTGAGACATTCATATTGTGTGAGAGCTTATTATATGCTGGGGAGTGTGCTGATTACTTGAGAATCAAAGATTAAAATATGGAAAAGTGTTAGATAGAATAATGGGAATTAAAAGTTTTGGAGCATCTACTATGGGCCAAACATCGTTAGACACTCTATACACACAATTTTATTTAACTTTTTAACACTATGAAAACTCTGTCATTTTAATTTTGCAGATATAGAATTGAGGCTCTTACTAAATATGGTAGGGAATATAAATATGTTTAATTATGTGTCTAAATTATAAAATGTAAACAAATGATCTAGGAACTCAGAATAAAACAAGTTGTTCTCTCTGGAGTATTGCTCTAGGTAATGTTTTAGCTGGACTTTGGGAGTTGCATGAGAAAGAACTGTGAGTAGAGAATTTCCCGATTGAAGGACTGGAATGCAAATGTTCTTCGAGAGGTGAAAGTGCATGAAACAGGAAATGATTAGGCATACCTAGCATACAGGATATATTGTGACATGAATAGCAGGCAGAGTGGGTACAGCAGATGCTGTTAATTTACCAATCCATATCCTGAGTTCATCTCTGAGTTCACCTGAAACTCTTGTACACAATTTCTCAACTGAAGCACCTGAGTCTGCTGCTCTGCTGGGAGACTTTCTCTGGCACCAGGACAGTTTGCTCAACTCCAGAAAGGTGCTGCTAGGAAGCATGGGAGAGTTAACCCCAGAAGCAACTCTCAACCAGTGGGAGATGAGAATCGGTGGTTAACGCCTTAGCTCCTTGGTTCATTGGTGGGGAAATTCTAAAGCATAATCTCCACAGTTTTACAGAAATGAACCAGCAAAACCGAACTCCAGCTGTCTGGCTTTTTAATGCACTTTTTATTGTCTTTTCTTACTTTCCTAGCCTTCTTTCTCCCATCTCCTGGGATCATCTCCCAAATACATTATATTCACCCAAGTCGTTGTTTCAGGGTCTGCTTTGTAAGTGAGTGGGGGAGTTCAGACTAAGGGCAGGAGGAGTGGAAAACAGAGGAAAATATAAAGTAGATGTGTGGCCTTGTATGGTAAGATACATGGATTTTAACTTAGAGGAGATGGAACATCACTAAAGTCTTTTAAAAATGTCAGATTTGTAATTTAGAAAAGGTGCTCTGGCTGCTGGATATATGATAAACTGGAAGGGTTGACTCAAGACATCAGCTGAGTAATTGTTGCAATAGCCTAGAGGGTCTCTATTTGGGCCATTGGTATAATAATAGTGACAGATTGAGACTTTTAAGATAGTATATAAAAGCTGATTAGTATATATATTAGGGTATCAGCAGAAAATAGATATATACTCAAAATGTATGTTAAAGAGGATGTAATTAAAGACCTATTAGCAAACATTTGTGCAGAATAAAGTGAAACCATGAGAGACAGTACCCAAGAATAGGTAAAAGCAGAGAAGCTTATATCACCCTAACTAATAAAAACACGGGGAAGTGGTTTCCAGAGTTTAAAGGAGAGCTTTGTAGAGACAGGACCCCTTGATAGGAACAATCAGTCCCCTTAGCCTGCAACTAAAAGATGGAACCAGCACAAAGATGCCTGCTGGGGAGGAAGCAGGAATCCAGACTTCTCTCCACTCCTTTCAGTATTCTGATGGAGCTCTCCACTGGCCAAACCAATTAGAAACCCAAGGGAAAAGTCACATGTTGAAACACGCCACACAGAGTAGCCACCTGGGTTAGAGGGTAAGGAGGCCAAGGACAAAGAGACCCAGGGATCCGGAGGGCAAATGGAAGACAGTGTGTACTGTCCATTAGCAGAATGTATGGACCAGAGAGCAGAAGAGAAATGGCAAAAATTAGAAAAGAAGGGAAGATCCTGGATGTCTTGGAAAGGCATTCTTGTGATCCATAAAGATACCTATGTAGGTGAAAGGTGAATGAATATGCTTGCATGGGACAGCAGAACATGGGCACTGGAAGGAAGGAAGCTGACAAGAGTATGAGGACATGTAAGGTGGGAGATGGGACCAACGTCTTAACTTGGTCCAGGGATGGCTGTGTCTAGGGCACATGAAACTGGCAACTTTGAATAAAACATATCTCTCTAAAAGTTTTTTTTTTTTTTCTCTGAGAAATAATACTCTCCACTTTCCATATCATTACTTCTCAGTCTTGGAATGCATGTGAACATATACACACATTACATATACTTCTGTAATATTTGAAAAATGATTGGTTTTGATACTATTTTAGTTAAACATATGGGTGCTATAGACATTGAGTATTTCTCTTCTTCAAGGATCCTCGCTGGCCAGAGGACATTTACTTATCTGAGATCTTTTCATGCAATCGAAGTCAATAGTTCAATTGTGTGTAAGTAGAAACAGGAATAAAGTCATGCTGATGGGATTTCTGAGAAATCAATGAACTAGTTGAGATTCCTCCCATGATTGGCAACCCTATTTCATTAGAAGCAGGTCTGCCTCACCTTTCTAGATAGGTAATGTGTTTGTGAGGAAAGTCTTGGTCTGGAGTCAGAGTCCTAGGTTTCGAATCCTAACTTTACCACTTGTGTATGTGAGGTTGAGCTAATTTACAATCACCTTCTGCATCTTTTCTATAGCGTGGAGAAAATTAGCCCTGCTTTTTGTAATTGTTAGAATAAGCCCATGTACACAAAAGCACAATTGCTTACTTTATTTCTGTATAAAGTAAAATATTTTGTTTTATTTTAACTTTCTACTAGAAGAGTTCCTGTGTTTCCATGGCCCGTAGAATTTTAGAGGAATGTGGTAAATTCTGGGTGGAAACATTGTTATCAACATGGATTTTTGGTTCAGGTGGATATGGATTTAAGCACTGTCTTCTCTGCTTATCTGTGTGACTTTAGGCAAGTTACTTAAATTTCACTCACTGTTCATATATGCAAATTGAGAATATTTCACAGGATTGCTACAAGAGTAAGTTAGACAATATGCAAAAAGTCATAGCATTCACCACCAATAGCACTCTGCTAATGAAAGTATTATATTTTATTAGCTGGATTAGCTTATTTTCTTCTCCCACTACTCTTTCCTACCTTTCCTCATTCTCCATTCTCCTCTTCCTGCCTAAAGCTAAATCCCGAGGGACACTAGAGTGAGCACATATGACACATTGCCCAGTAATGTGCCTAGAGACTTTACATATATTAACCATTTAATCCTCACAGGAGCCTTAGATATTTTCCCCATGATTAACCAAAGCTCAGGGAGGTTAAGTAATTGTCACAAAGTCACACAGCTAATAATTGGCAATACTGGAATTTGAACCAGGGTTTGACTAGCTTCACAGTTCTTTCCACAACTTCATTCTGGCTCATGCACAATTAAAAAGTAATAATGTACTAAAGATACTATAAAATTTGAAGTGATACACAGATGTGAAATACTATGATGATTGTTGTAAATTATTAAAATAATACTATTTTATACTGTTAGCTTGGCCCAGGGACCTTTAACATACATTCTTATTTGCACTCATCTGCCAGACAAGTCTGTTTCATTCTATGCTGGCTGACACTGTGGGCTCAGCACAAATTTCAAGGGATCTATTTAGTCTTCCCTGTCCTTTCAAGCACAGAGATATTAGGGATGGAAAAATAGAACAGGCTAGCAGTCTATTTTCTCCTCATTGCAGAGATGGGGACAAACTCTGAGTGTTGAGGGTATGGCTCCACACATCCACCAGGATGCATTTTCCCTTGATAGACAAGGTGGTTTCAGGGAATTACAACCCCAGAATAGTTCTAGAGACTAACACTAGGAAGCATGAAGGATACTGGGCTTGATCTGGATTACATGAAGGCCATTGCCTATGTCTATACAACCCATTTACAGAGCTGAGAGCATATATGAAAGAACAATTTAAAGATCTGATTAGGATGATAACTGGATTTTTAATTTTCTTTTAAAAATATCTTCACAAGATAACTTCTTTCCAGAAAAAAGGCCAAAAATCACCATAACCTATTTTAAAACTCGCATGTTACTGCCAGAGTATTCTGGTTAAGAAACACTAATCTGTCATTGGTAGAAATAATGAGGGAAGAAGATACTGGAAAATGTCAGAATAGAAAAGAAACCCAAATGAGAGGCTCTTTGATTATTTTTACTTCTCCTCGCAGCTCTCCATTCTTCCTCTTTCTTCCTCATTCCTTCCTTCCTTCCTTCCTTTTTATTTAAATTAAGAAACAACAGTAAGCCTGGACTACATAGTGAGACCTCCTCTCTACAAGAAATAAACAAGATTAGCCGGCATTGTGGCATGCATCTGTTGTCCTGGCTACTCATGAGGCTGGGGTGGGAAGATCACTTGGGCCTAGGAGGTCAAGTCTGCAGTGAGCCAAGATTGCACCAGTGCACTCCAGCCCAGGCAGCAGAATGAGATCCTGCCTCAAAAACAAAAGCAATACATATTTTCCAGAGAAAGATGATTTTTTTCCAAGACTAGGGGTGATCAACTCCTTCCTAATCAGTTCACTTGTGCTGTGGGAGAGACATGGAGGCCTAGCCCTACACAAAGAGAAAATCTGGTCCTTGCAAGTCAGGCATTTTACCAACTGTGTGATTTAATGAGCAAAAGCTTTCAAAGCTTATTTTAAAATAAGATTTTTAAAGGGTTTTTAAAATCTCAACTTTGGAAATTTTAATGGAGTTAAAAGATACTGCTGTAATTTCAGTAAGGGCCTTGATGTAAGAAAGTGACACACCTGCGAAGCCCAGCATGGGATGAGAATCACATGAGGGCAAGAGAAAAAATTCAACATAACTAGGAGGATGCCTCAACAAGACGAAAACTTTTCTCGGTTAAGGGTTTGCTTTTCAACAGCCCTTTGCTAAGAAGAATGCTGGATTCTAGATTAGGACCTTACTGCATACTATTAATAAGTCACGGTATAGTAAATTCCTTCTAGGGTCTGGTTTCAGAATGTTCTTTGATGATATCCTCTGCTATAACATTTATTTATTTGATTTTCAATAGTCTGAGTTCCTTCAGGACAGGGGCCATATCTTCTACAATTGTGTCAACAATTCCTGGTACAGAGCAAGCATTCAATAAACTCTTGTTGAATTACTGAATAACCAGCTGTTCTGTGTGCTGTTTATGTCTTCATAAACTTATGACTTGAAGCATCTATCTGAACATTGTTTTAGACAGACACAATTGAGCCTTACCTGACAAAGTCATGATTGTCATCCTGAGGACCACTGAAACACAGCCTTATACAAAAGTCAGCTTAAGAAGGTGTGTTTCTTTCTGGTGGGCTGTGAATTACACTGATAGCCTGAATAGGAGGACAAAAAATGTTCATGGAAAAGTATAAATATCAATGCAAGGCAATATGAGGATAGTGCCAAATGAATAGAGCAAATAATATGTGACTTCAAAGGCAGGAGAGGTTGATGTGGGCATAGGTTGGGGGTCAGGAGGTAAGATATGAAATGGTCTTAAGAGGATGAGTAGAATGTATACAATCGTAAGATGGAAAGTCATCAAGCAGAAAACCAGAAAGTTTTGCTTGTTGTTTTTATTTATGGACCCAACTCCACTTCAGGGAGCCCACGTAGCACATTCACAGCATAGACAGCCTCAGGCTGGTCTTAATGTTACTGAAAGAATTGGCTTCAGATTTTCCTCCTAGCTCAGGTTTTCCTCCCTGGCATTTTCTACTCTTTAGAGAAAATGGGGAAAAACATTGAGCTCTCTGTACTCTAGAAGATACTATAGGTATTGCTGTAATTCAATAAGGATTATTACTGAAAGGAGTAATAAAACAGTAGAACTAATAAAACAGAATGATAGCCCAATACACAGAGACAGAAGTGAAACCAGCTAGAAACAGCATAGCTTTTGATCCATTTATCAAAGCACTTTTGGGTTCAAGGCAGGGACCAAAAAAAAAAAAAAAAAAAAAAAAAAAAAAAAAAAAAAAAATCAGAGAAGGTTAATCCATATCTAGAATCTTTTAATGAATAAATCATTTTAAATAGAACAGGGAAGACATGGTTTTTGATTGTTTTTCTTTTGTTTGTCAATTCACCTGAGTCCAAACCCTGTCAATCCATTCTAATGAGTTCTTGGTTTATAACTTTAATTAGTCCCCAATGTCATATTAGCAGTGGATTTGGGAGATTGTAGTATTTTGTAAGAAAATGTGCAAAAAAGAAAGAAAAATACCTTCTTTTGTCTAAAAATAAATCTCTACTGCTTAAAGGATCTAGGTTTCCCCCCCTTCTCCAACTCCCTTCTTTCCTTCTTTGTCCTCTTCCCTCCTTCCCTTCCTGTTTTCCTCCTGTTCATTTGTTTGATTTGGTTTCTTTTATTTGTTAGAATTGTTTATTATTTATAAACAGAGTAAAATATTCTCAATATATAATGTAAAATGTCATTTGGCTTAAAAAATACAAAAATCTCCATGCAATTAAGTGTACTATATACTATCTTTGACCCTGTATTATTTGGAAGAAGATCTGCATTCTATCTAGTTCCACTGCTGGCTGTGAAATTTCACTTTGTGATATTGACAAAATTCCTTTACATCTCTGTATCTAGGCGTCCACATTCATATATAAAGGTATGTCTTGAGAATCTAATGCAGCAATGTCTACAAAAGTGCTCTAAAACATATTGAGCACCAATATTCAAGGAAGCTAATACTCATACAGGACGTATATCTGAATTTGTAGGTAGCATAATGTCTTTTATTCTCTCACATGTATTTATAACTATTTGTTATATTATAACACAGTTTTATATATATACACCTAAGAATCAGTATACTTTCTACAACGGTTAAAGTAATTTACACTCCCACCAGTAATTTACACTCCCACCAACAGTGCATAAGCATTCCCTTTTCCTTGCAACCTTGCCAGCATCTTTTTTTTTTTTTTTTTTAACTTTTTAATAGGCATTCTGATTGGTGGGAGATGGTATCTCAGTTTGGTTTTGATTTGTATTTCTGTAATGATCAATGATATTGAGCTGTTTCTCATATATTTTTTGGCCTCTGGAGAGCCAAATCAAAGATACATGACCTAAGATTAGTCAATTGGATGCTCTCAGCAGAGTGAAAGTCTTACGGGAGAAATGCAAATACCCAGTGACCAAAATCTAGGGCAGGGACCCAGGCCCTTAGTCTGTGTGTGTGTTTGTTTTTTAATTCTGTTATATAAACTGTGTATTTGGAAACTTCGTAGTGATCAACCACTAAATTTTTGCTAACCGATTAAATGGCTTCAGCAGTTGATTTACCTGTTATTGTTTCAACACACTTCAGAAAATTTATACTTATGAACAAGGAAGAAAATGAATTGCCTGTAATCCCATACAACATTGATTACAGTGAATATTTCAGGATATACCATTCTGGGAATTTTTATATATACATATAGATATACATATTTATATGCATATGTATGTATATAAACAAACATATATAATATAAATATGCATATATTACATGTATAAGCATATATAAGATGATAAATATGTATAAATGTAAGCCAATTTATGTAATAAACAGGTATAACACATATTATGTATAACATAAATACATATACAAATTAATATAAAATGTAACCACCAATATTAATCATTCAATATTTTCCTCCTAGTAATTTTACTTACATAAGGGTTTTCAAGTTTCATTTTACAAAAGTGAACTGTGATGAACACTTATTGCTAATTTTTTTTTGCTAAATTTTACAAATGATAATTTTTTGTGAAATGTGCTATTTTCCCAAGCCTATTTAAGTAACATTTGAGCTTTATATAGAACCTAGAACCAAATGAAAACATGTTTTTTATCAGTTCTAGCCCTGTTCACATAAAAAGTTCAAAATCCTCTTGCCTCCCTGTCTTTGTTGTTTGATTCCTCTCTGATTGCTTTTAATACCTCCGGACCTTCTTGGCTTTACCTCTCATTTGTGATCCTCAAATTAGTCCTTGGCCTGACCACAGAATTGGCTTCTTTTCTCCAGTTTTAAAACTTGGCATTCTCCTCTAGATGCGGCTTGCACTCCTCATCTGGCTTTGTTCCCTCTTGACCATTCTGGTAAACTGAAACTCAATCAAGCTTCAGCTTGGCTGTGTCGTTCAGTCTGGCTAGAATTTCAATGCATGGCAAGGATAGAACATTTACAGTGGAAGGTTGTGGTCAGGGGGCCTTGAGTGCCAAAGTAAAGAGTTTAGACTCTTTTCTGTGAACACTGTGGCCCCAATAAAGGTTTTTGAATAGATTAATTTGGTATTTGTGTGCAAAATAAAGCAGAAAGGGGAAAGCTTAGAGACTAGAGGCTACTACGGTCAGTCAAGTGATGGGTGTCTTGGTGATAAAATAGAAACAGAAAGAGAGGAAGTGACATTTTAAAAATAGACTCAGTGGGACTTGTATAAGCTACACAAATATTATCATTATCAATAATAATATATAGATCATATGTGCCATGTACTGTGTGCCATGATCACATTAGTAGTAGTTTTTTTACAAGCAGTAGCTTGTTTGGTCCTTTCAACAACCTGAAATAGATAAAAATATTTTCCCACTTTTACAATGAAAAACAGAGGACTAGAAAGGTTAAGTTGCCCAGGATCATGCAGCTAAGTGGCCTTCAGATATACATTTCTCAAATTTCAGTGTCCATCCTCTTAAGTTAACCTAGAAGGTAGTAACAGAAATAGGGAACACAGATGAATACTAAATTGTTGGCATTGAATACACAGAGGAGTGATTTCTTAGGGGAAATCATTCTTTTTTTCTGTAATTAAAACTTTAATGACTGCTTCTGACTTTCAGGAAATACTTTTTATTCTATAAGATGTTGGAATAATCAGCCCACCCCTTCCCTCTTCCCCAAATCCCTCCTAGAGCTTCCTAGTCCCATTTGTGTGGAATGGAGCAGCTTGCATTGTTAGAGCTTTGCCTAAATTGTGATTGCAGAATTAGCCTCCTGCTGTTATAACTCTGGTGTTGTGAAATGAGATCTCATGATATAGTTACAGTCACCCAGTTGATGCTAATACATTTCAGTTTCTGTTTCTTCCCATACAAATAAAACTGCTGCCAAAAATATGTATTAGTTCCCAGTATAAGGCATCTCTTTGAGTTTAATCCAGCACAGTACACTAAGTTAAATGTTAAGGTGGCAGCACTTTTTTCATTAGAGGGTGTGGTCATATAGGAAATCATGTATGTCTGTTAAGTACAAGACCCAGTTCAGGCCGGGCACGGTGGCTCACACCTGTAATCCCAGCACTTTGGGAGACCAAGGCAGGTGGATCACTTCAGGTCAGGAGTTCAAGACCAGCCTGGCCAACATGGTGAAACCCCATCTCTACTAAAAATACAAAAAATTAGCCAAGCGTGATGACTTTCCATCTTACGATTGTATACATTCTACTCATCCTCTTGAGACCATTTCATATCTCACCTCCTGACCCCCAACCTATGCCCATGCCTGTAATCCCAGCTACTTGTGAGGCTGAGGCAGGCGAATCGCTTGAACCCAGAAAGTCGAGGTTGCAATGAGCCGAGATCGCGCCACTGCACTCCAGCCTGGCGACAGAGCAAGACTCTGTCTTAAAAACAAACAAACAAACAAAAAACCTAGTTCAGGTTTGTAAATGCAGTACAGATAATTTCTTCTTCCTAAGAATAACTTTCACTGTAGCAGCATATGTACTACAAAATTTCCCAGCTAGCTGCATAAAAAATAATATATATCACAAAATAGTACATTATTGAGAGTAAATCTCTCCCTGATTGGGGAATAAAATATATTTTAGCCAATTCTTTATTGTTGCTAGCACGTAATCTATAAAAATACCTGATGACTTGTCCAGATATTTTTTGATTTATCTGAGCAACAATTTTTTTCTCTAGTTTTCTCTTCTGGGAATAATGTTTAGTCTTTTATTTTTGTTAAGTATCACCATCCCAAGGTACAAAGAGAGAAATGACAGGCAAGATTTAGTGTGCAAGATTCACTTTCCTTTTTAGACCTTATTGAAATCATTCTAACCACATGGATAAAAACTATCTGCCAAATACACGTCTCCTCTTTCAACTGAAGATCAAGGATCAACTTCTCCAGGCAACTTGCCCAGATTCAGAGTTACCAAACCAGTAGAAAATATAAAGAAATCTACTTGAAAAGGTGGAATCTGGTAGTCAATAGGAATGGAGTAATGTTTCAAATGGCCTAGTTAATACAAAAAAATTGTTGGTTATTTCCAAATTCTTATTTCTAACGAAATACCTCCCCCCAAATTGTAATCAAACCACTGACATGATGGAGGTACTTGGCCTTCTTAGTAGGCATCTCAAATTTATGATCAGTGCTGAACTCAAAGTTTTTCCTTTATTATTTTTTACTTTGTCTTTTCTCTCTCAGTGAATTGCACTGCTGTTGCTCAGGACAAAATCAGATTTGAGCTGCTTTTTACTTTTCCCGTATAGCCCACCTTTTTTTTTTTTTTTTTGTAACTTTTATTTTAGGTTCTGGAGTACATATGCAGGTTTGTTATATAGGTAAACTTGTGTGATGGGTAAATTTGTGTCTTGTTGTACAGATTATTTCATAACCCAGATATTAAGCCTAGAACCTATTATTTTTTTCTGCTTCTCTCCCTCCTCCCACCCTCCATCCTCAAGTAGACCCCAGTGTCTGTTGTTCCCTTTTTTGTGTGTATGAGTTCTCACCATTTAGCTCCGACTTACAGGTGAGAACATGTGGTATTTGGTTTTCTGTTACTGCATAAGTTTGCTAGGATAATATCCTCCAACTCCATCCATGTTCCTGCAAAAGACATGCTCACATACTTGTTTATGATAGCCCACTTTTAATCCAACATTAAATCCTATTGCCTGCATCTTCAACATGTAGATGTGTATGTGTATATATATACACACTAATCATATGTAATATATATGAATTATATATGCTAATTATATATAATATATACTAACATGTAATATATGAATTATATATACTAATTATATATTATATATACTAATTAGCAATAAACTTTACTTTAACTATATATATATATGGATCTTCATCTGTCTGTCAGAGAAAACAGCACTTAAGCTAAAATTTATTGGGAGTTAGTAGGACAATGAGGGCTTAGTTGACAAACTCAAGCCATTCAGCGAGGAGAGGAGCGGTCATGGTAGTGGTGACAGGAGAAACAAGTGCCCACACCTAAGTGAAATGAAGTGAGGCTAAGAGAACTGAATGAATCTGAGGCAGAATATAAGATGTCTTTGTTAGTCCATTCACAGACCATTCAGATCCGTTTGAGCTCTCTGGTGTCTGGCTTTCATATTAAAAGAGGGAGCTACTATTTTGTACCCTAGGGTGAAAGACATAGCACACTTTGGGGAGGGGAACTCTAATTCATAGTGTTTGCCACTTTCTGTAGTATAAATACTCCCACCATCACCAATTTCAAGATACCAATATCAACTCTCTGAATGCTGAGTTGAGAAGAGATGTAAAGAATCAGCTCTCACTTGGCAGTGGTGGCCTGGCACACAGCTACCGGGGATACAATTTTCATTAATCACAATGTTCCTTCAAGGTGTTGGCCAGCAACTATCTCCTAAGCAAGTTGAGGCAAGAGAGCGAGTGAAACAAGTAACAGCCTCATGACATAACTGATATTCTTACCTCCTTACTATTCCTTCCTTTGGAAAGGAGTTTAAAGATATTGCCAGCCCATGAGGGCTTTACCCTCAATTGTGTCTTTGTGTGTGTGTGTGTGTGTTTAATCACTAAAGTGTAAATTTGGGCTGCAAATCCTCATGGGAACCAGCTTGTGGTTTTGACTTATTTCAGGGACTGTTCCATCCATTCCTCTATACCCTACCATTGTCTTCAACACCAAAGACATTTTCATAGCAAAATCTCAAGGATGAAGAAAGGGTAAGTTAGTTTTGGTTTAGTCTTATCTTTAATGTATTTTTTTCTGATTTCTCTGTTTTACTGGGGGAGAGGATCTCCATTTAAAATTCCTCCTTACCAAGGACCCTGGGCATTGACTTCTGAACTTCAGGGCTCACTAGGCATCAAAAGAGATCAGTTTTACCCATTTTGCAAATACCTTTGGGGAAAAAGGTTTAGACAATTCTTGGCTAAACTCTGGTATTTCTGCTTTTGCTTTGGTCAATGGTGGACAAATTACTCGATATTTAAATGAAGTTTTATTAGGGCACAGGCATGCACCTTTATTTACACATTATTTATAGCTGTTTTACAATGATGGTGTTGAGTAATTGTGACATAGACTGGCCAACAAAACCTGAATTATTTATTATCTAGCTCTTTATGGGAAATATTTGCCAACCTCTGACTTAACTAATCGATTCTTAATTTTTATCCTAGGATTCCTTTATAATCTTTAAAATTACTGGGATCCCCAAAGACCTTTAAAAATTATATCTTTTTATTTTTCATATTAGAACTTAAAACTGATAAATTAAAAATACATTACTTTATCAAAAATAGATTAATCACATGTCAACACTAATTTGTAGTATTGACACTACATTTCACATTTCATAAAATAACATATGAAAAACAACTAAATTTCCAAAACTTAAAAAAGTGTGATATTAATATTACATTTCTGTAGTTCTCTTGAAAGTCTAGTTTAATGGAAGCTAGTTAAATTTTTATTTGTTTGCACTCAGTTTGCTGTGATTTATTGTTTTGGTTGAAGTATATGAAGAAAATGTGGTATTATATAAATACACAGTTGGCAGAAAAAGGAATATTTTAATAGACTCTTTGGATGGTAGTGGATATTCTCCTCTAATATTACACCAAAACTTGTAGAGCGGTAGCTTTTTAAAGGTTAATGGTAATGTGAAATTTTAAAGCATATCAATGAATTTTTATATTCAATTACATTAAATCTATCTTGCTTTTTGAATGCATATTTTACCAATGCATTTTGTACATATGCATTTTATAACTTAATGTGTTAGTAATTTGGAAAATATTGATTCATTCGGTTTTGAAGCTATTCCAAATGTTTATACAATTGTCTTAGTCATTTCAAGCTGCTATAACAGAATACCATAGACTGGGTGGCTTAAACAATATAAATGTATTTCTTGCAGTTCCCAAGGCTGGGAAGTCTAAGATTAGGGTGCTGGCAAATCTGGCGTCTGGTGAGGTCTTTTTTCTTTGCAGATTGTAAAATTCTTGTTGTATCTTCACATAATGCGGAGAGCAAGGAAGCAAACTCTCCATATCTTTTCTTTAAGAGTACTAATCCTATCATGGAATCCCTATCTTCATAACCTAATTGCCTCTCAAAGGCTTCCTCTCCAAATACTATGAACATATGAATTTTGAGGGCACACAGTCATCCCATAACAAAAAATATTTTTTAAATATGTTAAGAACAACATAAACTGAAAGCAAGCAGAAGAAAATAAATAATAGCAATTAGAGCAGAAATAAATGAAATTTAAAAAAAGAAAATTGAAAGCAAAACCAAACCCGGTTCTTTGAAAAGTTCAGTAGATTTAATAACCCCTAGCCATGTTAACAAAGAGAAAAGGAAGACACAAATTACTTATATCAGAAATGATGGAGAATCCATTACTACCAATCCCAAGGACATTAAAATTATTAAAAAATGGAATATTATAACCAACTCCATGCCCACAAATTTGCTAAGTTAGATGATATACGCCAATTCCTTGAAAGATAGACTATCAAAGCTCATGCAAGGAGACATACATTACATGAGTAGCCCTATATATATATATATATATATATATTAAAAAAAGAAAAAAAATCATTAACCTTCTCTAAAAAAAGTGCCAAATACAGATGGTTTTACTGAATTCTACCAACCATTTTGGAAATAAAAGATACCAATTTGCTACAATCTCCTCTAGGAAATAGAAGCAGGGAGAGACTTTTTCACAGATTCTATGAGGCCAGCATTACCCTAATAAAAAAATCAGTTAAAGACATTACAGAAAAGGAAAACTATAGACAAATATCTATCATGAACATAAATATAAAAATCTTCAACAACATATCAGGAAATTGAATCCAACAAGTATAAAGAAAATTAAATACCATGACCAGTGGGCTTTATTCCAGGTATGCCAAGCTGGTTCAACATTCAAAACTCAATTAATGTCACGTTAATAGGCTAAAGGAGAAAAATCATATGATCACATCAACAGATACAGTAAAAGCATTTGACAAAATCCAATGCATACTCATGATTAAACTCTCAGCCGACTAGGAATAGAAGTAGAATTTTCTCAACTTGCTAAATACTTAATGATGAGAAACTAGATGCTTTCCCACTAAAATCAGAAACAAGGTACTGCGATCACTCACATTGAACATCATACTAAAAGTCCTAGCTAAGGCCATAAGACAAGAAAAGGTACACAAAATGAAAAATAAGAAATAAAACTGTCACCCCAAGAAAGAAAAAGTGTGTGTGTATCTATATAGATACACACACATATATTTTTAAAGAGTTTTATTTCATATATATATGAAATACATATATATATGAGATCACATGATTGTCTATGTAGAAAAACCCAACACATTGACAAGAAAACTCCTGGAATTAGTAAGCAATTATAGTAGTTTTGCATGATACAAACTTAATATAGAAAAGTCAATTGTTTTTCTATGTATCTAAAATTAATAACTAGAATTTGAAATTAAAACACAATGCCATGACATTTTTATGAGTGAGTGAGAGAGAAAAAGAGTGATACTTAAGCAAAAATCTAACAAAATATGTATAGGATCTACATGAGGAAAACCAGAAAACTGATGAAAATCAAGGAATATATAAATAAATTGAGATGTATTTCATATTTGCAGAAAGGAAGGCTCAAAATTCTTTAAGATGTAAATTCTTCCCAACTTGAGCTGAAGATTCAGTGCAATTCCAATCAAAATTTTAGAAAGTTATTTTGTGAATACTGACAAACTGATCGTAAAGGAATAATTTATATCTATATGAAAAGGCAAGGACTCAAATAACCAACATAATTCTGAAGAAAATGAATAAATTTGGAAAACTGACACTGACTTCAAGACTTATTATAAAGTCGCAATATTCTAGTGAAGTGGTGATAGGGAAAAATAGATGAATAAATCAATGGAACAGAACAGAAAATTCAGAAATCCACATACACAAATGGCACTGGAACAACGACATCCACATCCAAAACAGTGAATTCAGATCCATATTTCTATCTTTTATGAAAATCAACTCAAAATAGATTATATAAATGCAAAACTATAAAATTTCTAGAAGATCAACAAGAAACTCTTGGTGACCTTGGGTTTGGCAATGAATTTTTAGATAGGACACCAAAAGCATGGTCCCTGAAAGAAAATTAATAAATTGGACTTCATTAAAATTTAAAACTTCTGTGATGCAAAAGACACTGTTAAGAGAATGAAAAAGACAAACTACAGACTGGGAGAAAATATTTGCAAAACATATAACTGACAGAAGTTTTTAAAAAATATACAAAGGTCTCTTAAGACTAAATATTAGTAATAATAATACACATAAAATACCTCAATTACAAAATGGGCAAAAGATCTGAGCAGATACCTCACCAAACAAACATATCAAAAGATGCTCAGCATCACATACAATTAGAGGATTGCAAATTAAAACAACCAAGAGATACTACTAATGCCTATTAGAATGACCTAAATCCAAAAACCATACATCACTACATGCTGGATAGGTTGTGGAGTAACAGGAATGCACATTCATGTATTAGTGGAAATGCACATGGTGCACTTGCTTTGGAGGAGAGTTTGGCAGTTTCTTGGAGTGCTAAATTTAATCTTAGCATACATGCTAGCAATTGTGCTTCAAGATACTTACCCAAGTGAAATGTCCACACCAAAACCTGTGTACAAATATAGCTGCTTTATAGCAGCTTTATTCGTATTTGCTAAAAAATTGGAAGCAACCAAGATGTTATTCCATAGATGAATGGATAAACTGTGGTACATCTAGATAATGGAATATTATTCAGTGATAAAAAGAAATGAGCCACCAATCCATACAAAGACACAGAGGAAACTTAAGAGCGTATTGCTAAGTGAAAGATGCTGGTCTGAAAAGGCAACATACTGTATGATTCTATATGATCTGGAAAAGGGAAAACTACAGACAATAAAATGATCAGGAGTTTGGAGAGATGCAGAGAGAGATTAGGTGAAACACAGGAATTTTTATGTCCCTGAAATTCTTCTGTGGGATAATGTAGCACAGACACATAACATTTTCTATTTATCTAAACACGTAGAATGACACACACAAACAACCCTTATATACACTATGGAATTTACTTAATTACAGTGTATCAATATTGATTCATATTGAACAAATGCAATGCACTAGTGCAACATGTTAATAATACAGAAAGCTGGGGGTGGAGGAGGGAATATATGGTAGCACTCTATACTACCTGCTCAATTTCTCTGTAAACCCTAAACTGCTAAACAAAATTAGAGAGTCTATTGATTTTTAAAAATTACATTTGTTAATATCACCACCAATTTTCTCAGAAAAGTATGTATAGGATGACTGTCAAGCTCATGGAGGCAGATATAAGTTTTCCAAAATTTTATCTTATTTTTTGCTCAAAGCTCAAATTTTATCATTGGCAAAAAATACTGTCACTTGTTTTCCTTGAAGGGACAGTCTTGCTTTCTTTATTCATTTTTAAGAAAAAAAATTGGAAAATACCCAAATATGAATAACTAAAGTTTTTCTGTCTGCTCTTTAATTAAAAATGGAGAACCACACAAAACGTGGCTAGTAGAGCTCACAGGTCAAAAGGCATGTGGACTTTTCCTCAAGACAAACATTAGTTTTGGTTCCACTGAAAATGCTTTGTTTCTGCCCATTTCATCCCACAAAGTATTAAAAAGATATGTACTCAGTGGTCAATGTTTTTAAAATTATTTTTACTACTCAATTAAAGATATTCTTAAGTGAAACTCCCTTCCTCTGCTTTTTCTCTGTGAGTCCGTGGTAGAATACCCTGACCACTACTACAATTTGGGCTACCATCTTAACTTGGGCCAGGCTACCTGCAGTTTTTAAGCCCTCCTCCCCTTTAATTTCTTCTGCACCACAAGTGCAAATGTCAGCCCAGTGAAAAAGGCAAGTAACATTTCAGTATTCTTATGAAAATAGTTTTGACCTCATATACCCCCAAGTTGGTGTCAGGGTCCTCCAGACATAGATGGACTACAATCTGAAAAGTACTGGCTTAGATTTTGGTTCTATAAATATTTTTATATTTTCAATTTAAAAAAATGGTTTAAAGAGAATTTCAACCTAATTTTTATCTATTATGTCAACAGAGAATTGGTCTGCATAACGTAGCTCATCTGAATAATTAGAGATTGAAATCCATCCGACCAGTTTTTTTTTTAACATCTGCCTGATCACTTTTGATAGTATCTTGTTGCTTCCTTATTCTGTCTTTTTAGTGTCTACTTATCATTATAACTGAAGGCAAACAGATCACATTTGGTTGAACTTAATAGGTGAAAGCCTGAGTATATAAATTGAAGGTGCTCTTCCTTAGGAGGTATTTGTACATGCTTCCTGCAGAAAGCCTGCTGGCACTACTCGTTGGATAAACACTGTCTTCCCCTTGAGGGTCCTGGTTCAATGCAGGGTTGAATATTGCATCAGCATCTACTCTAGAGCAAGTCCAGCTTTTTCTTTGGCTTATTCATCACAGTTCAAGTTTCTGTGTGCTATTTTTTAATGTTATTCTCTTAGTTTCTCATGAAGCAGCTATATCAAGCATGCTTATTTTCCTCTATCTGGGATCTATTCCTATTTCATAGATGGAGATGATAGAGTTTAGAAGGAAGACCCTGAACTTGCCTGAATTGTGTGACTTTTTTCATAGATTTTTCTTTATATCGCAGTCAGTTGAGATCTTTATTGTTTTCACAGCTCTTATTCCTAGCTAAAATTATATTTTTAAAGTTTACCTGTTTATTATCTGTCTCCTATATCAGAATATAAACTCTAAAAGGGTGGAGACTTTTGTCTTATTCTGCCCTATGCTTAGAGCAGTGCCTGGAACACAGCAAATTCCCACCAAGCGTTTACCAAATAAATGAATGAGTGAAGTTGGAACTTCCATCTATTGATGAAGTTAATCAGTAAAGTTGCTGCTCAGTTGAAGAGGGTTACTGACTCCCCTAATTTTAGAGCCTTGATTCTCAGTTTGCCCTAAAAGTCTTCTGTTTATTACCTTTGTATATTTCTGTAGCTATTTCAGCTGACAGAATCTACTATAGTCAACAACCTTTTCTTATGAATGAGACCCTTGTATCCCAGAGAGTGAAAGTGGTTTGCTTATGGTCACCTGACCACTTTTTGGTAGAACTTGAACCACAAGCGCCTAACCATGTGTCATACATAGATCTTCACTTCTTGTAACTCTAAGAGGCTAGAAGCATTCTCTGGTTATTATTAATTCCAAATGAGGAAAGCCAACAGGCAGCATTAACTTGGGAGTTTGAGGAGATTTCCAGGTCAAGGTATGAGTCAAATAGAAGCAAGAAATTGTAAGGAGTTGGTTCTAAAACCATTTTTTAAAAACTACACTTTTCTGACCACTGAAAAGGTTCGTTCTTAAACTCTGGTCAGAGACCAGAGGAGACTTGTCTCTCTGTAGGAGACTGATGGATAATGCACTTCAAAATGAGTACTACTCTTCCAATTTGTGAGACATAGAATTTAAGCAAATAACAACCTTTCACTGCTTGATTCTGGTATAGGGATCTATACCCATCTCTCATTCCTTCTATAAAAGCCTTGATAAATATGACTCATTTTATATCTATGTCAGATGAGCAGTATCAGCCCTTAGTATCATTTCTGCACCTTTGAAGTCTCTCTCTGAATTTCCCTTTTCTTGTCAAGTATGACACTTTAAGGATAGATTTTTCTTCCCAGGCCAGTACAGTTAAGCTAATAAAACAAGTTGATACCCAACCATTTTTTATTTTCTTTTTAAATGCTTTAGAAATCACTATGTGTTAGGACACTCATCAAACAAACCCACATTTTGACACCCACATAAATATCCAAAGAGACCATTTAATGAGCAGTGTTCTTACCAAGAAGAATGAAGAACTTTTGAATGGCAAAATAATCTAGAATTGCACATCAGGTGAAATGTTACCGAGAGACAGAGATGGAGATTTTAGAACTTGGAGAGGTTTGGAACCTGCATGATGCACGAATAGGGACCAGTGTTCCCGCTGCTGTGATCTTCCCAGGATAACCTCCCTTTTCTGCTAATGTACCAGTGCATGGGATAGCAACATCAAAATAAAATGGGTCCTTGTTTGGGGGAGAGACGAGGAAGCTGGCCTCCTCCCCCATGACTCACCCAGCTGGCTGTGAGGTTGAGAGTCTTTTTTAAGACTGGGAGGAGAGCGGAGGAGGCAAGAGAAAAGCTCTGGAAGGCTATGCAGAAATTAACTCTTCTGAATAGCACATAAGAAGGTGCATATGTGAATTAGATGGATACTTGATCTTGCCAGGAAGCATGCAGTTTGTATAAAAGTGAAATTTAGAGAGATGCACACCTAAAACAGATTGTAGGGGACCTACAAGGGTTGGCTGAAACAGAATTTCCCAGGATCCATCTGTGCTTATTCTTTTCTAGCCTAGAGAGTATCTGGAACAGGACCTGTAGCCTGGTAGACATTCAACAAACAGCAGCTGCCATTACTGTCATGGATTTGGTGGCCTCAATTCTACTTTGGAGGTATAGTGGCAAAATATACTGAACATCATCTTAGGATTCCAAAAACCACATGTATCCCAACTTCCCCTTCCTATTTGTTTTGATATAGACAAACTATTGAATCTGGGACTCAATTTTTTAATATGGAAAATGGAGGTAAAGCCTGTCCTATATATCTACATACTACATAGGATTGTATCAAGGAAAGTAAAGATGCTGAATGTAATAATGATTTGTTAGGGAAAAAGTACAAAGGTTGATGGCAGTGTTGACGATAATGACAGTATTACTAGCTACCTATGAAATATTATGAGGCATAGAACTAAGGAAATTTCACATAGATTGCATGATACATTTTTATAGAAACCTCATGAAATAAATATTTGACAGCTGAGGAAATTGAAGCTCAGAGAAGGTGCTACAGGTTGGGTAAGAAAAGTAAGTGCTAGAAACAGGTTTTGAATGGAGGTATGTATTCCTTTCTGTATACCATGCAACTTATTATTAGCTAATATTTATTGAGTTTTTACTCTAAGCCAGGCACTACCCAATGCACTCTGTGTATATTACTTCATTGAATCCTCACAACACTACTCTGAGGGAGAAATTAAATACTGCTATCATCATTTTACAGTTGAGGAAATAATATCTTCACAATTATTCTATTCATTGTACACAAGGCCAGGTCCCAGCCCCAGAAAGCTTTCTTCTAACTGGGTCACAGAGGGTTCCAGCTGCCCACCCACTACCGGCCCCACAGGGATCTAGGAGAATGCTATTTATGTCTCTTGCCCATCCCACAGAGCCTGGCACCCAGCTCCCTGGGGGAGGACTGCTCTTTGGAATTCCTGGCACTGTCTCCATTCTCCTCCTCCTCATACGCTGCTCATCTCTCCCAGTAATGCCTGCATTCAGTTTGTCTTTTAGCTCAGGCACAAGCAAGCATGGCCCATGCTTATGGGACCCAAACTGGTTACTGAAATCTAGCCAATGCCTCTGGCATCTCATACTTTGGAAAGGGGACTGAAAGTAATTACCAGGGGCAGGATCTTCACCTGCAGCTAACCCTCTGGAAGGTTTGTTAGAAGGATTTCTCCACCTGTCAAAACCATGTTTGCTGTGCAGCTGGGTTTGCTGCATGTCTGTGGGGCATTTCCTTCCTGTTTCTGCAGCCCCTTCGGCACTGGGGAGCTGGTAACCTAGGAAATGGCGGGGTGTGGGAGAAGAAGGCTTTGGTGGCGCTGAGTTGCCAGTGTGATTGTCAGCCTGGTGGGCCGATTCTGAGGGGGTAGGTGTGTGAGAGGGTGGCTGAGGGTGCTGGGCGCGTGCGTGCCTATGGTAGCTGGAGTGCTGGCACAGCATGTGGGTGTGATTGCAATGTGAGTGATGCACACTGAGGATAATTGTCAGGCAGCTCAGATTTTTTTCCTCTGTCTTTTTTTTCTTTTCTTTTTTTCCCCTAATTTATAGTAGGTAAAGAAATCCTCCCCTGCATCAGCAAGATAATATTTTTGAAAAGTTTCCAAGGGGATGAATTATGTGCTGTCTCAATTCCTCAGTGTTATTGATTCTCCAAGACTTTGTGACTAATATTTCTTAGTGAGGGGGCCTGGGGTCTGGGTGAAGCTTGAGAAGCCAGCCTTGCCTCCTTTTTAGCATGAAAGGAATGCAAGCCAGATGCATCCTGGGGAAAGGTCACCTGCAGAGGCCAACCTTAGTTTTTGTATCCAACCTTCACTCCCCATCCCCACCTTTTGGTAGTACTGGATCCAAGTTTGCTTTAGAAAGACACCCCACCCTTATTCTCGATTCACGGGTTTGGGAAAGACTATCCCCACACCCCTTTAGGAAAGGCTCATAACCCAGACCCAAGCCATATTAGCATATGCCATGTAACTATTACAATGACCAGTTCAAGCATGGGTTGGAGACTCAGATAAGACTGAAATGTTCTTATTGAAGAATTGAGATTTTTTTTTTTTTCCAGAGACAGGGTTTCATTCTCTTGCCCAGGCTAGAGTGCAGTGGCGTGATCATAGCTCACTTGGAGGTTCAGCTCAGCCTCCCAGGCTCAAGCGATCTTCCCACCTCAGCCTCCCAAGTGGCTGGGATGACTGTGCCCAGCTTGAAGGAGGATTTTTTTTTTTTTAATTTCTAAAACGAAAGATGCAATTTTAGAATTTTTGGCAATAATCTTATCGAGATAGTCTGCATGAAAATGGAGCTAACACTACAGACTTTAGGAAGAGGGAGAGGAACACAGTCTAAGTCATATCATCTAAGCCTCTGGATCCAGCTGTTCTTGAGGCAGGTTCTAGGCCTAAACTTTTTCATCATATAAACCAATTAGCTCCTTTTGTACTGCACTCAGTTTGAAATGAGTTTCCTGTGACAGGAAAACTGCTTTTCAACTGGGAGAGATTATGCCAACAGGGACATTTGGCAATGTTTGGAAATGCTTTTGTTTGTCACAATGGAGAAGAGGTACTACTGGCATGTAGTGGATAGAGGCCAGGGAGGTGGCTAAATGTTCTGTGATGTGCAGGACAGCCCCCGCAATAAATAATTTCTGGTCCAACACGTCAATAGTGCTGAGGTCAACAAACTTGCCACACATGAAGCTATCAAATCTGCTGATCCATAGCAAGGCTGTCTTTCTCACTTCTCCCTTCCAGGTAACAGTTTCTCTTGCCATGGATGAAACCTTGAATTAGAGGCTTATGAGGGACCCTGAGGCTTGTGATGCCTCAGAGGTGATGCTGCTTGCAAAGTCAGCTCTGACCTTAGTTCTCAAGGGCTTTGTCTTCCAAAGGAAAAACTGCAAATAGGTAGAGGACAGACAAGGTCCCTGGACTTTCTATATCTGGGTCTATGATCTTACTTCAAAGTTTTGGAGTAAGAAATTCTGTAGATCCTGATTTACTACCCATCATTCATTTAATACATTTAAGCTCTGTGCCGGGGGTAATGCTAAACACTTTACAGGAATGTCTAATGGTAGGCTTTTCTTCAACCACAGGGAAGAAGTTGAGGAAATGTCCTCACTTTATCTCCATCTGCATTCAGGGATCTAAAAGTATATGTTCCTCCAAGTTCCAAAGTCTACATAGAGGTTTTGTAGACTTTTCCATCTGGATGAGTAGGTTCTCTGTTGTCCATCTCATGTACCTTTCTCGGAGGCAAATACACTTTGAATTCTGGTAAAAGTGTTTATATACTAGAAATGGTTGGAGTGATGTTCTCAGACCAGGTGAGATTTAGTGGTGTGTAATTTAGGGGAGAAGGGTTGAGGTGCCATGAGGTGAGATCTCTTTTTCATGCGGTGTTCCTGTCTCTTCTCTGTACCTGTGATTTGCCACTTCTTTAAGAAATAACCCGGTCTCAGACTCCTCACTACCATTTGGTGCTGTGCAAATTTCATACCTTTTGGTGTTAGTGCCAGGTCCAAAGGAATGTATGTGTGTGCATGTTTGTGTGTGTGTGCCTGTGTACATGTGATCACTTTAGCCTCCCATCATCTCAATTAACCATGCCCTGCATTTTTGACACAGTCAAAAGATGCTTTTTTCAGTTTTGTTCAAAGAACTATGTGTCAGTGCAACTTCAAGGAACAATGACTCCACTCCTATCATTTTGCCTCCTCCTGATTTGTAGATATTTCACAGTTTTCGCTTCTGAGCTTTCATTGTCAATGGTTTGTTTTTACCAGTTATTTTTAGAACACAGAAGGAGAGTTGGATGCCTGCACTTCCGTTCCCATGGTTGGATAGATGGGAAGAGATGGTGGTCTTCTTATACTTTGACCTATTGCAACTTTTTCTATAGAGTATCTAAAATTGATTATCTCACCACCACAAGGATTGTTTTTCCTTATTACTCTGTTTTACAGATAAGAAAACTGAAGCAGAGAATAGGTGTTACTTCTCTAAGTCACATTTCTAATAGATGATAAAGGTTAGATTCAGTTTAATCTGGCACCAAAGGCTACTTGTAACTACTCTGCTAAACCACATTCTATCCCATAATCAGGAGTGTTGGACTTTATTTAGAATTGATCTTCCCAAATCACCTGGTGAGCAACTCAATATATATATATATTTTTTTGACATGGAGTTTTGCTCTTGTTGCCCAGGCTAGAGTGCAATGGCGCAATCTCAGCTCACCAAAATCTCCGCTTCCTGGGTTCAAGCGATTCTCCTGCCTCAGCCTCCCAAGTAGCTGGCATTACAAGCATGTACCACCACGCCCGGCTAATTCTGTATTTTCAGTAGAGATGGGCTTTCTCCATGTTGGTCAGGCTGATCTCAAACATCCAACCTCAGGTGATCCACCCGCCTTGGCCTCCCAAAGTGCTGGGATTGCAGGCATGAGCCATCTCACCCGGCCCAGTATTTCATACTTATAAAAATGATTCCAACTATTGAGACAGAGACTGAGTGAAGGGAAGTCATTATTGTCAGGTATGAAACCTACTTTCTGTGTGACTGGTGATTAAATAAGCTGGGCTTGGTATAGTGCAATCAGGAGGCAAATAGATTCTGTTTCATATCTGCCGCTTTTAATCTATTCTGTGAATTTAATACTATGTATGATTTGTCTATTGCTGCATAACAAATTACCCCCAAATTTAGCAGCTTACAATAACAAACATGCAGTATCTCACACAGTTTCTCAAAGTCAGAAATCTAGAAACAGCTTAGCCAGATGGTTCTAGCTCTCACACTCTATTGTGGCTATAGTCATAATGTCAATGGGGGTTATAGTTATCTGAAGACTTGACTAAGTCTGGAAAACTCACTTCCAAGATGGGTCACTAATATGTCTCTGGGTAGAAGTTCTCAGTTCTCAACACAGAGACCCCATAGAGTTGCTTGAGTGTCCTCATCGCATGACAGCTGACTTACTCTAAAGTGACTAATCTATTCAGGAAGGCAAGGAAGAAGCTCATGTAGTGTCTTTTACAACATAGTCCCTAGTCATACACCATCACTTTTTCCATATTTGATTTTTTATTTTTTTTTCAGAGACAAGGTCTCATTGTGTTGCTCAGGCTGGATTCAAATCCATGTGCTCAAGTAATCCTCCTGCCTTAGCCTCCCAAGTAGCTGGGATTACAAGCATACGCCACTGTGCCCAACTTACTTCCTTTATAGTCTTTTCTTTATAAGGAAGTCATTAAGTCTAGCTCACACTCAAGATGAAGTGGGTTAAACTCTACCATTTGAAGGAAGGGCTATCAAAGAATTTGTAGACACACCTTAAAGCTACAATGTACTGCTTCCTCGAATAAAATCTCAGACACAGCTTTTAACTCTTCTGGTCATTCTCATATAGTAAAACTATCCAGCTCAGTCTAATAAAAACTCCTACTCAATTTTAAGCTTCTAACTTTGCCCAATTGAGGCTTATTCACTAAAGGGAAGGAAGGTTTTGGTTGATTCTTTCTCTCTCTATTTTTTATTCTCATTCATTTGCTACTATTGGGGGTCCCTCTAGAGTCAGGCGTTGATGGGTTTGGGTAAGAAGATCTAGAAGGCACATTCTGATTTTGTTAATGCCTGTGTTTGGTAGTGCCAAAGCTGAGGGTTTCTCTTACTAAGAGCCCTTTTTGGGGTCTTCAGTGGTTCTTCTCATAGGAACCTTCCCTAATACAGATAGAGCACTGAAAGTGAGATCTTCTCTATTTGGCCACTTCACAACTCTCTCCTCCGTCTCTATCTTCCCTTTCTGTGCCACTACCATCAACTCAAGCCACAGCCAAGGTCTTCAGTGTTTCTCCTAAAACTTCTCATTTAGTTTTAGATGAAAAAGAGATACCCTTCTCTCAATATTCATGGTGATGGTTTAGTGATTGAGAAAACATCTTCCAAGTATTCTTTTCCACCCACATCTTAAACCTGCAACATCTAGGTGGTTGATGAACTAAAGATTGAAGATCCATTATCACAGCTTCAATGTATCCTAATTATGAGGCCCACTGCCTATTGTATTGTCTTCAACTGTTGAAGCTTCTACAGGACTTGCAAAGAACAGAAAAAAATAATGTCTAATACTGTATTATATCTATATAAGGTGACTAATAATTCCTCAAATCTTAATCTCTTAAACATTAGCTCAGATAATTTTTCTCCTAGAAATGGGGGCAAAAATGTTTCTCTTGATAATGGAGATAAAGGTTTGATTCCAAAACTCCCAATTCTATAGTTAATTTCAGATGCAAATTTGATCATAAGTATGAATTTAGTTGAGGAAATATAAAGTGATATACCAGTATAATCCATCACAAAATCTCAGCTGCATTCTTACACCAGCACAGCAGTATCCTGGCAAAGATAATCATGTTTCTGAAGAGTCCTATTGACTCTTTGGAAAGCCTGGCTTAATTACAAGCCATAGCGTATTCATACACATTTATTATTGATACAGCACTTAGCCTTCTGGCTTCTCCACACTTTCCCTGACAGAAACCCATTACCTCCTCTGCTATGTTTACTTTTCTGATGGAAGTTAACTTTACAGGATGTCATGGGAAGGCGATGGTAGACTGAAAATCCTGCCCATGGCTTGGAACTTTATCTCGACTATTTCTCTGAGAAATGAGACCCCATGTATGATTTATGAACAAAGGTATGCATAGTTCTCTCAATACTAAAATGCCTTAATATGTGTGCCTCTTATGGAATTTTCATCTCTATATTATAGATATTTCTGTATTTGAGTTTTCTAGTAGAATGTATGCTCCTGTATTTGCATTCCAGTTCTGTACTACTCCTCACCTCACCTCAATCCCTGCTCCCAGATAAAGACTAACAGGAATATGGTGAACTCTTAAATCATGTATTAACTTGGGTAATGGATAGATAAGAGAATAGTGAGATGAGCCAACTGAAGAATTAAATGTTCTCAGAAAATCCACTTTACTAAACTCTACAACCCCTTTTTAGAGAACCAACATTGCTCTCTTCTCACCCCGCTTCATGAAAAGCAGAGGTTGGAAATATGTCCAACAGGTCACAGATGATTGAGTCAAAACTGTTCAGCTGGCTCAAGTTAAGCCAAACAGATTCTTCCTGAAATTTAAATGTGTGAGATAGTAAATTATCTAGATAAACTTTTGTCAGGCAGTACTGATACAGTTGGGTTAAAGACAGAATTAAGGATAAGCACAAAAAAATGCAGAGACGGGCATGGGTTAGCCCTTGAGAGAATGGCTGTTTTGGTTCCTGATGACTTTGTAGTCCCTGATAACTTTTCAGTTTTCAGTTCTGGGCTCCACATTTCTACTCTTGAATCAATGGGTACTCTTGTCAGGGTCTCAACATGGCTAACTCCTTAGGCCATTTTCATTTCATCTTGAATGTCACTTTCTAGCAGAAACATTCGCTTAATAGCTCTTGTCATGCTCTTTACCTTAGGTCACTCTGCTTGTTTTCCTCACAGCATTTAGCACAACATGGGTACTGCTGTTTGAGTTTTTTGTTTTCTTTTTCGATCAGATTCCCTTAATAGAATATACCACAACAGATAACTTCTGTATTTATTTCACTACTGTTTTTTCAGCACTGTAAAAGAGTGGGACTACACTGGAGGTCTGAACAAGTAGACTTTGAATAAATAATAGGTACAATAAATCCTATTCAGCCATTTTAAGGAGGTTCCTGTTATTCCAACCATATGAATATCAACACTTAGAACAATGGCTGTAAGGGTTATTATTGCCCATGTTAGTGAAGAGACTCCTAAGACCACCATGCACTTCAGTTTTTCCATTAGCCCTAAAAAAGAATCCTATAAGAGAAGATCATACTCACATCTGGATTGGTATGTCTGTTCAGTCTTTTTATTCTCAGTCCACTCAAATCACTAATTTTAATTTTTATCCACATATGTAGACTGAGGAGTGTTCACACATTTCTTCAAGTTATTGCATCCTACAAATTGTGTCATCTTTAATATTTTTCAGATACTTTGGAAATGGTGGGATACTTGTTTAACTTGATCTGAAACCTCTTTTATGTAATAGTCAGGGGTAAATTATCACTTATTATTTGAGCATAGTTCTTTCCTGTTTATTGTTGAAAATCTTCTGAGACAGTCTCAGGGAGATTAGAGATGCGCAGCCAAGTATGCCTCCAATCTAGGAAGGAAGTGAGAAATCCTACCTTGTAACGTCTTCCAGAAACCCAGAAGCACTCAGAGTTCTGTGGCACAGACATGGTGACAAGTACACCACGTGACTCATTTGTGCAGTATATTTGGTCCTATTGATCCATTGGCAGTAAGAAGATTGCGTATGTCAGGAATGAGGTGTGGGAGTGCATTGTTCAGTTCTAAGGTACTGAGTGTGTGGGGGCTGCATGTGCTGTGGAGCAGGCTCCAAATGAGTCATACGTCTGTTAGGAATGTTCCTTTGGATCTGCTGCCTGTGTTTTCAATCTCACATTACTCCTAAGTACCTTACTGACAGCTCGCACTCACACCTCACGGCTTAGAATGGCCCAGCTCTAGAAGACCAATACAATTGAATCGAGTCCAAAAAAGATCTGTTCAGAAAACAGTATAGTATCCATGGTGTCATTCTCCTTGGCAAAAAAAAAAAAAAAAAAAAAAAAAAAAAAAAAGTGGAAGTATGAGCAGAAAAATGGACCTCTGGAGTCAAATAGACTTGAATTTGAATAGTATCTCAGTCATTGCCTAGTGGGGGAACATAGACAAGATTTTGTACTTCTCTTCAAGCATTAATGTTTTTTTACTCCAAACCATTACTGGCAAACCAAACTGAATTACTTTATAGGGTCATGGTGGTAATTGAGTAAAACAACATACATACAACTCTCTATCACAATGCTGAAATATGGTAGACAATCCCATTTTTTTCCTGGAGCCTCATTTGTATTAATAAGAATATGTTATATTCTTGAGTACTTATTATGTGCCAGGCACAGTGATAACTACCTTAATTGTTGGAGTAGATATGATCAATTGTCTTTCCTGTATTCATGCTTCTGTATTAACAGATTCCTAAATTTGTGCCTGGCTTAAGAGTTACTTTTCTTAGTTTGTCTTGAAGAGCCATGTGACAAAGTTCTGGCTAAAGATTTAGATTGAGAAGTCTGCTAAAGATTTCTGGGAAAGTCCTGTCTCTCCCTAGTTTCTTCTGTTTTCTGCCTGAAGTGCATATGTGAACATTGAGTGAAGCAGACTTTTGGTTCCCGTCAGGCCACCATGGGGCTGCAAGCCTCATATAAAGGACAATGGAGCAGGAGGATAGAAGGAGCCTGGCACATCTGTGCCAACCCTGAAATACCTACCTATAGGCTGAGTTTGTGGAATACATTTCCTCCATTGGGTGAAACTTTGTAAATGGATTTTATATACATGCAGCCAAATTCAATCCCTAAGCAATATATATGCATTATCTTATTTATTATTCTGATCACATTTTTGACATTATTATCAAATCCATTTTATATTAAATATATGGAGACAGAAAGGTTAACCTGCCCAACGTAACATATGATACACCTAGGAAGTAAAATAGACATCTAAATCCATGCTTTAACCAGTAAAATATGAAGTCGGGATGATAGTGTTTCTTCCATGGCCTTTCTAACTACTTCACAAATCTTTGATCTTATCTTTTTATCCTACAAACTTGTTCTGATCATTTGGCATTTTTGTTAAATCCTCCTGAAATTCTCCCAGATTTTAAATCTACTGGAAAACGTTTGAGCTTACGTGGAATTTTTGGCATCACCTAACTGTCTGATCTGGACCCCAGTCTAGATTGTTTAACATTTAACTCTCTGATCATTTAACAAATGGCATGGTTTGAGTGGATGATATCTAAAGTACTTCTATTTCTAGTTGCCTGTGACTCTGAAGGTAACATTTAGCCAATTTTTAATTGGTCAGCTAACTGATAATTGAATTTTTATTTTTTCTAGTTCATATCATGTATCCAGTAGGTATTGAATAAGTATGAATTGATGGTTGACGGTTATAGTAGAGACTATGCAACCTTTTCCTGATTTTGTATGTTTTCTTCAAATCCTTGTCTTTTCATTCTTTCTATTTCCATCCAAAGCCTAACATCTCATTAGGAGATTTGGAAGACCTGATCCAGGCCATATCAAAGACCATTGCTTCAGTCAGGTCAGAATCAAATAGAACAAATCAAAGCCCCTAAAACATAATATTTTGGGGAAAAATACAAATTACTCCTGGGTGAAGGAATGGTTTTGGCATATGAATTCAGAAAAACAATCTTAAATAAGAAAGAGCAAACCAAAACAACTTTAGTTTGAAAGGAGAAGCAAGGTGGTATTAAGAGGAAGTAAGGAGGATATGTGTTATTTTGAAGCATTTTAGAAAAATAAGAAGTGGCTAGACCATTAAAAGTATTAAATATTTGAACAATACTAAAAGGATAATATGGTATATTATGAATGATCCAAATATGTTGAATGCTTACATTGGTAGAAAATGCAATGATTTAAACAGAATTTTTCTCCATGGTAGGTCATGTCAAGAAACGGTCTTGGAACTTGCTAAATAGTGATGCAATATTGCTATGAGACAAGATTTTCATGAATCTTTGTAGCTGATTTAAAAATTGAGGTTATACTAACATAGATTGTCATTAGCACAAAGAGAATCAACATGAGATAAGGAAAACAGTATGGACACTGAGGTCTTAATTACTTTCCAAGTTCTTTCTCTAACTAGGCTTGATGACTTTTCTGAGACTCAATTTACTCATTTAAAAATGGAGTTTTGGTATATACAGCCAGGGTGGTTTGCACTATATTTTAGTCTGCTTTGTGTTGTATAATCAAATACCCAGGGATGGGTGACCGATGAAGAAAAGAGGTTCATTTGGTTCATGATTCTTGTGACTGAAAAGTCCAAAATTGGGCAACTTCATTTGGTAAGGGCCTCATGCTGCTTCCACTTATGGCAGAAAGCAGAATTAAGAAGAGGATCAGGTGTGTGCAGAGATCACATGGCAAGAGAAGAAGCAAGAGAAAAAAAAAAAACAAGGAAGGCATACTCTTTTTGACAATTCACTGTCTCAGGAATTAATCTTTTCCCAAGAGGGCAAGAACTCGGTCACACTAGCATAAGAGCACTAATCTATAAGTGAAGGATCCACCCTATGACACCTCCATCTGGACCTCACCATTCAACACTGCTAGAGTGGAGATCAAATTTGAACATGAGGTTTGGTGGTGACATACCACATTCAAACCATAGCACACTATATAAAAATAACATATATAAAGCTGCTTATGAAACAACTAATATGTAGTACCTATATAATCAATATTCTATTTTTCCTGGTAACAATGAGTACATTTTCTGATAACAGTGAGTAGATTTTCTTCTCATGGCTAATATAGGCTTCAATTTTACTTGAAATAAGCCCATTTTTTATTTATAGTAGCCAATTTTTATGAAAAGAGAAAATGAAAGAAGAGTGCATTGTGTACACTGCTATAATGAGAAGTCCACTAAGCAACATGATACTTTTCTTTCTACATGGCCTTTGTAGACTGTGTATATCATACCTGTAACTAAAGTTTGTACTTTTCAAGGATTTTAATATTTGTTTAGTGAGCCGTACTTGATGGATTTTTGGGGTCTGAATTGGCCTGGATGTGAGGTACAAACACTATTTCTCCAGAACAAACATGTTGATTGTGCGCTACTTATAGAAGGAAAGTAAATCACCTTACCAGCAGCAACAAAATAATTCTGGATTTAATTTAAAACGTAGAAGGGCTGAAGAAGTCTGACTGAGTTTCTTAGACAATAGTTCAGAACGTGATTTTGTTATTAATTACTCACCAGAAATGAACATTTGCAAACTCTAGTCACAACCTATATAGAAAAAAAAAGTGTCAATCACTTGGAGCATCCTTTGGATAAGTGTCTTGCTTTGTTCATTTTTTAGGACATTTTAATGCTAACATTATTCAGGGTTACTAATAAAATTTAGTTGTTACATCTGTTTTAAACAATTGTACAATACCCAGTCTTGATTCTAGGATTCATTTTTAATATATGTATAAATATAGACAAGGTGAGTAGGGAGCGTTGAAAGAGGAATTAGGGATTTTTATCAAGTAATCTGTATGTTTCAGTTCAAGTAATCTGTATACTCTAACAAGGTGGAAACTCTATTTAGGAAACTTCTTGATGGTGGTGATTGTGTTCTTCATGTACATATTTGGCATCCCTCAATGGTTTAAGCCAAAGGGAGTTAAGAGATATTCCAGAATAATTGTTTGTTGTCCCAAGTTATGTTGCTAATTAGGTATCAAGCAATGTGAAACATACATTATTTCCTTTTTATATGCATTCAATCTATTGCATTTCTATTCTGTGTCAGACACTTTTGAAGGCTGGTTGTATTTCTGGGACCAATGGATAAGGGCCGGTGCTCCATTGTGAACACGGTGAAGTGCTGGGAAAATAACACTAATCCATGACAGACATATATAAGTAATATAATTTCAGCTACTGGTACTTGATGTGGAAAAAAATACAGGATAAGAGGAAAATGAATGACGAAGAGGCACTACTTTTAATGGCTAGTCAGAGAAAGACATCTCTTTGAGAAGGGAAACATGGAATTAAGGCTTTAGTGATGAGAAGAAAGCAGAGACATGATGATGAAAGACAGAGATGTTTCAAAAAAAAAAAAAGCATAAAGTGCAAAGATCCTGATTTGATGTGCTTAAAAAACAGAGACTGTTGGCTAAGGGACTAGTTAGAAAAATGGAGCTGTGAGCTGTTACTGACACTCACTTCCTCAAATGAAATTTGTTGCATGAGAGAACACTCTAGGCTAGCATTAGAGTCGAAGTTCTTAAACATAGGGCCATGGTCCTACCATGTTAGAATTACTCAACCCTCAGGGCTTCACAGACTTTTGTGGGCTGAGCCTACAAATCTCTATTTTAAAGAAGCTTTCCACATGATTCTGATATGGGTTCAGTGATAACTATTACCCTTGAGGTCTCTGTAGAAATCCTGCAGTGAGCAGTCTCTGAAGTGATGTAATGAGAGTTACACTGTGATGTCAGTTATTAAAGAACTTAGACACTGTTTGAGGATGTGAGATACACCAAAGGGACAGTGGGAAGCTACAAAAAATAACAGAATGAAATCCACATTAGGAGCTACTGTCCCAGGTAATTGCCACCATTGCTAACAGCAGAAGTTACATCATCAGAGGCTGCTACTCACTGGGACCAACATTTTGAGGAGAGGCTTCTGAAAACCATGATAATTAGGAACCCCCACACTTACTCCCAGGATCTTTGGGACCTGCCAACAAGGAGAACCACTACCTACTTTTGGTACTTTGAGCTGCTGAAAAACTTGACAATATTCAGTGATGATTACCATCACTGAGATCAACAGATATTTCTATTTTATTGGAATGGGGCAAATTAGGAGAATTTTATTTTGTTAGATCATGTTATAGTAAACATAATAGTACTAATTGTCATGATTCTATTTAAGAATTCTTTAGACTTGATATCTCAAGGGACTAGAGTTGGCCAGTCTTTTGATGCATTCCTCAGTAAGAGGGAAAAATATGGCAGTGAGGGAAGTGGTAGAATTTCTGGGTACAGATTTCCTAACTAGAGAAGCTATGAAATCCATCTTTGGATTCCTGGTATGACGTGAGTAGAGAAGGTCACACTGAGTAGAGATGTAATCACAGCCTGTGTTAATTTCTGATGGCTGCTGTAACAAAGTACCACATACTGAGGGGCTTAAAACAACATACATTTATTCTGTTACAGTTCTGGAGGCTAGAAGTTCAAAATTAAGGTGTTGGAAAAGCCATATTCTCACTAAAACTCTAAAAAAATGATTTTTTCCTAACTTCTTCTTAACTTCTGGTGGTTTCAGGCAATTCTTGGCATTTCTTGGCTTTAGATGCATTACTTCAATCTCTTCCTCCATCATCACATAGCCATTTTCTCTGTGAGTGTCTCTGTTTTCTCTTCTGGTAAGGATACCAGTCATTGGATGAAGGCCCACTTTAATTTAGTATGTCTTCATTTAAACTTAAACTTAATCTACAAAGACCCTATTTTCATATAGCCACATTGTGAGGTTTCAGGTGGATGTGAATTTTGGGGGAACACTATTCAACACAGTTCTTAGGCAATTGGTTTGATGTTGATGTTTTCTTTTCTTCTTTAAAATATACAACTGAAAATGAGACTAATTTGAGAACACCAGCTGTTATGGTTTGGCTTTGTCCCCACCCAAATCTTGTCTTTAAGTGTAGCTCCCACGATTCCCACATGTCATGGGAGGGACCCAGTGGGTAATTGAATCATGGAGGACGGGTTATTCCCATGCTGTTCTCATGACAGTGAATAGGTCTCATGAAATTTGGTGGTTTTATAAATGGGAGTTCCCCTACACATGCTGTCTTCCCTGCCACCATGTAAGATGTGCCTTTGCTCCTCCTTCACCTTTTCACCTTCTGCCATGAATATGAGGCCTCCCCAGCTGTGTGGAACTGTGAGTCCATTAAACCTCTTTCCTTTATAAATTGCACAGTATCAGGTATGTATTAGCAGGATGAAAATGGGCTAATACACCAGGTCTCTTAAAACTGGAACAGTTGTCATTTACGAAGACCCCTCTTTCTTTCTGAATGGCTATAGCTATTGTCCAAGTCATATAGATGTAAATAAAGTAAATTCAGTCTTCTTGGATTCTATTACCAAAATCAGTACTGATAACTTGAAAGTTATATAATTGAGGAGAACCAACCAGCTCTTTGCTTCACCTTTATTAGTCTTTTCACTACATTAAAGCATCAGAAATTAATAAAGGTGTTGCTGAGAAGTTAAAAAAAAATCGTCCCACCATCACCCATTGAATGATTAGGCAAAGGAATTGATAACATTCATGGGCCCTCTTTTGGTAAGGTTCAGAAAAGTGAATTATATGGTGGGACTTTAAGATAGAGGATCCTGAAAGATTAAAGGAACTAAGAAATTTTAAGTCTGGGGGACAGTTTGACAATACATCTTAGTTTACATTAATATCAGTTTTTCTTGCTATGACATTATTTTCTTCATATTATGGTTGCCTAAACAAACATCTTACTGACATAAAACTTTTGAAAAACAGTATAAAAGTGTTCACTCCTTTCATGTTGCCCATATTGAGACAAATATTTTTAGGCATAAATTAGGTGATTATAATGATTCAATTGCAAGAAGTCAGTAGGGTAGATAAAACAAAAGTTCCCAGTTCGTAGTTCCAAAGTGTGGTAGCAAAAGCTATTTGATCATTCTGTTTTCAAAGCACAGAAGGCTTCTTAAGAATAACAAAATAAGATGAAGACTGGATACACTTGCCCAGTAGGATGTAAGAGTCAGGTCCTAAGGTTTTAGCAGAGGCAGAATAAGAGAAAAATTAATAAGGATTGGCACAATTTATTAAGTAGCTAAAGGTCTTTCAAAAAGAATTGATCTGAAAACAAATTCCTTTTTGCAACATTGAAAACACAAAGAGAAATTCCCTTACACATTTACGGCAGATGGAAATTATTTGATAGTTCTTTTGAGAATGTTTTGTGGGTCCTTTTGCCCTGACATTAGTAATCTGCATTACTCTGAGGATGTGAGAGTTGTCAGGATTGCAAAACTAAAGAATAAATGATAAAATACTATTTTGATTTTTTTTTTGTAGAATTTTTGTTATATGTGTGATTTACTTCTTAAAGCATGAAAACTCCTTTATATCCAGTTATTCTTTTGCCAAGGGGATACATTAATATTTTTAAATCCATGCTATTTCCCTGAGACAATCTAGCCCTCATCTCTCTTCTCCCAGTTCAGGTCTATGGGCTTTTTATCCTTTGTCAACACTGACCCATCCTTTCTGGCAATAGATCAGGGATCACTGAGCTGAAATGGTCAAATATGCAGTGTCTGCTGACATGGCCGCAGAGGATGCTCTCTTACAGTAAATATTCAATCAGAGAAGGAGTATGTTTTTGAAACCAGTTCCCAAACCTCAGAGCAATATGCTTGCTGCTGCTGAAAGATCTGTCTGCCTTCAGCAATTGAGCCTCAGCAGCAGAAGCAGTACAGAAAATAGAATTCCTGCTCTTTATCCTCCAGCTGAATTTTACTTTAGGTCAAAACTAATTCTTTTCTGTACCCTGAACTGTGGGCTGATGCTAATTTGTGAAGTTAAGGTATAGTATAAGCTAATTATGTATTCTTGTCAGAAAGAAATTCTTCTTTACTTCTGATAGCTAAGGATGGTATCAAACAATTACATGCCTTAGGATATTTAACTCCCTCCTCTGAAGCAGACATTTTTTGGCTAATGGAATACACCAGATGTTACAGCAACAGGGATGATGGATTATATTGGTTCCTGATTTGCATATATAAATGAATTTTGTATGCAAAAAGTACAAGACAAAACAAGAATAGGAAGGGAGACACCTACCAGGATATTGATAAAAAGTAAATATTAATGCCCATAACAGTTCTTTTGACTAGGATTTAAAAAATCCTCTTGAGTTAAAATTTTAAGTAGAGAATAAGCTATTTTCCACATGAAGAATTATCTAGATTGAAATTGTTTTCATTATGTTACGGAATCTTAATTATACATTCCGTGGGGACCACAGACTTATAAAGATACAAGTAATAGGTAGCTAGTAAATATGGCAGCATCTTCATGCACTTCCAACCTTCTGTTAAGCCCATTTTCAGTCATTCTACACTAATGTTTTATTAATATATGGTATCTATCCCATTTTGGCTTATGAGATGAATAAAACAATTGTAAATTACTAGTCACCCTAGGTGTGTGCATGTGGGCTGTATTTATAGAATCTGTATTGTGAAATATATATTGTAAGGAGCACTTCAGATTTATGATTGCAGACAGAGGATTCAGGTCAATAGAATAATGTTGCTTCCACCAAAGTGAACTAAATTGTTGTTTTGCAGGTTTTCCAATATCCTTATATAACAGCTTTGGGCTACTAGAGTTACTACATGCTTCTTTGCTCAAATTAAGATATATGTCCACAATTAATGCTATTTTCATGACCTGAAATTCTAGTTTGAAGCTCACGTGCAAACTGACAATTTCTAACCCCAGCTAAACCTGTCAAAGTTGTGTTTGGGTTTATGTGTGGAAAGACAATGGGGATATGATTCTTTATTTCAGTCCAGTAGAATTTGAGTTGATTGTTGATTAGCACTAACCAACTTCACTGTGGAGAGATTTCTCCCATCAAGCATCACATGCTCGAATCTCAATCACTGTGACTTCTTGCTTTGCTTTTTTTTGTGTATGACTCCTGGCGATAAGCCTACTTTGTTAGCTTCAGATCAGAACTAATTTGTTTATTCATACAATTAAGTATTTACTAAGTACTATATTGGGTTGAACAGTGTCCCCCTAAGTTCATGTTCATCCAGCAACTCAGAATATGACCTTATTTGGAAATTACGTCTTTGCATCTGATTGGTCAAAATGAGATCCTACTGAATTAGGAAGGGGCTAAATCGTAAATGACTAGTGTCCTTATAAGAATAGGAAAATTTGGACACAAAGACACAGGCACACAGGAAGATGAAGGCCATGTAGCAATGGAGTAATGTAGCTTTCAGCCAAGGAAAGCCAAGGATTGCCAGCAGCCACCAGACAACCAGGAGAGGAAAGGAAAGATTCTACTCTTGACTGTTCAGAGGGAGTATGGCCCTGTCAACACCTGATTTTGGATGTGTAATCTCCACCACTGTACGATAATAAATTTCTGTTGCTTTAAGCTACTCAGTTTGTAAAACTCTGTTACAGCAGCCCTGAGGAACTAATACTAATATCCATCATGGGCTAATAATTATGTTAGGCATTGAATTTGTGGCAGGGAACAAAATCAGCAGTCCCTGCTCTTATGAACCCTGTTGCTACAGAATATCATACTCATGTGTTTAAAATGTGAAAGCATAATCTAAAATAATACCCATAATTTAATGAATGATTATTCTCATTGTTTTTAAGGGATTTGTCTGCATTAATTTATTTAACCTTTATAACAGCCCTGGGGGATACTGTTATCCCTACTTTAGGAATGAAAACAAAAAGGTTAATGAACCCTCTTATGTTAGATTGAAAAATGTCTCTTAAAGATATTCAGGTTGTAATCCCTTGAATCTGTAGCTATTTTTTTTTCTTCTTTTTTTTTTGAGATGGAGTCTCGCTCTGTTGTGCCATTCTCCTGCCTCAACTTCACGAGTAGCTGGGACTACAGGTGCCCGCCACGACGCCTGGCTAATGTTTTTGTATTTTTAGTAGAGACAGGGTTTCACTGTGTTAGCCAGGATGGTCTTGATCTTATGATCTCGTGATCCGCCCACCTTGGCCTCCTAAAGTGCTGGGATTACAGGCCTCAGCCACTGTGCCTGTCCTGTAACTATTATCTTATATAGAAAAAGGGACTTTGTAGTTGTAATTAGGTTTAGGATCTTGATATGAGTAGATATCCTGAATTATCTGGGTGGACCCAGTGTAATCATAATTGTCCTTGTAAAAGGGAAGCAGAGGGAGATTTGACATTAGAGGAGAAAGTGATGTGATGAAACCAGGGACTGGAATGATGTGGCCATGATCCAAAGACTGCTGGCAGCCACTAAGCACTGGAGTGGAGCAAGGAACAAATTCTGTCCTGGAGCCTCCAGAAAGGACAAGCCAGGCTATTGCCTCTATTTTAACCTCCTAAAACTCATTTCTGACTTCTGGCCTCCAAAACTATAAGACAATAAATCCAATTGTTTTGAGACATTATGTTTGTGGTAATTTGTTACAGCAGCAGTAGAAAACTAATACATTTCCCATGGTAACAGGTAGTAAATGGCAGAGCTGGGATTTGAATCCATCTGGCTTCACCATCTGTGTGTTTAGACACTAAATCTATTTTCTCTCAATATATGAATTTGAGATAAGTCATTATGATGGCAATGGCAGCTTGTCTGGAGAGGCCGCTGCAAAGACGTCTGCTGCAGCGGGGCATGTACAGCTTGGACTGCATGCTCCACAGAGCCAGTAGGAGATGGAAACAGGTGGAAGCCCTGCCCCTTTCTGAGTTGGCAGGGCAGGAGCCCCACCTTCACCTTCCAAAGTACAGCCTGCAGGGCCTGGGAAGCCCACCCACCTGCAGGCTTAGAAGTACCTGTCCCCACTGCCTGGTCTCTCCCTGCTGCCCTTGCCTGCTCCGATTTCACAGCAAAGTTGAGGCAGAGACTGGGTTCTGCTGCTGCAACCCAGCTAGGTGTGCACATGCTTGGGTCAGCACTGACATACCAGCTTCTTGACACCCTGGCCCTTTATGGACTTTGGGTGTTGACGAGCACAGGAGGGAGGCTGGGGGTTGTTGAGAGCAACTTAGCATGTGCCAGCAGGCACTGAACAGCCTGGGCACCATGGATGGTATGTTGATAGTGGAAGGCAGACATATTCCTGGGTGGAAAGGGGCACGTCACCAGTCAAACTTCACCTTCAAGCCAGAGATGGCCTGATGCCTGGGGGCCAGGCTGCCAGTTCCAGGTAGAGTATGTGGCCTAGAGTGAGAACTTATGGTACTTTTTCCAGGCCTGCCCATGGCAGCCCATGGACCCATCAGCATATACTTCCTCCCTTCTGAGCCCATAAAAACCCCAGACTCAGCCAAACTCACAGAGATGTCAGGACTATCAGCTACTGGAAGGAGCTACCCACTTCAGGTATCCTTGAGTTTTCAGGATGACCTGCTTGTGGAGAGGAGCTACCCACCACAGGGTCTCCTCTCTGCTGAGAACTGGACACTCATCAGGATAACCTGCCTGCAGAAAGGAGCTACCCTGGGTCTCCTGAGAGCTGTTAAGTCACTTAGTGATGCTCCTCTCCACCTTGCTTATCCTCCAATTGTCCATATACCTCATTCTTCCTGGATGTGGAAAAAGAATTCGGGACCTGCCAAATGGTAGGGCTGAAATACAACCCCCTAGTCCCGCCCTACTGGCCACATTGCAGGTGATAAGGAGAGAAGAGCTGTGGCCTTTGGAGTAGTCCAGACTGAGGGGTTCCCTGAACCAGGGCTGTAACACCCTCTTTGGGGTTTTGTGGTTCCTAGCATCTCCAAGCTTCTGGTCACCACCACATTCCCTGGTGACTGCAGTGGAAGCTGCTGATGGTATATCTGGTCCAGGCACAGCCTCACACAAAGCTGGTGCCTGTGCCAGTGTCTGGAGCTGCCCACCCTGCTGCAGTCAGCATGCCTGATTGTGCACAGTGGCTGGAACCCATGCTTACACATCCCTCACCACTGCACACCTGGTTTGCCCATGGCAGGCGTGGGATCTGGTCCCGTAGTGTGAGCCAAGTGCAGCCTGCTGGACCAAGTGGGTAGAATGAACTCAGCAAAAGCAAAACCCAAGGAGAGGTGCCACTGGCCACAGAGGTTTTCCAGCTGGTACAGTGACACCCTGTGTCACTTTGGATCCTGTGACAATTATAGATCACTGATACATGGTGGTTTAATGCCATGAACAGAGGATTTGTTTTAAGATTGGATTTTTAATACTCTTTTTCCATTTTATTGGTTGTCTTACCTTGGGCAGTTCACTCAACTTTTCTGCACCTTAGTTTTGGTTGGCAGCTGTTAAGTGTGGTTATGATGCTATCCTGCAGTATGATTTAGACTAGTTCATCCAAAGTGCCCTGTAAAAGATATATTTTACATTAGACACTCAACTGATATAGCTACTATTACTATCTTTACTCGAGCACACAAAATAATGTTTGCATGAAGTTCTCTGTGGAAATTTCTGAGCTGCTTCCTTTGCAATTATGCCTCTTTAAGCTAAACACCCTATGTCTATTGTCATTTCTTGGATTAATATGGGATATTTAGCCACCTGTGTCACTTAAAATTTCTAAATGAGTTTTCTTGTTTCAATATTCAGATCCATGTCTCCTCTGATTTCTCATCTACTCTGTCAGTCATTTGTCGTTTGCTCTCATGTCTCTTCCCCTCCTGTCCCCATGGTTTGCTCTGAATCTCAAAGGATCTTTTGCTCTTTCTCAGACTTTCTTGCCAGCTGGCTTCCTGTTAGGTTCAGCCAGTGGAAGCCCTGGCAAGAGATTAGAGGGTCAGAGGAAGGAAGAAGTCAGAATGTTCCTTCCCTCACTCCTTTGCTCCCTGTGACACTTCTGCCAACTACTGTGTCTGTACGTCCTCTGGTAAAGCCTCTTCTTCTAGCCCCAGGTTCTAAGATCTAGTAATATCACCTCCTGAATACTTTTCCTTGTATTTTCATTCCTAGGTGTCATTGTGGCTCTCTAATGTTGTGTATCTTGTAGTTGCCTCAGATTACCTAGTTGGTTTTCAGTTTATCTTAGACCTTCCTAACTAGTTCATAGTATTAAAGTCCTCTACCAAATTAGCATGCATGATTTTGGTTTTACTGACTGTATGCTGACACACAGAGCCACTTTTCTCTCAAGCCTTACTTATTTCAACTTCAAACCATGGTTTATCTCTATGTCCTTTGATGACTCATATTAAGGCCTTAACCTCTCCATGCACCTGGTTTTGCTCTTTGCATCTGCCATCATGAAGGCTCTTGCCTTCAACTTCTTGGTCATTCTGTTTGAGTCTGTTTGTCCATCCCTATGTGCTTCTTTCATTATGTTGCATTTACCCCTTTTAGGTGAGGTAGGTGTGAACCACTTTTTCTAACCTATTCCTCACACCTAAATTCATTCTGCTCTCAAACCTTTTGGCTATCACCTTTGGACATTTTGCTCATCCATTGTCTGCCTGGCAATGAAACTCCACAGTGAGTTCTATTATTTGCCTCTGTTCTTTCCATGGCACCCCATGCTCCTCTCTATCTCAGATCTCATGCAACCAGAGTTTAGAGACATTCTTTCAACTCTATGTTCCTAAAGCCACTCACAATGACTGGTATATCACACAGACTAAGTCTGTGAATAAATGATAAATGTAAATATAAGTGATGGTTTAACTTAGGCTGAAGGTAGTTCAAATTTATATGGAAAATGCAGAGTTTAATAGAGACATAAAGTCTGAGAGTTGGAGAGAATCCTAGAGACCAGCCAGATATCTGACAGTTGTTTTTCTTATGAATGAAAACTAGAATAAAGTGCAATAAATTGTTAAAAATGTATAGAGGCCCATTCTGACTATCAGAGTGATAACAAACCAACACACTTGACTGAAGGGTCTCTAAGCCCCTAATCTTGGTCATCTGCATGAAGGTAAAATATAATTCCAAGTCCTAGCTGTCTTAGATATTAATTTCCTAGAGGACTATGGGCTAGACCTGATAATTTATCATGGTCCCTCAGGTTGTAATTTTCTAGAACAGGTCAGAGTTTGGTAGTGTTGGTGATGAGGGGATAGGGAGTTGGAGAACAAAATAACTTGATTAACCTTGTGATTCATAACATTTAAATAGAAGTATAAGAGATAATGTATTGACATGTGATCAAACTTGGTTAATTGGAAGTAGAATCAGGACATAGGAGGTGTAACCATCTAATAAGTAAACACAATTCTAAGTTTTTGAATAGCTTTTACTTTATGTTTATGTACATAGCTGAGGGCCATTTTGCCCTAGAAATAGTCTTTTTACACAGGCAGATAGGCAACATTTACTATCTTGATTCCAATTTTTATTTCCTGCTGCTTAGAGGAACATTTTATAATTGAGGCTCTTCATGTGTCCAGTGCTTCTACTCTGCTGTCCACTTAGCCACATGCAGGAGGCGTGGAGTGCTTCCATCTGCTGCAACCATGCCAGGGATGATGCCTGCGGCATCCCAGCTGGTTCCCCAGATCCAGCTTTCAAACATGCTTCCAAGTGGGAAGGGCTGTTGTTTAAGAAAAATTCATTAAAGAAGCTCTCAAGGTATCCCTGAGTCAGTTAAAATCCACACTTTGGGAGACAGAAGAACACCCAAGATGTAATAAGGAGTGAAGGAACTGACCTTTTAGAGAGATGCAGCACTGTGAGGTCAAAGGGCCTAGTCTCTGAGGCAGGAGAGCTGGGTTTCAGTGATGGCTCTGTTCTTGAGCTATGAGCTGTTTGGCCTTGGGTGAGTAACTTGATACCTCTGTTTCTTCATCTATACAATTAAAGGATGGTTTGAGAAGGATAGTCATGGAGGCAGCTAACAGCAAGGAAACCAGAGGGTAAGGGCACATGAGTTTGTAGTATGAATTTTCAGAGTTATTCGCTTTTCTTACTCTTGAGATGTCTTATTACCTAGGTGTCTGTCTTTCTTTTCTGATGTGGGAACGTAAAAACTACTGCATAAGAGCAAGAAGCTTCGGGCTGCTAGTAAAATCGCAAGGCAAGGGTTAGGTTTATTTTCCGCTGATTTTCTTGCAGGTGAGTTCACCGTGAGGACTCAGGGTATTGAATATCTGCATGTGGAGGGATTAGTGTTGGGAGCTCATCCATAGAAAGGGATTGAAGCATACAGTATTTATTTTTATTCTTTCAACAAAGATTAATTGAGCACCTACTGTGGGCCGGGTTCTGTAAGAAGGAAATTAATCAAAAATATCTCTGAAAATGTTCATTACATTTCCTATTCCATGTTTGACCTTATTTAACTAAATCAGCTACTATTTATTGTGTATCTAAGCCAAGAAGCCCTAGTGAAGGGACTTTATCGAAGCCCCAATTAGATTTATTTATCTGGAACATATATAGCATGTTACTATCTGGTTTCTAATTCTATTGAAAACTTACTATTCTGTTTTCTGCCAGAGTTGTTTATAAGTTTCCTCATCCAACTACCTAACATGATATTTTGATGGCAGGGATTGTCTTACTCATTTTTGTGTTTTTTTTCTTCAATTCTTAACTTATTACTCAGCATATGATAAAGATTAATGAATATGAAATATGTGCAAACTAATAAGAGCTGATATTTCCTGAGTCCTTATCATATATTAGGAACAGTTCTCAGCACTATATGTGTATTATTGTGCTTCCCATAATTATACAACATAAGTGCTGCTATTATCACTTTACATATGGAGACTGAAGCCCGGAGAGTTTCAATAACTTTACCAAGGTCATGTACCAACTAGAAAGCCTGTATTCTTAGTCACTATGTTATACTCTCAATTAAAAGAATAAGTCATCAGTGATTAATCCAAATGGTTCGAAATGTGAGTAGATATCATGAGCTATGTTTTCAGGAGCTGCAGTGATGGTGTATGGCTAGAGACTTCACTGACATTCAGAAATCTGCATAATAAGAATTGTGACCTATTTCTCCATTTGGTTGCTTATTAATGCAGTCAAGATTTAAATAATTATTCTTCCTACAATTCCCTATATGTCTTGGAGATAAAGTGATTCATTGGGTAAATGGAAAAGCCAGCTGCCCAGTTTTCATCTTCTTATAAACCCCAATAACAGTCAAGAAGAATGTGTAAGATGGCTTGAGGAGCTTAAGGCTAGTGGTTATAAGCTGTTATGACATGAGTGGCTTACTCACCACAATGACAACAATGGCACTCTTTTAAGATGCCCAGGAAACAGGATAAATGTAGCTTGTGGACTTGGAAACATTTTATATCACATCCACATGACTGAGCATTTGCATGGATGGTGTGGCTTGCAATCGAAAGTTTGGCATGGATGTTCACATGCACATATTGTCTCTCAAAATTTATAGGAAAATCATATCTAATCCAGCGATTGTCAGCTGAATCTATAATGTGTGTCAAACATTCCACAGTGGTAAGAAATTTCATCATTTAAAAATAGACTCTTTTTCAATGACCATGGTAAAAGAAAATTAGCTAGTTTTTCTCTCATATAAATGAAAGAACAGAATCTAGGATTTCCTGAGGATTGGTGGGGGTGGGGAGTCTTCATATATCATTCTCAGATATTGACATCTCTCAATCACATACTCTTTGGGAGAGACATTTATTAAGTTAGAAAAAAATCAGGTAAGGTCTGGGTGTTCTCAGTGTACGCAGTCCCCAAGAGGGCTTACAAGTTGTTATTTACTTTGTTGACTTCATTCAGGGCGAACGTTAGCCCTGTGATTAGAGTGGTTTGTGAAAATTTGAAAATGTCACCACTTGTAGGCGGGTGCTAACTCTCACCAAGTTGCATGGCTGGATTTTGTGGTCTTCTGCTCACTTCGGCTCTTGTGCAGTGCACAAAGTATACAACTGTATGTGGTAGTCCTGGCTTTATCATTTCATTTTTTGGTCTTTAGATTAAAAGATGTTAGTCAGTACTCTTTTGGTTAAAACCAACTGTGAACTAGTTTTGGCCTAAAAGCAGAGTGATGAGAAAGCTTACTTACCGGAAAGCCAGGGGGCAAAGCAGCTGGGACAAGAAACAGCTGCCATCTGTGGCAGCTTAATCTCATTCTTTCATGTCTGCTCTTTCCTATATGTAGTTTCATTTATTCCTACAGACTGGCTTCTTTCACAGGATGGGAACTGCAGCTGCTCATAGCTCTGAAGTCACACAGCACCATTTTAGAAAAGAACATTAAATGCACACTATTTCTCTAATCCCGAGTTAAACAGTCCTAGGGAAAGTTACAGTTGGTTGTATTTGCAACAGGTACATTTCTCTGGGCTGAGAATTTGTCTGGGTAAGTCGGATACTATGATAGATACATCATAGATCAGCTGCTCACTACAGCTGGAAAGATTGAATCTGCAAAAATTTGAAAAACTTGCATTCAAATACATGCTTAGAGTGGGAAGAAACATTTCCTCAGCAAAAGGGTGGTAGAAGTTGGTTGCTCATCCAGGAAGATAAAAACAATAGATGCTCATTTCATAGATCCTTAGTTCAAACTTGTTAGTCCCATTTCTGAGATCAGGTAAGGATGTCAACTCTCACTATTAACTCATAAAAGTCCAAAGCAAATAATTAAAATGCCAACAGCATCAACACATTGTTTCATGTAAGAAAGCCACAAGAGAAGCCAAATTATCCAGGGTTACTGGTAAGATGGGAATTAGAAGAGAGGGAGTCAGCTCTAATAAGCTCATCCCAAAGCAAGCTGCCATTTCTATTTCCACAGCAGGGTAGTATCTTCCAGGGAGAATGGACACTTTTTCTGAGCTGTGCTACTTTGTGACTCCTATGTGGGAGTGGACCAGCATGTAATTGCCCAAGTTTCCATTGTCTGTACTTCACCATTGATTGGATACATAGACTGTAATAGTTTCAAATTTTCAAGTCTTAGCTCTGTTACTTACTACTCCTGTAAATCTTGAACAAATGTTATTTAATGACTTTAAGCCTCAATTTTCTCATTAGTAAAATAGAACCATAATAATACTTTCCTCACAAGGTCTTGTTAGAATTAAATCAAATAACCATGGCCAGTGTCATATGTAGTATTGTGTCCAGAATTGGTGGGTTCTTGGTCTCGCTGACTTCAAGAATGAAGCCGCAGACCCTCACAGTGAGTGTGAAAGTTCTTAAAGATGGTGTGTCCCGAGTTTGTTCCTTCAGACCTTCAGATGTGTCTGGAGCTTCTTCCTTCTGGTGGGTTCGTGGTCTTTCTGACAGGAGTGAAGCTGCAGACCTTTGCAGTGAGTGTTACAGCTCTTAAAGGCAGCGTGGACTTGAAGAGGGAGTGGCAGCAAGATTCATTACAAAGAGCAAATGATCAAAGCTTTCACGGTATGGAAGGGTACCCTAGCAGGTTGCTGCCGGCAGGCTCAGGCAGCCTGCTTTTATTCCCTTATCTGACCCCACCCACATCCTGCTGATTGGTCCATTTTACAGAGAGCTGATTGGTCTATTTTACAGAGAGCTAGTTGGTCCATTTTTACAGAGAGCTGATTGGTCCATTTTGACAGAGTGCTGATTGGTACATTTACAATTATCTAGCTAGACATAAAAGTTCTGCAAGTCCCCACGAGGTTAGCTAGATACAGAGAACTGATTGGTGTATTTACAAACCCTGAGCTAGCCACAGAGTGCTGATTGGTGTATTTACAAACCCTGAGCTAGTCACAGAGTGCTAGACAGAAAAGTTCTCCAAGTCCCCACTACCTTAGCTAGGTACAGAGTGCTGATTGGTGCGTTTACAATCCTTTAGCTAGACATATACATTCTCCAAGTCCCCACTAGGCTCAGGAGCCCAGCTGGCTTCACCTAGTGGATCCCGCACTGGGGCGCAGGTGGAGCTGTCTGCCAGTCATGCGTGGTGCACCCGCACTCCTCAGCCCCTGGGCAGTTGATGGGAACGAGTGCTGCGGAGAAGGGGGCAGTGCTCGTAGGGGAGGCTTGGGCCACGCAGGAGCCCATGGTGGGAGGGGCGGGGGCTCCAACATGGCGGGCTGCAGGTCCCGAGCCGTTTGCCGCATGGAGGTGGCTGAGGCCAGGCAAGAATCTGAGCATGGTGCATATGGGCTGGCAGTACTGAGGGACCCCATGCAACCTCCGCAGCTGCTGGCCCGTGTGCTAAGCCCCTCATTGCCCTGGGCTGGTGGCACCCGCCGGCCACTCTGAGTGTGGGGCCCGTGGAGCCTGACCCGGCCAGTGGGAACTCACCCTGGTCTGTGAGCCCTGCTCACAGCCCTGGTTCCCACCCGTGCCTCTCCCTCCACACCTCCCCCTCCACACCTCCCCAGCAAGCAGAGGGAGCCAGCTGCAGCCTCAGCCAGCCCAGAGAGGGGCTCCCACAGTGCAGTGGCAGGCTGAAGGGCTACTCAGGTGCCACCAGAGTTGATGTCAAGGCCGAGGAGGCGCTGAGAGTGAGGGCTGCTAGCACATTGTCACCTCTCAGTATCTGGCAGGTAAACATTCATTTCAATTTTGCTAATTTGCTGCTAATATTATTATTGTTGTCATTGTACTTTCACTACTGATAGCCAGTTCTGCCTCTTTCAGAGAACTGCCTAACTCTTCTTGGATGCATTTTTGTGTGTGTGCTGTTGACACAGTTTAACATTCAAATGCCAACCTTATTTCCATCTTTTTCATTTCTTTAGGAGGCGCTGAATTGTTGCCCACATAGTAATTGCTATTTTATATACTTTTTGGAGAAGTCACAGACATATCTTGAAATTTCAGCTTCTAGGATTGTAAGACAATTTGTCACCAGAAGTACTTGAAAGAAATTATTGTGCAGAGATTTCTTCTGAAGGACCCTTTCTTTCCAGTGTAGATTGTCTCAATCTATGGGGTATACAGACTGGAAAGTAAAGAGATCTCCTATAATAATTTGGAACCATTCTTGTTTCTGGTCTAATGGCAAGAAATTTATATAGAGAAAGAAATGCCTTTTCTCTTGCAATGAAATTTGAGCAAGAGCGAGCCCAAAACTCTCCCTGTCTTACCATAAAAAAAAAAAAAGTAATTCTCAGAGTTGTCTGGGAAACAGCTGGAAATGCTTTAATTGTTGATAAGATAAACTACAGTATGAATGATCATGGCACCAGACAGAAAACTCTTGAAAGGGTATGTATGAAAGCAAATCTTACATGGTGGCTTGTTTGAAAATGCAGTCTGCGGTATACAGTAGAAGTGAGGGGGAAAATTGAAGAGATTTTTTTTTTTTTTTTTTTTACAAGAAAACCAATTATGGAAAACTCCAGGTACTTTCTTCAAGAAGGAGTTATTGTCACTTCGGATTTTTTTTTTTTTTTTTTCCCACTTGGTCCCCAATTTTATGTGAACAGCAATTGCCAGGCCAGACATGATTTAGTCAAGATGGAAAAGAGTTTCAACAAACAGTGGTACAGATTGTCTGAGGTGAACTGGCAAAATGAAAAGTTGGGAAAATTGTTAAAGATAAATGCCAACATTGAGAAATAAAAATTTAATAATTCAGAAAGAACTTTTTGTCATTATAACACAAATCATTTTTTACTTCTCTTTATCTTAATTAAATTGAAAGGAAATATATTTATAATGTTCTGAGGTTCAATCTTTCATCTTTGAGGGACCCCGTTGATTTTTGTTCTTGATACTCCCTTTTGTGATGGATATTTGCCGTTTCAGACATTTAGACTTTACATTGAAATTAAAATGTGATATATCTTTTTGTCTATTTGTCTCTACAGATACATTCTTCATTCTTTTCTATCCTGATTTGTTCCAGGAGGCTCATTTTCATAGATTGCAGCCATAGTCTCTCTTGCCTGGTTTCCACTTGGATTCAGCAGAAAATTGTAGGCAAGAAACAAGTGAAGTTGGGGGATCATTCCCCCAACTTGCTACAGAGTTGATAGTTGTTGTGATGCTCTACTGAAGGACACATTTCCCAGTGGATGGGCCTCTCTTATAGATAAAAGCCCATGCCTGGGTCTAGGAGTTCTAAGAGCTCCAAGCTCTTTTGCTTCTCATTACTTCCTAGTACACATAGTTGAGAAATTAGAAGCACTGCTAAGGATGGATAAGGAGAAATGGATACTGGAGTGGCACTTAACAGATATCCAAGATAAAACCCCAAGTTCCAAGTCTGAAGATGAGGAAACTGAAGCTCAGAGCAGTTTAGAAAGCACACAGGGTAACATACAAAGTAGTGAAGCTGGAACTCAAGCCCATATTTTTAGATTTCAAAGGCTGTACTTCTAAAAAGTACAGCCATGATTTGAATTTTAGTGTTCTTCCTACTACTCCAGGAACCCAAGTACTTGTTTTCCCTGGGAAGGTACTACAACATCCAGGTTAAGAGTACTGGAGTCAAACTTCCTGGTGTCAGTGACTAGATTTTCCTTTACTGGTTCAATGTCCTTGGGCAAAGCAACTGTTTGACCTTCAGTTTTGTAGTTTGTAAAATATGAGTAAAAATAGTATTTACTTCAAAATATTGTTACAAGGACAAATGAGATGGTCTGCAATAGATTAACTCTCTTTGTCCCCAAAATTAATCTGCTGAAATCCTCATCATTAGTATGATGGTACTAAGAGGTGGGGGCCTTTGAGAGGTAATTAGGTCAGGAAGATGGAGGCTTACTAAATGGGATTTGTGCCCATATTAAAGGTACCGCAGACAACTCTCTTGACCTCTTTCTGCCACATGGGGATTCTACCCTGCAACCAAATGAGGATTCTATTCCGTTCAGTGGAAGATTCTAGCATTCTGACCATACTGGCATACTGATTTCAGATAGCCAGCTTCCAGAACTATGAAAAATAAATATTTGTCATTTAAGCCACCCGGTCTATGGTAATTTGTTAAACCAGCCAGAAAGAACTAAGACATAGCCCAATTGCTTAAACCATTGCTTGGTGAATAGTAAGTACTACGTGTTAACTTTCTTCTTCTTCTATGACTCCTCCTCATCCTCATCACTTTTATTAATTTGTGAGATTGTTGTAAGAATTAAGTGGTATGGTAAAGATTGTGGGAAATGATTGCATTCAAAGTATGTGATGGATTTATAGTTATAAGATTTGGAGTAAGAGAAAAAGGAAAAAAAGAATAATGACTTCAAAATCTTTTCTTGGAGCAATCAGGAGAAAGTGTCATAAACTGAGATATGAAGACATTTGATTTTTATAAAGATTCTATAGGATAAGGGCATTTATTCTTATGTTACAGGAGGTAATTGAAGTCAGATGGGTCAGGCAACTTGATCAAGATCACATAGTCAATAAAAGGTAGAGTTGAAATTCTAACCAAGTCTATCTGATTTTACAGCCTATTCTGTAGATTTCAGTTTGGAATAGTAGGAAAGATTCCAAAGTAGTCTCAACTTGGTAGTTTTTTAGTTCATTTCAAATCTGAATATTAGGCCTCGCTTTTGGTTCTCAGTTTGTAAGTGAATTGACTTAGTCTAATTTGTTTTTAATCACAGCTAAAAGAGATTTCAAAACTCTTTTTCTCTTGTACTCTTATTTGAGAGATGAGAAAAATGAAACTACAGAGGGATAAGTGACACAACACAAATCATAAAACCAGTTTAGAAATGAGCTGGATGTTAAATTCAGGTTTTCTGGTTCTAAGCCACCTTCAAGTATTTCTAGTATTTCTAATACCAAAGGAAAGACAAAAGTACTATGTTTCAGCTAGAAAGAAAATGAGGCTGATGTCTGATTGAGGAGGAGTATGGGATAATTTGTTTTTTTCTTGCATTAAAATGGAATGAAGCATTAAATAGAAACTTCTCAGGTGATTCTGTGGTTTTTTGGTGTTAACCTTCTTTTTTTTTTTTTTTTTTTTTTTTTTTTTTTTTTTTTTTTTTTTTTTTTTTGAGACGGAGTCTCGCTCTGTCGCCCAGGCTGGAGTGCAGTGGCGCAATCTCGGCTCACTGCAAGCTCCGCCTCCTGGGTTCACGCCATTCTCCTGCCTCAGCCTCCCGAGTAGCTGGGACTACAGGCGCCCGCCCCTGCGCCTGGCTAATTTTTTCTATTTTTTAGTAGAGACGGGGTTTCACCATGGTCTCGATCTCCTGACCTTGTGATCCGCCCACCTCGGCCTCCCAAAGTGCTGGGATTACAGGCGTGAGCCACCACGCCCGGCCGGTGTTAACCTTCTAGATGAAGTGAAGAACATACTGATGTGGTTAGAATGATACCACCCTGAAAAATGTACAAAATTAAATGTTGCAGAAGCCCTTAAGATTGACACAACATCCACAGGTAATAGTGTTTTTATTTCAAAGCAAAGTCAATATACTCAAATCAATTACTTCCCATCCTAAGAATCATTTACCAATAATCTTTAAAAAGTCACATGCCAGTGTGAAAGGACAAACAGGAGAACCATTAATTCATTGAAGTATTTATTTACCCATGAGTTCTGTAAAATTTGTCAGATATCTGTTATATTTCAGACTCTCTGCTAGGTACTGGGGATCTAAATATATCTAAACCATTGTAGTTTCCTTTCAAGAAATGTCCAATGTCAGAGAGGTCAAAAAAAGATAATTGCAATGAAGTCTAAGATGGTACATTGATGACAAGAAGTAGGAAGAGAATAATTAGTTGGTCAGAGAATACTTAAGTAAAAGGGAGAAGAGGGAGTTTGTTCTTGTAAAAGAGTTGGAATTGACCCTGTGGGTAAAGTGAGATTAGAGAAAGGGAATGAATAATATTCCAGAAAAAGGGAAAAATTATAAGCCTGGTACAGAGATTAAACATCTTGGGGAATGGATGAATGGTAGACAGAACAGTATGGCTGTATTGGGTGAAACAGAAGGCAGGAAATGAGATTAAAGAGAGTCAGGGTCTACCTCATACAGAGTCTTAAATTCCACATTAAGAGTTTTGACTTTATATATTAAATAAAGAAGAACCTTAGAAATATTTGAAGTAAGGAATGAGCCAGAGAAAAAGCAAAAAAGTATAAAATATTTTGACATATCAAGATATGCATATAATAAGTTTATGCTAGGTTTTGCTGCAGTGACAAAGTATTCCCAAATCTCAGTGCTTTCCAAAAAAATTTTTTTTTTCGTTAATATCACATGTAGATTGTGGCTCTGCTTCATGCCCCTTCAGACCAGCACACAGGCCAAAGGAGCCATCCTACTTGAGTGCATGGCACTGGGAAAAGATCGATGGTGAAACGTGTGACAGTGACATCCACTGCTTCTTGTTCCAATTTTAATCACCAAAGCAAGTCATGTGGCAAAGCCTGCTGAGGACATGTAATCTTATCATGAGGAGAGATAAATAAATGAGGAGCATAATAAATAATCATACAATTTATGAAAGTCTGAATATAACATTTAGTTGTTATTTTGAGACTGAGCCTTACCCTGTCATCCAGGCTGGAGTGCAGTGGCACGATCTTGGCTCATTGCAACTTCTGCCTCCCGGGTTCAAGTGATTCTCCGGCCTCAGCCTCCGTGGGAATTACAGGCAACCGCCACTATGCCCGGCTAATTTTTGTATTTTTAGTAGAGATGAGGTTTCACCATAATGGCTAGGCTGGTCTCAAGCTCCTGACCTCAGGTGATCTGCCTACCTCGGCCTTCCAAAGTGCTAGGATAACAAGCGTGAGCCACCATGTCCAGCCAACATCTAATTATTTACTTCTGGTTTTCATCTGGAAATCAAGTGTGTGTGTGTGTGTGTGTGTGTGTGTGTGTACGTGCGTGTGCATGTGTGTGTTTCCATCATATTTTATGGTACTGGTAAGGATTACGTGTGTGTTTCTCCCTGTAACTTTGATATTTATATATTACAATGCTCAGCACACATTAGTTATGCAGAAAGTTAACTGATTACTTGGTTTTCTGCTATTATAAATATTATAAGTAGAGGAATAAGTAAGATAAATCTGAAACATCTTAGTCTTCATGATTTCTCCCCAAAATGTGTTCATCTTAAACTTAATATTCTTTCCTCTTAACAACTGAAAATCACTTGGCAAGTAACTTCACTCCTTATATGAAGACCATGAGCAATTCACTCTGTTTCCCAGAAACTATCCCCTTGCAAACACTAGTCCAATTTACCCCCAAAGCTTCTGGTTGCACACGGTTTCTGTTCTCCTCCTCTTATGTGGTCAATTATACAGTGTAATACTCAAGAAATTGCAAAGGAAAATAAAAGAGAAAGATACAGCACAGACAAAATAAGTTATTTCCTGCTTGAGAGAACCATGAGCCTGTGAATTTGGAAATCTCAAAAGAGAAGTCAGAGGCTGGTATTTGTTAACAGGAGTAGAGAATAGCAGAATGAGGATATTAATCTTTTCCTTACTGTAGTACTTCTCCCAAGACCTTAGATGTATATGCTATCATTCTAGAGAGAGAGATTACCATTTGGGCTTCACGAAAACAAAGGACTAGAGAAAGTGACTTGTTTCAGGCACTTACAAAGCAGTTTCCTGAAAACAGAGTAGGTTGCCCCTGGAGAAATGGTATTAAATGTTACCTGAGGCCATTAACAACTCTTTTGCATGGTCCTGTCAATCATTTTTGTCCAAATATGGTTTTATACTTCATGCATTCAATTTCACTTGATATTGAGTGATACCCATTTTGGACCTGTTTTAAGGTTTTCAGAGATTTTGCCTATTTGCACAGCTTACTGAAAGAGATCTTTAAAGTCAGTGTGTATTAGGAAATGCATTCATTCATCTAAGTTTATTGAGTGCCTGCCTACTTTATCTCAAGTGTGTGTGGAGTAATAAGGATATGACAGTAGACAGAAAAAAAACTTTCATGTATGATGCATATGTTCTAGTGTTTACTAGTTCATTTTGCACATAAAACAATATATATTACCTATAATATGCTAGAAACTGTACTGAGTGAGTGAAAATGGATAAATTTCCTGATTTCCAAGAGCTTGTATACATTAATGGCAGAGAAACTTAATTTATAATATTAGTGTTGTCAGCAATAAACAAGTCTGTATTTTATTTATCACACACATTTTCTGAGAACTTATAAATCTCAAGGAAATGATGGAGGGAAATTGGGATACAAAAAAGAATAGGATATGACCCTTATAATCTGTGGGACTTGTAGTCCTGATTGTGTGTGAGGGACCAGTCCTGTGACCTCCAGAACACACGGAGTCAGGATATCAGGCTGACCAACATATAACAGACCTTTTGAAGCAGCTAGCCCATCGTGCTGTATTTTTTTTTCATTTTTATTAAACTTCTAGTTTACCTGAAAACAAATAAAATGAGTCAAAATATTTTAAAGATATTACATAGTATGTTCCATCAAAGAGATGATGATAATAATTATAATCACAATGTGACAGTATTAATAGAATGGTGTCTAACACTCATTTTGTTTTTATCTTGTGCTAGACACTCTTCTAAGAGCATTATATGTTTTAACGTCTTTCATCCTACAGTAACCATGCAGAATAAGTATTTTCATCTCATTTTGCAGTTGAAATAACTGATGATATCTTTGGTAGCTGATAGGGTAAGTGTTTTGCTCAAGGCCACATGGCTAGTGGATAGTAGGGCCAGATTTTCAACACCAACATTGAAGTTGTAGGACCTAAATGCTAAGTAACCCAGGAATAAATGTAAATTTTACTTTATAAGAATAAATAGGGACTTTATTTATAGAAAAAAAATAAGAGCAGGTTGCTTATAGGAGTAGAGAAATATGAGTTATTTTAGACCAAGGTAATAGGGGATGCTTAGAAGGGAGAATGGGATTTGATGTGTGCTTTATAAAATGGGCACTTCCCTAAACTATGACATCAGACAAATTACTCTAGTGATCTCTGAAGCATCTTCTGTTAATTGGCATTACAAAAGTCCTTCGTACCTATCTTCACGAGTAGGAAGATGTAATTAAATTTGGAGAATGTCTTGCAGGAACATCTGAGAGCAAAATATGAATAGTTCTACCTTCCAGAAGGTTTTCTGTTAGGATCTTCAGAGTGTGAAGAGATTTCACTATAGAGAGAAGACATGATTCCAGGTTTGCCATATTTAGAAATCACATGAACTGCTGAATGTAGAACACATTTTGATTCCTCTTTGGTCTTTCATTCTACTTTTTATTAGATTAATGTGAACATTCCTTGTCTTTTCCTGGCCTTCTTTCACCACATTTTCATTTTCCTTCTCCTTCTACTTCTTCCTTTTCCTCCTTCTCCACCTCTCCTCTTCTAAATGCCTCAAAGCATGACATTATATAAAAATAAAATAATCTTTTTGCCATATGTAACTTGGAATGGATCAGGGTTTGATTTGTGAACTTGATTTCCCTAGAAATGAGCATCACTTTTAAAATAAAATTAGAATAAACATATAACTTCATGAAGCCCACAATATTTTGGACAAAAGTTAGATTCATGCTGGATTTGGTTAGAACTTTATGTTCAGCTATAGGCCAACTGGTTTCTGTTAAATTATACTTAATGTCATCCATTTCTTTGAAAGTTCCAGAGACTAAAAATATTTCTTGAGTTTTGGTGCATTTGCATGACTACACTGCATACCATTTTCTCTGTATTACGTAGCACCATGCTTGATATTTATGTAAGCAGTATTGTAAGAATACGCTTTTTTTTTTTTTTTTTTTTTTAACTCACCAGAATTGCAATGTGTTCAACAGCATAGGCCTGCCTACTTTGGGAAAAACTGAGATAGGAACATATGAACTTTGGGTACATACAAACTAGAAAGTTAAAAATCAACATTTGGCTTGAAAGCAATGCTATAATAGAACAATTTATACGCAATGAAATATTCACAATATGATTCATTTTCTTAGATCTTTTTTATCATTCAAGATTTAGTATCCTGATGATCACATATAAGGTGAAGAACACAGTGGATAGAGCAGCTTTCTAATTTAAATTGTTTTAATAATTATTTGTTCAAAGCTTCAGGGTAAGGAGTAGATATGGCATTCTATATTATCAACATGATTTATATGGCCAAGGATGCAATACATATAAATGGAAAAGTTTAATCAGAACCATGGACACAGAAATCTAACACCAATATAGATTTCTGTGGTTTTTATTCCAGGAAAGAAAAATTTAGCCCTCAAAATAGGATATGTATCTCTCAAACCAATAATTAGCTTAGAAGAAAAATAGTTGAGGTGGATTTTCTGAGTCATTAGGATATGGTCTTCGAGTCGTCTTTCTAATTAGCTGGGGGCATCCATCAGCACACTTTGCTAAGTTAAATTATATGGTGCAGTGTTGGAAGTTTGACAACTTACTCTATTACATTTCAATGGAAACATTTTAACAAAACAAATCTTTAAAAATAGCATTTTTAAAAAAGTGGGTGAAATGAATAATCATTCAAATGCTCCATAGCTATGCTTATTGAAGAAAAATATAGGACAGATCTCTGCCTTTGAATTTTTGTAATTTTGACTTCTAATACATGCAACCACTTCAAAATGGGTATTTATTATATCAGTTCATGCAAAGGCAAGATGACAGGTATGGAATGAGGCATTCTTTAATTCCTCATTCATTTTTTTCACTGAACTGCCCAACTTTGTGGTTCCTGTGGTATGTTTTTCCCCATAAAACCACAAAGCAGTGACACTCCTGGCAGGAAGGTATAGAGAATAACAGTGGAAGAAGACTGGTTTACAAAGGGAAGTTTTCCAGGCATATTACTCAGGGAATGGATCACTGGATTTGATTCTAGAAGCTTACTAATGATAGGTAATAAGAATGCAGTCTATGGTCAGGCGCAGTGGCTCACACCTGTAATTCCAGAGCTTTGGGAGGCCGAGGCGGGCGAATCACGAGGTCAGGAGATCAAGACCATCCTGGCTAACATGGTGAAACCCCTTCTCTGCTAAAAATACACACACACACACACACACACACACACACACACACACACACACACAATCCTGGCGTGGTGGCAGGCACCTGTACTCCCAGCTACTCGGGAGGCTGAGGCAGGAGAATGGCGAGAACATGGGAGGTGGAGCTTGCAGTGAGCCGAGATCCGCACCACTGAACACCAGCCTGGGCGACAGAACAAGACTCAGTCTCAAAAAAGAGAAAGAAAGAATGCAGTCTACATGGTCAGACAAGCCTGAGGAGGTTGAATTCTCTTTTTTCTACTTATTAGTGGTGTGACCTTGGGGAAGTTACCTTTTCTATGCTTTACTTTCTTGAATTGTGTAAGAGATACACAACATATACTTCAGATTTTTTTTTTGAGAATTAGGTAAGTACAAAGTAGTAGTCATTAATTGGTTACCATTAATATTACCGTGATCACTTTTGCTTTCACTCAGTATTTTGTTTGCATATGACTGCTACTCTGAAAACCTAACAAACCAATAAATTCATTACTGAGTTGTTAATGCACAATCACATATTTCTTGATTCCCTCTTACCTAGCCAAGGGAATATTTAAACCATAACAACTACGTATTCCTGCTCTTACATATGACAAATAAAGGAGCCCATGACTAAGCTGAGAACAAAAATAGTCACCTGGTACTCTAATACAGACCCAGTTGGATTCACTGTCTGGAGTTTATGATGCAGACCCCTGGCTTCAAGACTTGCTTCTGATAATTAGCTTGTGTTGCAGTTGGCTGATATTTCCCATGTAACTGTTGGCACATGAGAGGATTCAACTACTCATTCTACAGCAAAGGGAACAGGGGCGACTAGCCCTAGCCCAACTGCAGACTACATTCTATGAACAATCTCTTGTTCAGCAAAATCTCAGCAGTGGTGAAAATGTGGGTATCATGGATTAATGTCCTGCAACTTAACTTCATCTGCCATTAATCAGAAGAGGAAAGAGTTAACCAGCCACTAACATCCGGAAGCTGACCTGATACTATCAGCCAGAACTAAAGTTGCTACGAGCTTGTCTGATATTCTGCTAGTCAGGCTTTGGTGTTCTGTTGAACATAAACAATATCCCAGAACTTCAGCGTCATTCATGACCATTGTGTGAATCTTTGTAATTTTAAGACACTCTCCCTCCAAAATAAAAAAAAAAGAGAACTCTTCTAGCCAAGTATGGTGGTGTGTGCCTGTAGTCTCAGCTGCTCAGGTGGGAGGACTACTTGAACTCAGGAGTTCCAGGAAACAGAGTGAGACCCTATCTCTCTAACAAAAACAACAAAAAAGAAAAAGGAAAAAAAAAAAGACTAATCTGTAATCATGTTTGAACAAAGACAAAATAGAAACCATGAACATTGTTGAAGCAACAAAAATGACCAAACATTTTCTTATCCTGGTTAATATGAATGATTGCTGCTTCTGTATTCAACACTTTAAGCTTAAGTATTAGTCTAGTTTTCCATTCTTCTAGAGAAGATGTGTTAGGTAGGATACCCAATCATAAAATTACCCCTGCTTCTTGGAGGCCGAGGCAGGCAGATCACTTGAGGTCAGAAGTTTGAGACCAGCCTGGCCAACATGGCGAAACCCTGTCTCTACTAGAAATAGAAAAATTAGCCAGGCATGGTGGTGGGTGTCTGTAATCTCAGCTACTTGGGAGGCTGAGGTAGGAGAATCTCTTGAACCTAGGGGGTGGAGGTTCCAGTGAGCCACCGAGATGGCGCCATTGCACTCCAACCTGGGCAACAAGAGTGAAACTCCATCTCAAAAAAAAAAAAAAAAAAGCCCCTGCTTCTTGATGCCTAAAAAGCAAAGCAAAACCTGCTTCTTTAAACTTTCCCTGAAGTTACCTCACACAAGCCCAATTTGTAAGTGTTCTCTAACACCCTTTCATTGAGGTGCCTCATGGTTCTCCATGTTGCATGTTCTCTGTTACTGCAACAAATTATAATTTTTTTTATAAAAAACAATTTGTTAGATATTGGGTGAATTCCCAGTGGTCTTTGACTGGAGAGTCTTGACAAAGTTAAACAAATGAACTTTCTGTGTGATATCCACAATGCACATGTGAGTCAGATGAATTGCTATAAATGTTTAAACAAAAATCGAATGGAGTACAATTTGCTCTCCTGAGCCTGTAAACAAAGTCAATCTCTTTTGCTCTATTTGTGGATTAGCTTATTTTAGGAAGGAAAATGACAAATGAATTTTATCATGGCGGGATCTAGCTCCTGCTGGGGGCAGTCTTCCCCATGTATCCTCGGGGACAGTCTTCTTTTACAAAAACAAAACAAACATACAAAATCCCTGAACTCCACACCAATTTGTAAAACATTTTCTTCTAAAGCAGTAAAAATTTAATGACCTACATTATGATAAGGTGTTGTTAGGGTTTGGGGGATAAAGAGCTGTTTTGCTTTTTGAATATTCTGATTAACTTGAGTGTTTGCTTCAATAATAGTGTGAAGGAACAAAACAACATCAAACTTGCCAGCATTAGAAATGTGGACATTGAGAGAAAGAAGGAAGAGTAAGAAAAAAAGGATAATGTGAATTTTTTAGCAATATTTTAGAAAAGACAGGAACATTATCAAGGCAGGAGAATTTCTATGACTGGTGATACGGTTTGGCTGTGTCCCCACCCAAATCTCATCTTGAATTGTAGCTCCCATAATTCCCATGTGTTGTGGGAGGGACCTGGTGGATGATAATTGAATCACAGAGGCAGAGGTAGTGAATAAGTCTCACGACACCTGATGGTTTTATAAAGGGAAACCCCTTGTGCTTGGTTCTCATTCTCTCTTGCTGCTACCTTGTAAGAAGTGCCTTTCACCTTCCACCATGATTGTGAGGCTTCCCCAGCCACGTGGAACTGTGAGTCCATTGAACCTCTTTTTCTTTATAAATTACCCAGTCTTGGGTATGTCTTTAATGAAAGCATGAAAAGGGACTAATACAACTGGGTAAGATGAGAGTAAAAAAAAAAAAGCTCACAGAGAGATATAGAACCAGGTTTATATACTATGATTTGAGAAGAAAACAATAATATGTATGTATACATGGGTAAAATAATGGAGTATTCTGATAAGAATACTTAGGAAACTGATAAGATAAGCTTATTCCACATAGGAACACTGTGTGGCTAGGTCAGAGAGGGGAGGAGAAATTTACCTCCCTATGTATGTATGTATGTATGTGTGTGTGGGTGGGTGTGTGTGTGTGTATGTTTATCCCACGCATGCCTTGTTTACTAAAAATAAATAGAATTTTAATGTGAAACTAATCAGTCATAAAAGAAGTATATACAGAGAGAATAACATTTGATCCTGAGATATGACAGACTCATTTTCTTTTCTTTTCTTTTTCTCCAAGGTGGAGTCTTGCTCTGTCACCCAGGCTGGAGTGTAGTGGCACAATCTCGACTCACTGCAACCTCTGCCTCCCAGGTTCAAGTAATTCTCCTCTCTCAGCCTCCTGAGTAGCTGGGATTACAGGCATTCGCCACCATGCCCAGCAAATTTTTGTATTTTTAATAGAGATGGGGTTTCACCATGTTAGCCAGGCTGGTCTTGAACTCCTGACATTGTGATCTGCCTGCCTCGGCCTCCCAAAGTGCTGGGATTACAGACATGAGCCACCATGCCTGGCTACAAACTCATTTTCAAAAGGGAGAAACTACCAATATTACTTGTGCATTAATACAACCAGAAGCTTTTGGAGACCCTTTTTTGGGGGGATCAAGTTTCAGTTTGACTCCTGGCTCTTCTTTTTTTAGCTGGGTGACAGAGTGCTTAAGTTTAAACAACCTAAGCTTTCTGAGCCATATAGTTCTCCTCTTAATAGAGGAATTTCAAAATATCTACCTCCCAGCGCCATTGTGAAGGTTTAGTCAATTAAGTAGAGAAATACACTTAGCCAGTGAGTGACTTTTAGAAAATTCTTTCTCATTCTTCCAAGTTTACTGATTGTGTTACCCCCATCTGTCCCCCACCCGCCCACATCACCAGCCCACTTCTTTGAAGTGACTAGAAATGAACCATTTAACAAAAGACCTGTGAGTACACCTCGGAAAAAAGGGAAGATGGAAGTCGGAGATAAGGCCCAATGATATTCCACAGGGAGGTTGAGAAGAGAATGGCCAGTATCACCTGTATTAGTTTCCTGGGGCTGCTGTTACAAATTACCTCAAAATTGGTGGCTTAAAACAACACAAATTTATTCTATCATAGTTCTAGAGTTTAGAAGTCTGAAATCAAGGTGTTAACAAGACCATGCTCTCGCTGAGGGCTCTACTGAAGAATTCTTAGTTACCTCTTTACCTTCTGGTGGCCTCAGCAGTCCTTGGCCATCCTTGACTTGTGGTTGCATCACTGCAATCTCTGCCTCCATGTGACTTCCCTGGATCTCTGTGGGTCCTCTCTTATTCTTATAAGAACAACCATTATTGGATTTAGGGCTTACTGTACTCCAAAATGACCTCATTTTAACTTGATTACCTCTTATTTTCAAAGATGGCCACATTTACAGGTACTGGGAGTTGGCACTTCAACATATCTTTTTTGGGGAAATAATTCAACCCGCTACTCCTCCTATCTCAGAAAACAGACTTGTAGTCACATGAAGAGGGAGGGATACAAACAGAATGGCTGTGTTTAGGAGTCAAAAGCGATAAACAGTAAGCTGATCTTGGGAAATGGACAAAGTGTCATTCCTTTAAGTGGCTGCTAGAATACCTTGCTGAAACTTTCTAAAATGCAGACATCCTTTCCTATGTTTGTTATAAGAGAATTTTTGTAATGCCTGTGAAAACATTGATTCTCACCTGCAGACCTCTGAGTTATGGTTTATAGAGGGGTAGGGTACTATAGTCTCACAATTTCTGGCCTAAAAGTTGATTTTAAAAGTATGTATCACATTTACACATTTACATTGACTCTTTTCCTAAAAGAAGAATCTCCGGGCTCAAGAAGAATAATGCTAAAATTAAAAAATGACATAAAATATACTTGTCACTAAGTGTAAGAGTTCAGAGGAGTAGGCTCTTTCTAACAGTTACAGAGCCTTAGACAAGAGTACATGGAGGTTCCCAACTGCATCCTTCTCCTTTTTTTTTTTTTTGCTCTATTATGTGCCTCATCCATGTCTGGTGGACATTTCTAACATTTACAGAGCCTTAGACAAGAGTACATGGAGGTTCCCAACTGCATCCTTCTCTCTTCTTTTTTTTTGCTCTATTATGTGCCTCATCCATGTCTGGTGGACATTCCAGAACTCAGGTCCAAGCACCATCTGTTCCCCCAAACAGATGCCCCTTCACTCTGCCTCAGACATAAGAATATGTTCACCTGAAGAAATGTCTGCTGGAAAGAAACCAGCACAAGCCTCAGAGATGAGTTTATGGTATTCAGGCATGGAATTTGGAGTCCCCCATGCCAAGAAGATGACCCAGAAGGTGAGGAAAGACACAGATTATTTAAGACTACAGTGTCTTAACCCTTGAGCTTTATTACAAAGGCAGGTAAGATAAAACCAATATTAAGTATCTATAAAGTAGGGGACCTCAGAGTAGGTTCTTGATGACCCACGTCTAAGGGCAGGATGCTAGGTGGTTTTGTTCATACTTTATTAAATTAGTCCCCTTTTCTTGAAACAGAAAAATAACTTTATTAACATTTACATTTCCTTTTTAAAGACTGTGACCATTGTTATAATAGCCTTCTATAGTCACTTTTGACTCCTGTTATAGCTTGGTTTGATTTATATACTATTTTAGACACTTAAAAGCAAATTTTCTTAAGCTGGGGTCAGTGGTGCACACCTGGGATCTGTAGTCCCAGATATTCAGGAGGCTGAGGCAGGAGGATTACTTGAGCCCAGGAGACCAACCTGGGCAACATAGCAAGATCCCATCTCAGAAAGAGCACAAGATCTCTCATCTTTACCCTATTTACTATATAATACTTCTCTTATTCTGGTAGGTGGTAGACTACTTGATGTAAGGAGATTGTTTATCAGGTTAATTGGTAAATATTAAAGGACTTCAAAATAAAGAATGTGCCCCAGATGGAACCTCTGAAAAACACACCAAAAATGATCCCATCACTGCCTCTCTGGATTATGACTTGAATTTTTATTATTATGAAGGTTGTGAAGGAAGGGGACTGAATTAAGAGAAGGATTAGAAAAATACTGTCATTGGGCATGAACAACTTGGGAAATAAATTTCCTTGAGTGGGCCCCTAAAATATCATACTGGATGTACCAGGGATAAGGACAGAGATAATGAAGAAGCTCCTAATGAGTTTTAGGAAGCCAGACTGGTCCTTGCTATCTTATGTTATCCCAGGAAACCTATGACTGTTATGGGCTGTATGTCCCACTAGTGATACAGAGATGGAGGATGTTTTGTACATAAGGATTTACACTATAGGGTTATTTATAGTTACAAACAATTGGAAACAAATACTTAGCAATTTTCTAACAGTGTAGTAAATACATTTATTCAAGAATAGTCTACTATTAGTCATGTACTACAGTCATGTACTATTATATTGATATCACAATTCATGTTATAGTATAATATTTAATAGCACAGAATATTCTAATAACTATATTAAAGTGGGCAACAGAGAAACAGCACATCTAATTTAAACTTGCAGAAGGGAGAATCATTTTTATGTACTCATATGAAAAAGCCTAGTCAAGTATACTGAAGCATTAGTAGTAGTGATCCTTAAGAGTGGTTTGGGAGGCTGAGGCAGGACAATGGTGTGAACCTGGGAGGCAGAGGTTGCAGTGAGCTGAGATCGCACCACTGCATTCCAGCCTGGGTGACAGAGATAGACTTTGTCTCAAAAAAAAAAAAAAAAAAAAAAAAAAAAAAAAGGAAAAGAGTGGTTCAATTTTCTATCTGTATTTTTTTTTCTGAATTTTGCATATTGTCTTCAATAGATAAATATTTTACTATTGAAAAAGATGGTGAATAAAAGCATCAACCTATTTTAGAAAAAAGACAATAAGTTATGTCCTGATGTAAAGGTAAAATCATGAGATGTATTAGCTGTTGAGTCCATCTTCTCCTCTTTGCCTCTCTATTCATAGACATTTGAGGCTGCGACTCCTGTGTGTCTATAGAGAACATTAATTTATTTATGTGAGGAGGTGTTAATATCTTTACTTTTAAAAAGAAAGATATTGGTGTTTAAGATTATCCAAAACAATAATGACAGCAGTAACAATAATAATTGTGCACATTTGTGTAGCATCTGTCAATTAGCAAAACTTCTTCATACTTGTCTAAAGAGGAGTAATTCTGCCCAAGAAAAATGTTTTCATTATGCCTGGGAGAGAAAAGCGTTATATGAGGCCAGTCTAACTTTTCAAAATATAGTAATAATAATTTAAAATAGGGAAGAATAAACTTATAGAATAAATTTAACTTTTATATTTTTAATAGAAGTGTAACACTAAGCTTCAACTAAAGGTTGTTTTGGGTTGCTTGCAAGTGACAGATTTAAGTTCTGCCCATTGGAAGCTACTCTGCTGCTGCTGTGTTAACATGCCTCTTCCTCTCTATCCACCTACTTTTCCACTAAGGAAGACCCAACATGTTATACAAAAGTATGAAGGGGCACAGTCAAATGCACATAACAGCTCCTTCTAGCTTGCTTTACAACCTACTACTTCACAAACATTTTACAAACAATATTTTCAGTGTAAGATGAGGCAAATTTTATACCTAGCTATGGAGGAATCAGCTAGAAACAATCCAAGCAGCTACCTTTCCTAGGAAATATATACCGTTGTTTTGACTTTATTGTGTGCTAGGTAGGAAAGTAAGATAGGGGTTATATGGTTTGGCTGTGTCCCCACCCAAATCTTACCTTGAATTGTAGTTCGCATAATCCCCATTTATCTTGGGAGGGACCAGTGGAGATAATTGAATAACGGGGGAGGTTTTCCCCATCCAATTCTCATGATTAGGAGTCTTGTCTCACAAGATCTGATGGTTTTATCAAGGGCTTCCACCTTTACTGGGCACTCAATTCTCTCTTCTGTCACCCTGTGAAGAGGTGCCTTCTGCCTTGATTGTAAGTTTCCTGAGGCCTCCCAAATTATGCAGAACTGTGAGTCAATCCTTTTTACTATATAAATTGCCCAGTGTCATGTATTTCTTCATAACAGCATGAAAACAGACTAATATATGGGTTTATTAAATTGCATGTGTTAAAGGAAAGGCTCATTTTCCTGTTTCCTTTATTTTTGTTTATAGAATATGTTCTAAGTTCAGATATCTTTTTTTTCAATTTTATTTTAGATTCAGGGGTACATGTTCAGGTTTGTTACATGGGTAAATTGTGTCTCTGAGGTTTGATGCACAAATGATTTCATCACCCAGGTAGTGAGCATAGTAAGGTAGTTTTTGATCCTTGCCCTCCTAATATTCTTCACCCTCTAGTAGGCCCTGTATCTATTGTACCCCTTTTTGTGTCCATGTGTAGTAAATGTTTAGCTTCTACTTATAAGTGACAATATGCAGTATTTGGTTCTCTGTTCCTGCATTAATTTACTTAGGATAATGGCCTCCACCTGCATCCATGTTGCTGACAAGGACATTATTTTGTTCTTTGTTTATGGCTGTGTTGTATTCCATGGTATATATTTACCACATTTTCTTTATACAGTCCACTGTTGATGGGCATCTAGGTGATTCCATGTCTTTGCTATAGTGAATAGTGCTGTAATAAACTTGTGAATTTGTATCTTTTTGGTAAAACAATTTATATTCCTTTGGGTATATACCCGATAGTGTGATTGCTGGTCAAATGGTAGTTCTGTTTGACTTCTTTGAAAAATCTCCAAAATGCTTTCCATAGTGGCTGAACTAATTTACATTTGCACCAGCAGTGTATAAGTATTCCCCTTTCTCTGCAACCTCACCAACAAGTATTATTTTTCGAGTGTTTTATAAAAGCCATTCTGACTGGTTTGAGATGGTATCTCATTGTGGATTTGATTTGCATTTCTCTAATCATCAATGATGTTGGTCTTCTCATATGTTTGTTGGTCATGTGTTTGTCTCTTTTTGAGAAGTGTCTGTTCATAGTCTTTCTTCATTTTTAAATGAGGTTGTTTGTTTTTTGCCTGTTTATTTGTTAGAGTTCCTTATAGATCCTTGATATTAGACCTTGTCAGATGCATAATTTGCAAATATTTTCTCCCATTCTGTAGGTTGTGTATTACTCTGTTGATAGTTTCTCTGCTGTGCAGAAGCGCTTTAGTTTAATTAGGTACTACTTTTTTATTTCTTTCATTGCAGCTGCTTTTGGAGACTTCATTATAAAATTTTTGCCAAGGTCTAGGTCCAGAATGGTATATCTTAGACTTTCTTCTAAGGTTTTTATAGCTTTAGGTTTTAGAGTTAAGTCTTTAGTCCATCTTGAGTTAATTTTTGTGTATGTTGAAAGGAAGGGCCATATATATATATTTTTTTCATATATATATATATATATATATATATATATATATATATATATATAAAATAAATACCTGAGTTTGGTGGCGGGCACCTGTATTCCCAGCTACATAGGAGGCTGAGGCAGGAGAATCGCTTGAACCCAGGAGTCAGAGGTTGCAGTGAGCTGAGATTGGGCCATTGCACTCTAGCCTGGGCAACAAGCATGAAACTCTGTCTCAAGAAAAAAAAAGAAGTAAAGAAAGGAAGGGGTTCTATTTCAATCTTCTGCGTATGGCCAGTCACTTATCACAGCACCATTTATTGAAGAGAAATTCCTTTCCCCATTGCTTGTTTTTGTTGACTTTGTCAAAGATCAGATGGTGGTAGGTGTGCAACTTTATTTGTGAGTTCTCTAACCTGTTCCATTGTGTCTGTTTTTGTACCAGTACCATGATATTTTGTTTATTGTAGCTTATGGTATAGTTTTATATCAAGTAGTGTGATGTTTTTGGCTTTGTTCTGTTTCCTTAGGATTATTTTGGCTATTTGGGCTCCATTTTGGCTTCATAAATTTTAAAATCGTTTTTTCTAGTTCTGTGATAAACAATGTCACCAGTAGTTTGATAGGAATAACATTGAATCTGTAAATTGGTTTGGGCAGGATGACCGTTTTAATAATATTCTTCCTACCCATGATCATGGAATGTGTTTCCATTGGTTTGTGATGTCTTTGACTTCTTCAGAAGTGTTTTGTAATTCTCACTGTAGAGATCATTTACCACCTCAGTTGGCTGTATTTCTAGATATTTTGTTCTATTTATGGCTATTGTGATTGAAAGTGTGTTCTTGATTTGGCTCTCAGACATTACTGATGTGTAGAAATGCTATGGATTTTTGTATGTTGATTTTGTATCCTGAAACTTTGCTGAAGTTACTTATTCTAGGAGGCTTTTGGTGTAGTCTTTATGGTTTTCTGGGCATAGAGTCATATCATTAATTAAGAGAGATAGCTTGACTTCTTCTTTTCTTATTTGGATGTCTTTTATTTCTTTACCTTGCTTTATTGCTCTGGCTAGGACATCCAGTTTATATTGAAAGAACTGGTTAGAGTGGGCATCTTTCTTTTGTTCCAATTCTCAAGGGGAATGTTTCCAGCTTTTGCCCATTTAATATGATGTTGGCTGTGAATTTGTCATAGATGGCTCTTATTATTTTGAGGTCTGTTCCTTTGGTGCATTAAAGTTTGTTCAGGGATTTTAGCCTGAAGAAACGCTGAATTTTATCAAAAACCTTTTCTGCCTTTATTAAGAGGATCATGTGTATTTTGTTTTTAATGATAAATGATTCAACAAGAAAACTATCATAAATATATATGCTCCCAGCACTAGAGCACCCAGATTCATAAAACAAGTTCTTAGAGACCTATGAAGAGACTTAGATAACCATCCAATGGTAGTGTGAGACTTTAATACTCCCACTGACAGTGTTAGACACATCATTGAGGCAGAAAATAAAGATATTCTTGACATAAATTCGACACTTGACCAAATCGACCTAAGAGGCATCAACAGAATATGCAACAGTAAAATATACATTCTTCTCATGCACATGGCACGTACTCTAAGATTGGATACATGCTCAGCAATCTCTAGCAAATTTTAAAAAACCTAAATCATGCCAACCACTCTCTTAGACCATAACACAGTAAAATATAATCCAATACCAAGAAGAACTTTCAAATCATACAGTTACTTGGAAATTAACCAATCTGCTCTTAAACCTTTGAGAAAATAATAAAATTAAGGTATAAATCCAAAACTTCTTTGAAACTAATGAAATAAAGATATAATATATCAGAATATCTGGGACACAGCTAAAGCAGTGTTAAGAGGAGTGTTTATAGTGCTAAAAGCCTAAATTAAGAAGTTAGTAAGATCTCTAACAACCTAACATCACACCTAGAGGAACTAGAAAAACTAGAGCAATTCAACCCCAAAGCTAGCAGAAGAAAAGAAATAACCATAATCAGAGCTGAACTGAGTGAAATTGAGTTGCAAAATCCACTTAAACAATCAACAAAACCTAAAGTTCATTTTTTGAAAGAATAAATAGTGTTGATGGACAGCTAGCTAGATTAATAAAGAAAAAGGAGAGAAGATCCAAATAAACACGATCAGAAATGACTAACGTGATAATCTCACCAACACTGCAGAAATATAAGGAGTCCTCAGGGACTATTATGAATAGCTCTGTTCACACAAACTAGAAAATCTAGAAGAAATGGATAAATTCTAACAAATACACAAACCAAGACTGAACCAGGAAGAAATTGAAATCCTGAACAGATCACCAATGAGTTCCAAAATTAAATATGTAATAAAATATTTACCAACCAGAAAAAGCTCTGGACCACATGAACTGCAGCCAAATCCTACCAGATAAAGAAGAGCTGGTACCAATCCTACTAAAATTATTTCAAAAAATCAAGGAGGAGGGACTCCACCGTAACTCATTCTATGAGGCCAGCATCATTCTGATAGCAAAATCTGGCAGGAATACAGTGAAAAAAGAAACTTCAGGCAAATATCCCTGAAGAACATAAGTTCGAAAATCTTCAGCAAAATACTAACAAACTGAATCCAGCAGCACATCAAAAAGCTAATTTACCAAGATCAAATAGGCTTTATTCATTGGATGCAAGGCTGGTTTAATACACAGAAATTAATAAATGTGATTCATCAGATAAATAGAAATAACTTCTGATATTTCTCTCTTAAAATAATCCTTAAAAATGTACTAAAATCAATCTTAGGTTGAGGGAAAAGAACTTTAAGAAAAACTTTAAAAGATGATATTTATTGAGCATCCTTCTGTCCGTCACTAAAGGTACAAGCAATTATGCCTGTTATAATAAAGAAATAGTATGAAAATTTAGCCAGTCTTAGAAATTAATTTCAGAGAGGCCACTGTGAGGATGTGTGTTTAGGTAGAACACATTTTTTTTCAACATCTTCACCTAATTGAAGGAGAGGCCAAATAGGAATTCTCTTAATTTGGAGTAAACTGATGTGCTAAGAGATAGGGAACACTGGATAAAGTGTGCATACAAAGAGCTCTTTAAAATTCTATTCTGTATCACTTTCTTTACTAAGGTTTACTAAGTTTCAGTTTTCTTGTAAAAATAGGGTGAAATACCTACTTTCCAGTGTTGTTACAAGAGTTAAACAAATTGTGTACAAAATCCTTAGCATACTACCTGGTACATTATAAATGTTCAGTAAGTAGGAGTTGTGCAGCATTATCATGCAGTCTTATATTATTTGATATCCATAGTGGCACCAAATATGTACTTCAATAAAGTTCTTCTGAGTTTATTAAGGAAATAAAGGAGATCCATAGATGGATCTTATCTATATGGCAAACCAACATGTATGGCATGTGATAATTTAGGAAATACTAATTCTCTTTGTAACATTTCAAGTGGACTACATGTGTATGGGACAAAATAAAATGTATTTTCTAATAGTAGGCATATTTTGTTTTAGTTTGTTTGTCCCGCTATAGCAGAATACCTGAAACTGGGTAATTTATAAAAAACAAGAATTTATATTTTTTGAAGGAAAAATTGTATTTTTCTTTTTATGTAGAGAAAACTCAACACTATACATTTAACCCACTTTAGTGGCAAGTTCTTTAGCCTTTGCCTTTTTGAGCTTGGCAATGCAAGCTACAGATCTGGTACCCAGGACATTGCCTCCCCAGTGACGGTGGATCTCATTGTATCTGTCGTTGCAATTGGTCCTGATAGCTTCCACCAGCTTAGCCAAAGCTCCTTTGTCTTCCGAGTTAACCTGTGTGAAGGCAGCAGTGGTGCAGGTCTTCCTGTGGACTAGATGTCCCAGTTTTGCCTTCCCCTTGATAGTGCAGTAAGGGACCCCCATTTTACAATGTAGGGCAGGCAAGAAAACAGCCAGCTCGATGGGACCCATGTGTGTGCAGTAACCACCAACTGAGCTTTCTTGTTCTCCACCAAGGTGGTGATGGTGTTAACTCCTGCTCCAAGGACAGGTGGTCTCTTAGTGGGGACATCCCCTTTGCTGGCAGCTTTCTTCTCGGCCCCAGGCCAACAGCCTCTGCTTATTCTTTTGCTTTAGTCTCTGGTCTGTACTTGTGGGCCAGCTTAAGCAGCTGAGTAGCTGTTTGCTGGTCCAGGGCCTGGATGAACTGGTTAATCACACGAGGCACTTTCAGCTGCTTATAGAGGATGGCTCTCTGCTGCTATAACCTGATATAGCTGGGCCATTTCACAAAGCAGGTGAGATCTCTTTTGAACTGGATGTCATGTTGAATGCCAACATTCTTAGGCCTTTTCTCAAACAGGGGATTCACCACTTTCTTGGCCTCCTGCTTCTTCACAGCAGTAGGGACCAGAGCCACTTTTTTCCCCTTGGCCTTCTTTCCTTATAGCATCTTAGGTGGTGGGAGGAGACAGCAAGAACAAAAATTTATATTCTCACAATTCTGAAGAGTAGGAAGTCCAAAATCAAGGCACTGGCATGTGGTCCAGTAAGGGCCATTTTGCTGCATCCTCATGTGGCAGGAAGTAGATGTTCATGTGAGCATAGGTTTGCAGAATGCTGCCCAAACCCTCTTTCAAAGGACTTTAATCCCATTAACAAAAAGCATCCCTCATGGCCTAGTCATCTCTTAAAGGTCCAACTCTTAATATTATCACATTGGCAACACTTGGATTTTAGAGGGGATTAGGTTTCAACATGAATTTTGGAGGGAACACAACATTTAAACCATAGCAGAAAACGTGTCAAAAATGGCAAATTATGTAGAATAAATTTAATGAACTTTAAATGTCAAAACTTCTGATTTGGGTTTAACACCCATTTAGAATGACAGCACCAAGGTTTTAATGCAGACCTCTAACTTTCATTTCTGAAATGATATATTTTTTCTAACTGTTGGCTTTGTTTTCAGAACAGCTTTTCAATTTAGGTCTTTACTACACAGCTTTACATTTTTGTTTCCTTATCTCCCACCTGCCAAATTTGGCAATTTTCTTTGGGCTTGGAATGTGTGTAATATAGATTTTGTATTTCCTACAATACTTAATAGACTGTTTGGCACATAGTAGATAATGATATGGTTTGGCTTTGTGTCCCAACCCAAATGTCATCTTGAATTATAATCCCCATGTGTTGAGGGAGGGACCTGGTGGGAGTTGATTGGATCATGGGGGCGGTTTCCCCTGTGGTGTTCTCATGATAGTGAGGGAGTTCTCACGAAAGCTGATGGTTTTATAAGGAGATCTCTCTCTCTCTCTCTCTCTCTCCCCCCCCCCACTCTCTCCCCCCCTCTCTCCCCCCCTCTCTCTCCCCCCCCTCTCTCCCCCGTCTCTCTCACCCCCTCTCTCTCCCCCCTCTCTCCCCCCTCTCTCCCTCTCCCTCTCTCCCTCTCCCTCTCCCTCTCCTGCCTTGTGAAGAAGGTACTTGCTTCCCCTTCACCTTCTGCCGTGACTGTAAGTTTCCTGAGGCCTCTGCAGTCATGTGGAACTGTAACTCAATTAAACCTCTGTATTTATAAATTAACCAGTCTCAGGTATTATCATTATAGCAGTGTGACAACAGACTAATACACTCAATAAACACACACAAACATATATATATATATATGCCATTATTATTTGTCTTTTAGTATGCACCTACTATTTATTGTGGTAAAACTTTACACTGATTATCTTATTTAATTTTCTGAGAAACACTGACAAGTTAACATTCGCATTTTATAAAAGAGAAAACAACTGATATTTAGAGAGATTAAACCATAAGGTCATGTTCCAAGACCATCTAGTTCATAAGTGGAGAGCAATTTAATTGTTTTGATGGTCATCATCTGTAACAATGGTATTATAGAAGAGTGAAATCAGCAAGATAGTAAGAGACAAAGTTTCAGGCTCTACTCCCTGCCCAACTAGAAATTCAGCTAGCAACTATCCACAAAAAACATGTTTTTGAAAATCCAAATACTTGGAACTAAGCCTGACACACTCATGTGGTCTACAGGCTGACTGCGAACTGCATTAGAAGGATAAGAACTGCCTCACTTCAACCATACGACCCCCTCTTCTTCCCCCAAGTCAGCACAATGCCAGATGGGTAGGATTTCTCTGGGCCATGGTTTTTACAGGGGATAAAAAGAACTGGTGTCAGTCATCTAGCTTCCTTAGCATTCTCAAGCACTTCTCGGAAGCCCACTTTGGTTGCACCTCATGGGGGAACACTGGAAATAACATCTGGGGTCAAGTAAAAACAGAGAAATAAGAGAGATCACATTGACCAGTGTGTGATCTTGTTGGTACCTTTGTGTTCCTGCCAGCTATGGCACCCAGTCATAGATACCAGCCAGCTTCATACCCCACCTGCAAAGCTAATTTGGTTGTTTTCACAACCACAGTAGGAAGTTCAATCTGGCTTGAGTTATAGATGGCTAGTCTGTATACCAAGCTCCAGATTCCACCCCAACAACTTCACCCAAGCATGGAAACGCCTTCCTCTGTCTATTTAGTAGAAGCAGAGAGACTAGACCTGCTTGACCTAGAAGTTCAAAGAGTGACTCTGCTCAGCCAAAAAGCCTGACAAATGACCTCATCCAGGCAGGGATATCCCTGCCTCTTCCTATTTTGGAGAAGCATAAGGGCTAGACATACTTGAACCAAGAGATCAAACAGTGGCTCAACTCAGACAAAAGCCCACCCCATGGTTCCACCCAAAGAGGGAGGCAACTCTCAGTTGTGCATTTCTAAGGAGCATAGTCTCTGGGCCCTGTGTGTCCCAAGCAGCAACTCTGCCTAACCTCAGAGCTGAGCCTGCAGCCCTGTACAACTGCAGATCCAAAATGTGTCAGTCAGGGAATATATCCTCGGATAGGCATGACTAGAGGCCCTCACAGTAATCTTCCAGTTGCTCTGCCTAATAGCAGAGCCCAGCCAGAAGCTCCACATGACATAAGAGCAAAGGCAGCAAACCAATCCAAATAGCTCATAACAGGGCTTTCCAGAATTACAGAGTAAACTAAGTAGTGAAGGTGTATCCCTGCCAAAGAACACCTGTGAAAACAAGAAGAGGTTGTTGTCTCTTTATATGTACACACAACAGTGCAAAGACGTAAGGTTTTCCAAAAATCTGGGAATAATTACATCTTTTATAGAAATTAATCTCCAATAATGGATGCTAAAAGATGGAGATCTATGAAATGACAAAAAATTATGATCTTCTTAAGTAAGTTCAGTGAACTTGAAAAGTATACAGCTAGAAAATTAAATGAAATTTGGAAAAGAGCATGGAAAGTGAGAAATTTGACAAAGAAATAGAAACAATAGTGAAAAATAGAAATCCTGCAAATTACAGACACAATAACTGAACTGAAAAAAAAAAATAGTAGGCTTCACCAGACAACTCAGTCAAGCAGAAGAAAGTCTGTGAGCTTGAAGGCAGGACATTTGAAATTATCTAGGCAGAGAAGCAAAAATTCTAAAGAATAAAAAATAAGAAAGTCTATAGGCGCTATGGGAAGCCATCAAAGGTGAAACCTTTGTATAACAGGAGGTTTAGAAGGGGATGAAAGGAAAACATCCAGAAAGCATATTTAAAGAAATAATGTCTAAAAATTTTCATAATCTGAGGATAGATTCCAATGTTCATGTACAAGAAACACAGAGGTTTCAATCAAATTCAACCGAAAGAAGAGTTCACTAAGACACACTCATCAAAATATCAAAACTCAAAAAAACTTTGGGAGCAGCAAGAGATGAGAAACATATTACACGGAAAGGAATAAAAATACGACTGTCAACAGATTTCTCAGCAGAAACCCAACAGACCAGGAAACAAGGGGAAGATATATTAAAAATGCTAAAGGAAAAAAAAAACTGATGAAACCACCAACCAAGAATGCTTTACTCAGAAAATTTTTTTAAGAAATGAAAGAGAAATAAAAACTTTTCAGACAAACAAAAGCTAAAGGAATTCATCACCATTAGGCCTCAAGGATTGCTGAAAGGAGTTTTGTAAATTAAAACAAAAGGCTGCTAATTAAAAACATAAAACAAAAAGTACAGAACCCAATAGTATACATAATACAGAGCTATATTTAGAATACTTTAGGACCATAATGACAGTTGTGCAAAGCAATTTTATTCTAGTATGAGGGTTAAAAGACAAAATTATTAGCAAGAACCTAGCTAAAATAAATGTTCAAGGGATAAACTTTTGAAAATAATATAAATTCTTCTATGTGTGGTGGCACGTGTCTGTAATCCCAGCTATTTGGGAGGCTGAGGTGGGAGGATCACATGAGCCCAGGAGTTCTGGGCTGTAGTGCACTATGCCGATTGGGTGTCCACACTAAATTCAGCATCAATATGGTGACCCCCTGGAGTGGGGACTACCAGGTTGCCTAAGGAGGGGTGTACCAGCCTGGGCCAGAATTGGAGCAGGTCAAAACTCCTGTGCTGAAAATAATATAAATGCTCACATCAAAATGTAAAATATTGGAAGGGGGAGTGAAAGTGTAAGGTTGCTTGAAAAGTTAATTTATTATCAACTTGAAATAGACTGTTATAGCTATAAGATGTTCTATGTAAGCGTAATGGTAACAATGAAGAAAAAAATCCGTAGAAGAATTACAAAACAAAAGTATAGAGAATTCAAAGCATACCACCACAGAAAACTATGAAACTACAAAGGAAGACAGCAAGAAACACACAAACAAAAAATGTCACAAATCAATTAATAAAATAACAGTAGTAAGATCTTAGCTATCAATAATTACCTTAAATGTAAATGAGTTGCATTCTCTAATGAAAATACATAGACTAAATGGATATAAAAAAGACCCAACTATATGCTGCCTACGAAAGATTCATCTCAGTTTTAAGTATACACATAGACTGAAAATTCAGGGATGAAAAAAGGGTATTCTACACAAATAGAAACTAAAACAGAACTGGGGTAGCTATACTTATATAAAATAAACTTTAAGTCAAAAACTGTAAAAAGAGACAAAGAAATACATTATAAAATGATGAAGAAGTCAGTTCATCAAGAAAACATAAACATTTTAAATATATATGCCCCTAATATTGGAGCAACCAAATATATAAAGGAAATATTAAAGGATCTGATGGGTATTGCACATTCCAATATGACAATTGTAGGGAACTTCAATACACTACGTTTAGCAATGGACAGGTCATCTAAACAAAATTAACAAGATAATTTTAAACTTGAACAACATTTTGAGACCAAATCGCCCTAATAGACATGTACAAACCATTCTTTACAACATGTGCAACAGAAGTCACTTCCTTCTCAAGAACACATGGGACATTCTCCAGCATAGATCATATGTTAGTCCACAAAACAAGTATTAGTAAATTTAAGAAGACATGGTTAAGAAGACTGTAATTATAACAAGTATCTTTTCAAACCATAATGGTACAACTAGAAATCAGTAAAATGAGGCATTTTAAACAATTGTTTCTGAACAACCAATGGATCAACAAAGAAATAAAATGCAAATTAAAAAATATATTGAGGCTGGGTGCAGTGGCTCACACTGGTAATCCCAGCACTTTGGGAAGCTAAAGCAGGTGGATCACTTGAGACCAGGAGTTCAAGACAGCTTGAGCAGCATAGTGAGACCTTGTCTCTACAAAATATAAAAATATAAAAACAGCTGAGCATGATTGTGCATTGCATGACTGTAGTCTCAACTACTTGGTAGATTGAATCAGGAGGATCAGTTGACCCCAGGAGTTCCAGGCCACAGTGAACTATGATAATGCCACTGCACTCCAGCCTCGGCAACAGAGTGAGACCCTGTCTCTAAAGAGGCAATCTTGAGACAAATGAAAACAGAAACACAATATGCCAAAACTTATGGGATACAGCAAAGGTACTTCTAAGAAGAAAGTTTATAGCAATGAATGGTTACATCAAAAAATAACAAAGATCTCAAATAAATTACAATGTCATTCCTAAAGAACTAGAAAAAAGCCCAAACTAAGCCCACTTAGCAGAAGAAAAAAAAAAAAGATCAGAGAAGAAATAAATAAAATTGACTAGAAAATTAATACAAAACATCAACAAAACTAAGTTTTTTTTGAAAAGATAAACACAATGAACAAGTCTTAAGCTAGACTAAGAAAAAGAAGATTCAAATACATAAAATTAGAAATGAAAGCAGTGACATTAACAACTGATACCACAGAAATACAAAGGATCATAAGAAACTATTATGAATAAGTATATGCCATCTTTATATGATAATATGTAAGAAATTGATAAATTCCTAGACATATACAACCTATGAAGACTAAATCATAAAGAAATAGAAAACGTGAACTGACCAGTAACAATTTAGGAGACCGAGTCAGTGATAAAATGTTTCCCATCAAAGAGAAGCCCAAGACCAAGACCTGATGGCTTCATTGCTGAATTCTACCAAATATTTGAAGGTTCTAATTCCAAAGGTAAAGAAGAATACCATAATAAGTTAAAATAAAATTCCAGGCCAATATCTCTGATGAACATAGATGCAAAGATTTTCAACAAAATACTGGCAAACTAAATTCAACAATACATTAAAAGAATCATTCAACATGAACTAATGGAATTTATCCCTAGAATGCAAGGATGACTTAAAATACATGGATCAATAAATGTGATACGGTACATTAACAGAATAAAACACAAAAACTGTATAAGTATCTCATTACATGCAGAAAAAATACTTTGCAAATTTTAACATCCTTTCATGATAAACATTTCTCACCAAATTAGCTATAACAGGAATGTGCCTCAACACAATACAAGGCATATGCAATCCCAAAGCTCACATTATACTCAAAAGTGAAAAACTGAAAGCCTTTCCTGTAGGAAATGGAACAAGACAAGGCTCATTCTTGTTGCTTCTATTCAACTTAGTATTGGAAATCTTTGCTAGAGCAATTAGGTAATAGGAAGCAATAAAATCTTCCAAATAGAAAAGGAAGAAGATAAATTGTCACTGTTTGCTGACACATGATCTCATGTATAGAAAAATCTAAAGATTCCATAAAAAACCGTTAGAACTAATAAATATGTTAGAGTTGCAGAATGCAAAATAAACACACAAAAATCAGTAGCATTTTTATATACCAACAATGAGCTATCCAAAAAGAAATGAACAATCTCATTGACAATTTCTATGAAAAACACTTAAGAATAAATATAACCAAGGAGGTGAAAGACCTATGCACTAAAAACTATAAAACGTTGATGAAATAAATTGAAGAAGACATAAATGAATGAAAAGATATCCTGTATTTTGTGGATTGGAAAAATTATTGCTAAAACATCCATACTACATAAAGCGAGCTACAGTTTCAGTGCAATCCCTATCAAAATTCCAATGTTATTTTTCATAGAAAGAGAAACAATCCTAAAATTAACATGGAACCAAAAAAATTATACGTATGCAGCACAATCACAAGCAAGAAAATACACCTGGAGGCATTATACTAGCATATTTCAAACTATACTACAACACAATTGATATGGTTTGGCTGTGTCCCCACCCACTCTCATTTTGAATTCCCATGTGTTGTGGAAGGGACCTGGTAGGAGGTAATTGAATCATGGAGGCAGGTCTTTCCCATGCTGTTCTTGTGATGGTAATAAGTCTCATGAGATCTGATGGTTTTTCAAAAGGGGAGTTTCTCTGTGCAAGCTCTCTTCTCTTTTTGGCTGCCATGTGACATGTGCCTTTCACCTTCTGCCATGATTGTGAGGCCTCCCCTGTCACATGGAACTGTAAGTCAATTAAACCTGTTTCTTTTGTAAATTTCCCAGTCTTAGGTATGTCTTTATCAGCAGCTTGAAAATGGACTAATATAGTAAATTGATACCAGTAGAGTAGGGCGCTGCTGAAAACATACCCAAAAATGTGGAAGTGACTTTGGAACTGAGTAACAGGCAGAGGTTGGAACAGGTTGGAGGGCTGAGAAGAAGATAGGAAAATGTGAGAAAGTTTGGAACTCCCTGGAAACTTGTTAAACAGCTTTGATCAAAATGCTGATAATGATATGGACAATGAAATCCAGGCTGAGGTGGTCTCACATGTGGATGATGAACTTGTTGGGAACTGGAGCAAAGGTGACTCTTGTTATCTTTTAGCAAAGAGACTTGTGGCATTTTGTCCTGAATCTGTTCAGGAACTTTGAACTTGAGAGACGTGATTTAGGGTATCTGATGGAAGAAATTTTTAAGCAGAAAGCATTCAAGAGGTGATTTGGGTGCTGTTAAAGGCATTCAGTTTTTATAAGTGAAGCAGAGCATAAAAGTTCAGAAAATTTGCAGCCTGACAATGTGATGGAAACGAAAATCCCATTTTCTGAGGTGACATTCAAGCCAGCTGCAGAAATTTGCATAAGTAATGAGGAGCTGAATGGTAATCTCTAAGACAATGGGGAAAATGTCTCCAGGGTTTGTCAGAGGTCTTCACAGCAGTCCCTCCCATCACAGGCCCAAAGGCCTGGGATGAAGAAGTTTCCTGGACTGGGCCCACAGTCCTTGTACTGTGTGCAACCTAGGGACTTGGTGCCCTGCATCTGAGGCGCTCCAGCCATGGCTGAAAGGGGCCAACATAGAGCTCAGGTTATGGCTTCAGAGGGTGCAAGACACAAGCCTTGGTAGCTTCCACATGGTGTTGAGCTTGCAGTTGCACAGATGTCAAGAATTGGGGTTTGGGAACCTCTGCCTAGATTTCAAAGGATGTATGGAAACGCCTGGATGTCCAGGAAGAAGTTTGCTGCAGGGGCAGGACTCTTGTAGAGAACCTCTGCTAGGGCAGTGTGGAAGGGAAATGTGGGGTTGGAGCCCCCACACCAAGTCCTTACTGAGGCACTGCCTAGTGGAGCTGTGAGCATTGCCTAGAGAAAAATCTTTACCAAGGCTTTTGTAGGTCAAAAAGTAATTGTACATAAATTTATTTGTGTATTTGTTTATTATTTTTTCACAATAAAGTAAGCACATGTATTGGAAACTACTTTGTTACAGAGTAGGGTTTCTTTAGAAGCAGGAGGAGGAAATGCCTGTACCTAAATTTAATAGTAAAAATAATGAGCTCGACCTTTATGGTTAATTTGAATAACACTGTCAGAAAAGAAGAAAACCAGTGGGCAAAATGGTTTCTCATATATACTGCAGACTTTACCTGTAATGAAGAAGCTGGTTTCTTTGGTAATGGGATATTAGGAACCTCCACAATTGCCTAAATATTCTGCTTCAGTGAAGTTCTCACATCAGTGATTTCCCAAAGGATTACATCAGGATATTCTACACATTTGTATATTTTATTGTAAATCTGTAATTTTTAAGACACTCACATTATATACTATACGCACAGAGTGGCATAGGTTAAGTTTGAGCACAAAGCAGACATTCAACAAATTGCAGGTGAATTAAACCAACCTATATATCACATATTGCATTTCGATGTCTATCTTTGCCTGGTGGTATTATCCTGTATCATTTTTATTTCCATCAAGTTAAAAATAGCATACTAAACCATATACAAGTAATTGAGGGAATGTGAGTAGTAGGAAAAAATAAGTGAATAGTTGAAAAACATGAGCAGACAATTTTAAGCCAACTGTGAGTTAATTCCTTACAAACTCTTGCATTCCAGTTTCAAACAATCAAGTGAAAGACAGAAATATTGTTAACTATACGAATTACAGAGAAACCACCAGTTCAGGAGGAGCACAGGTAGATCTGATTTTATGGTTTCAGGAATGGGTTCTCACTGAGTAGACACTACATTAGAGCAAACAATAGCTTCAGAGTAAATAAGACAATGCATTTCCAAAGGATTTTTTTTTAATAACATCCTTCACCATTGGCCAAAATCACTGTTACCCATACAAAACAGTAAAAGAACCACCATGAGAATAGATTGAATGAATATGGAAGATGCAATGTCCATAAAATACATACATTATCACTAATAGTGTACATTTATTTCTCTAAGGTATTTCACTCAAAAATTTAGTTACTTGACATTGTGAACAATGGCATGCTTGTTTTTAATTGGCAGAAGACTCAGGGAATGTAATCATGCTAGACATTAAATGAACTGCAAACAAAAGGATTAGAGGAAAGCATTTAAATAAATCCCTTTAAAGAGCCTCTGTAGCATTTCTTCTTATATTGTTTATTTCAGACAACAAGCAGAACTTGGAGCCTTCAGGTAGTTTGCCTTATTTTATACGGTATTGTGATTGTAAAAAGGAGACAGAGTCTGTTCTGTGTACTTTAATGTTGTTTCCACTATTTAAGAAATCCTCTTGAAAGAAAGCAACAGATGCATCACCAGCTATGAAAAGGATGCTCTCTGTTAAACTGCCCTCATCAAGAAGCATGCTGCATGTTATGGTGGAAAGAGCTTGACTTTTGGGATCAGATACATTTATAGTAGCTATGTTGATTTGGACATGTATTGTTGAAAGAAAAACTTGAGCCAAGTTAAATTTAAAGGAGTTGAATTGAACAATGAACAATTCACAAATCAAGCAGCCCCCAGAATCACAGCAGATTCAGAGGGACTTCAGTACAGCCACGTGGTGAAAGAAGATTTATAGTCAAAAAAAAAAAAAAAGAAAAAAAAAAGGGAAATATACAGAAATCAGACGTGAGGTACGTGAGGTACAGGAACAACTGGATTGGTTACAGCTTAGTGTTTGCCTTTTTTGAACACAGTTCAAACAGTTGGCTACATTTGATTGGCCAAAACTGGTGATTGACACAGGTGTGAGCTATGGTTGGTTCACACCGCCACTTGTTATAGTTTACAATGTACACAAAAACCTTTAGGCCAAACTTAAATATGTAAGGAGGCAGCTTTAGGCTAAGCTTGATTAACAGTTTTTAATCTCTGTGTTCTTTAGATTCCTCATGGTACAACATTATGATGATGATAACTATTTTAATAATTAGGGTTCATTTGTTGCCAGTGATGGATACTTGTTGGCAAATTTAACAGAAAGGAAATTTATTGGAAGACTACTGGGGAAATTCACAGAATACATGGGAAGGCAGTAAAACTTGGATTACAAATAAGCAGGATTCACGGCTGTCATGGGGAATCAAGAGGCAGAAATACTTCGTATCTCCTTTGGCAACATTGCTATAATAAATGCTTCCCACTGCTTTTCCCTCTACCCTTAAAATTCTCAGATTAAGTTTCAAGGTTCTTGAAAAAAAATCCAATTGCTGTAACATGACAGCTTGGCTAGGAGATCATAGAATCCTTTTTTTTTTTTTTTTTTTTTTTTTTTTTGAGACGGAGTCTCGCTCTGTTACCAGGCTGGAGTGCAGTGGTGCGATCTCCGCTCACCGCAGCCTCCGCCTCCTGGTTTCAAGCAATTCTCCTGCCTCAGCCTCCCAAGTAGCTGGGACTACAGGCAAGCGCCACCAAGCTCAGCTAATTTTTGTACTTTTAGTAGAGACGGGTTTCACCATTTTGGACAGAATGGTCTGAATCTCTTGACCTCGTGATCCGCCCACCTCGGCCTCCCAAAGTGCTGGGATTATAGGCGTGGGCCACCATGCCCGGCCAGAATACTTTTATTTACAGACATACGAAGATTACATATATGGATGAGAGGTAATTTCCCAAAAAGGATGTATGCCACAAGAAGGAGAAATAAATGTCAAGCAGTCAAAAAACAAAAGCAAAAACCATCTGCTCTCTACCTACCATGATAGAGTTAATGAAGATTAAATGATATAACATTCATAAAACCCTCTGCACATAGTAGACACTACCCTGGGATAAAAGGTCTGCAAGGGCAAGAACTTGGCTCTATTCCACGCTGCATCTGAAGAGCTTAGAATAATAACTTGCAAAAGTAGATGCTCAGCTAATGCCTGTTGTGGACTCACGGCATGTGTTCCTCTCCTTTGTTTCTGCCATCCTGACTCCCTTTACTGGTAAAGTTTGATGGGAAATGACATTATCTGGTAAAATATGTTTCCGATAAATAGCATTTAAGAGCACATGCTACTTGCACTACATGGTTATCACATTGTCACAGGATCTTTGTAATTTCAGTTGTTTATTGAAGCCAAAAGGAAACCATCATCAGGACATTAGAGTGTGGTGACATTTCCGTTAGCACTTTCAGGAGTGAACTCATATCTATTTTTTAATCTGAATGTCTGGCTCTGTGAGTCAGAGCTCTTTTGTTCTGTATTCTCTTTCTTGCACACCAGTTTCACTGATTTTAAATCCCACTTTACTCTGGATACTTTACCTGACTCTGTGATCATACCTTTTTTGTTTTCCTGAGCAAAGCTGCTGAGTGGAACTGTGTGTCACCCAAAGATTCAGAGCTTAGAGATCGCAGCTGCTAGTGAACCATTTGGAAGTTGTCCCTTAAAGAAGACAGCACCATTTATGTTAGTGTCATTTTGTGCTGCTAAATGTTGTGATAAGTAGTCTCCCTTTTAATGACACTAGGCAGGCAAGGAGTGGGTCTTTAAAAAGAATTTAAAATTACCTTGATATATGCAAATAAGTATTGCAAGAACTTGGAATTGTGTTGTCCAAAGTGCACATGATAAATGATACTTATGCGCAGCCAACAGCATAAAAACAATCTTAGTTGATTTTTTTGTGCGTGTATGAGGACAGTGGGAGGAAATGAAGTGTACACTTGTTAGAAATGTAAGAAATCTAGACTGGAATCTTGTTTCTGACATTACAAGTTGTATGACTTTGAGTAGATAACTCCTCTCTCCGAACTTTGGTTTCCTTTCCTGAGAAATGAGCATATAGTTGCCTGGGTGATTGTTACAGGAACCCATAAATTAATAATTATAATTCACTTAGAAGAGTAATAAATATAGAAGATATTCATAAATATAGACCCTCAATGCTGGAGGATAAAAAGACTCATGTTACTCTGAGAGATATTTTTCTATATGTAAAGAAGTATCCAATTACATTCAAAATACTTAAGATTGAACCCCGTCTCCATGAGGAAGTGACTGTGCGAACCTGGAAATGTTGTGTCAGTATATTTTGGTTTCAGATACCTCATATGTAAAACAGATGTAAGAATTTCCATTCTGTCTGATTTACAGAGTTGTTTACAGGTTGAGACCCCCCAAAACATGTGAAGTTGCAAGGAGTGAGTTTTTAAAATTAATATTAACAACATTGAGTTAAACAATTTCCGTTTATTATGTGTCTATTTTGTACTAGACCCAATCTTAAACTCTTAATGTATATTAACTCAGTGATCTAATGAAGTTGGTAATAATATTCTCCTGTTTTGTATTTGAGGAAACTGGAGCTTCAACAATTTAGGAATATTCCCAGTTTCCAAGGGCTGCTATAACAATACCACAAACTGAGTGGCTTGAAATAACAGAAACTTATTCTTACAGTTCTTGAAGCTAGGGGTCTGAAGTCAAGGTGTTGGCAGCACCATGCCCCCTCTAGAACTTGTAGGGGAGAATCCTTCCTTACGTTTTCTAATAGCTTCTGGTGGTGGTAGTCAATCTCTGGCATTCCTTGACTCCTATATGCATACCTCCAACCTTTTTTTTTTTTTTTTTTTTGTTGAGATGGAGCCTCTCTCTGTCCCCCAGGCTGGAGTGCAGTGGCCAGATCTCAGCTCACTGCAAGCTCCGCCTCCCGGGTTTACGCCATTCTCCTGCCTCAGCCTCCTGAGTAGCTGGGACTACAGGCGCCCGCCACCTCGCCTGGCTAGTTTTTTGTATTTTTTTTAGTAGGGACGGGGTTTCACCATGTTAGCCAGAATGGTCTCGATCTCCTGACCTCGTGATCCGCCCGTCTTGGCTTCCCGAAGTGCTGGGATTACAGGCTCGAGCCATCGCGACCGGCCTCCAATCTTTATTTTTGGTCATCACATGGCATTCTCCTTGTGTCTGTGTCTCTGTTGTCACTTCTAAGGACATCAGTGATCTTAGCTTGGCCCACCGTAATGACCTAATATTAACTTGATTATGTCTGCAATGACTATATTTCCACATAAAGTCACATTTATAGATGCTAATAATTAGGACTTCAACGTATCTTTTTTTGGGGGCATAATTCAATTCATAACATCACCCAATATAAACTACCAAAAAAGTGTTATAGCTGAGATTTGGTCTCCCGTGTGTTATTTCTAGAACTTGAGGTAGGGCTTACAGAAATTCATGTATTTAGATGTCAGCTGAGCCAGCACTAGTACCTGACATTCATGATTTCCAGGTCATGGGCTTTCACATTGTGCTTGGCTGCCTCTCAGGAAAAAAAAAAAAAAAAAAAAAAAATTACAAACTAAAATCAGCAGCATTTTCTATTTTTGTAGATAGTGGTTTTCTGTTGTGTTTGAGAGCCTGTTTCCTGAAGGAGGTAGAGTGAAGAGTGGACTGTTTTAGTAAAAAGTGAGAAATACACCCATCCTTATCTCTCAGCTTATGTTTCTGGATGGAGCTGGGCTATCCCCAATCCTATACTGAGAATGGTCATATTGTGTAGGCTTGGCCAGTAAGAATATCTTATTACCCTGGCTTCAGTGATAGGTTGAGGGATGGGGATGCAAAACTAGCCAGTTCAATGGGATTCAAAAATATAGAGCTCAAATCGAAAAGTTTTCAGAATAAAATACTGAAACATTTTTGCTTCCCATCCCAAATAAAGTTACTATACATGGAGACAGTGGTGGCCAATGTCCCATTAAAGAGTAAGAGATCTGACTTCAGTGTGAGAAACCAACAGAAATTGAAATTGTTCTGCCTAAACCAGTGTAAGCTTTTATTATTGGTAATCAAAATGTCTTTTTGTAATCTTTATTGATTAAATAATAGTTGTACGTGTTTTTGGTATATGTGTGATATTTTGATATATGTATAGAATATTTAATGATTAAATCAGAGTAATGGGGATATCCATCCACTCAAACATTTATCTTTTCTTTGTGTTGGGAACATTACAATTCTTCTATTTTGAAATATACCTTAATTATTTTAACTACAATTTTCCTACTGTACTATCGAATGCTGGAACTTATGCCTTTTACCTAACTGTATGTTTAGACATGGTATGTATTCTATTGGTTTTATGTATGTAAATTGGTATATATTCTATTTTCGTGGTACATATTCTACTTGTTTTATGTATATAATTGGTTTTATATACTATTGGGTATAATTGGATATAAAATTTATTATTGATACATATGTGTGTATACACTATATATGTTGATATTACATACATATATATGTATAGAGATATATTTTAAGAAGTTGACCAACATGATTGTCAGAACCGGAAAGTTGAAAATACGTAGGATAGGCCAGCAGGCCAGAAACTCAAGCAGAGCTATGTTAGAGTCCTGAGGTAGAACTCCTTCTTCTCCAGAAAATGTCAGCTTCTGCTCTTAAGGCCTCAATTGATTGGATGTGTTCCACTTATATTATCAAAGGTAATCTCCTTTACTTAAAGTCAACTGAATACAAATGTCAATCACTTCTACAAAATGCCTTCACAGCAACATCTAGGCTAGTGTTTTACCACACTGCTGAACACCATAGCCCAGCCAATTTGACACATAAAATAATCATCACAGCTAGCAGATCTTACATGGGTAAGACTTATTAAGAAAGTGACACTGAACTAAGATTTTAAAAATATGAACAAGTAACTCATGTGAACATCTAGAGTAAGAACTTTCAAGCACAGGAAATATCTAGTGCAAAGTCCCTACTATTGGAGCATGCCTGACATGTCTGAGGCACAGCACTAGAAGATAAGTGTGGTTAAAAGAATAACTAGGGAGGTGATGAGTATTTATAGAAATATTTGAAGTCAAGATATTTCTGTAAATGTTCTTGGATACTACAGCTCTGAAGAAGGTCAATGAAAGTACAAATGCTGCAATAGAAATAGAAAATAAACATGCTTCCCTAAGAGGCAAGATGACAAAGAAGTCATCCCTCTCACTTTTAGAGTGTGGGTGCCCGGAAAGCAGGCAGTAAGACTATACACTGCTCACTGTTGTGTCTCCAGCACCCAGCACAGTACATGACATATTGTAGGTTGTTGCTACATATTTGAAGAATGAAGGAACCTCATACTTATAGCCAATTACTTATGGATGCACCTCTATTTGGAAAAACGTTAATTCTAATCTACAGATACTGGAATGTTTTCTTGATCATTTCCCAGTACTCTTATTATTTTCCCTTTTCATTCCTACTGTGTTCTTATATGTGCTTGGACCTTGATCATTTATTCATCTGCCATTAGCAGTCTGTGGTGCAGGATTGAGAGTAAAACTTTCCACTTATTGATTCCTTTGAAATTGGCATGAGTTTCTTGTGGCTTTATAGATTCTAGATCTTGAAAGTATCAGTGGATAATCTGGGAAAACCCTTTAATTAAGTAGATGTGTATCATGGTCTTTGATTTATGAGGTACTTATAAATAACAGACACAAGACAGAGATTTATTCAGCTGAGTGAAGAATCTTCATTTTGTAATAATGGAAGCAGAAAAGGGATGTGACTGAGATGAACAGAGCCATGAGTGGACAAAAGATGAGTAGGATGAAGTAAATTCATCATGTTTAAAAATACTATGCTAATTTATACAGTAATAGCTGATCTCACTAAGTGCAAGAGGAAATGTAGGTTAAAAATATAGATTCACAAATAAATTGGCTAAATTCTTGGAGTACCAAGCCATACTGAGTTATTGGGGTAGGATATTTTAAAAGAAATGATCTATAACTTGATTATTGACAGTGGTGTACTGGAGATGTCTAACAATGGTAAATGTGGTAAAATAAACATATATGTATACTCAAGTTTATAATATACTTTAATGATATCAAGGCTGTATAGCATGAAATTTACAAATAATAAAATATAGAATATTTCCTATTGTACATTATATATAATCAATTGATTCTGAAATAATGGTTTTGTTGGTTTTGTTAAACTTTTTTACCTGCAGCCGAACTATGGTTGCAATTAAACAATGAACTGACAAAATCAGACTACAAATAAACACTTGTTTACTATGAGATTTGACAAAAGGAATCACTCATGACATAGATAAATGAATGTAGCCTCAACATGAATGTTGATATTTTCATTGACTTAAATGAGTAAGGTAAAAGTGAAAGAAGGAAGACATTTTTTATGACTGTATTCTTCAATCATACAAATGATTTCTTGAAACAAATATTAAATAATCATTTTTGAACACAGGAGTAATATTTTATTTTTGTGCAATTTATAATGTAGCAGCTAGAGACATAACCCACTTTTATATTTAATCTTCATATTAACATTTTCTACCACTTTAAATACAGACAACACAGTAAATCAAGCTTTGATTCATAGCATTTGCTGATTTTCATAATGTAGATACTCACAGCATGGCCAGTTTCAAGCTATGAATTTACCATCACTGAACATGGAATTAGGAAGAAATGCACAGAATTTACTATTATATAGTATTTATCATACAGATAATACAGATGTAAATAACTTCAACAGCATGGTTGGTATTTGGTAGTAAAATACATTTAGGAAGTGATAAATTTTGGCCATTTATTACCTTTGGTTTTTAAATTTTTTAACTGTAATTTTATATGATTAAAAAAAGTAGCTGTGTTTAAAAATTAGTTGGACAAATTTGTAAAAATTTAACACTTGGCTGGTGCTACTCAGCACTGGCAGCTCCAGTACACTACTGGATATGAACACAGGCAAGAGAACTCATCTTTCATACTTGCCAATTTTTTATAGATATCTAAAACATAGAACCTATACTCAGTAGAAGGATGATTTGATCTTGTGATCCATTGCTTATATTCTTTCATAAAAAGTCAACTGACTCTTTTCTCATAGGTCCCATGATGATATTAGATTACTTTCTTAAAATGGGAAAAAAAAACAGGCAATTTCGTTTTGAAAAAATCTTTTCAGCCAAAATAGAAATAACCATGTCCACTAAAGTATGTTTTTAAAAATATTTTTCTAATTTACAGAATTAGGTACTTAATGCAAAGTACATAAAAACATAGCAGAAAACATCATAAAAGCTTGTTTTATCAATCCTCTTTTCTGCCGTTTATGTGTACATTAGTTTATTCTCAGTGACCGACTCAGGAGTTCAAGTACTGAGTTGAGAATGGTTTGCTTTGCCTTCCTTTATCTTTTCTAAACTTGCCTTACAAAAATATTCATAGTCCATTTTCCTCCTTGATTCTATTTATTGTTCTTATCTTCCCCCAAATTTTTAAAGAATGTGTCCATAAACTCTAACATATTTATAGTAGGTTATTTAAACATCAGCAACCCTCATTGTAGTTAGTTTTCTGATAACATAACTAATCTTTGGATCATAGGCTTATAAAAAGTCTATTTTTTGATACTTCTGGTCATTCTAAACATGAACCCCAATTCTTGCCTAAGTGACTTTGCGTTGCAAAGTCATTTCATTCCCAGAGCAAGAAGTAGCAAAGGTAACCATGTAATTTTTAGAGCATCTTTATTCTCAACTGGAACAAGTGCTTCAATTACTGAAGATATTATTGATTAAATTTCAAGTGATTTTGCTGCTTTGAGACCTCAACTTTTTCAACAATTCATTTCAGGCAAGTTTTTAATCTAAATGTGTGATTCCTATGACTGACTATATGCATCAGTGATGTTGAAGTAATGATACATTAATCACATCCCAAATAACAAGTTTATAGGGCAGAAAACCAAATTTGAAGCATGGACTTTTGTGTTTATTCAGAAAGAATGTTACCACATTTGCAGGCTAATCATTCATAAGCATGACTATTTTCTTTTGGTTATTTGTCATACCCAAACCAGGATATTGTACTTTAAATTTATGAATAAATACTTTGTATGGAAATTGGATAAACTGGATATCAAATACATATAACTTTTTCCAAATGACTATTTTCTTATTTTTTCAAAGCAATGGTTACAGTGGATCCTTTTGAGGCAAAATCTGTTTTTAGGTTGATATTAATACTGAAAAGTATTAGGATCTGCATAATGAAAATGAGATAGGTATTCATTGGATCCAGAGCATGGATTTATGATTTTAATTATCCCAATGACCTATGTTAAGTTTAGCCTAAAGCTGTCTCCTTATATATTTTAAGTATGGCCAAAAGGTTGCTCTGTACATAGTGACCTATAACCTAACTGGATATGTAAACTGACTGTGGCCTACTTTGGTTTCAGTCATCGAGTTTTGGACAACCAAAAGTGGCCAACTAGTCAAACTGCATTCAAATAAGGCAAATGCTGAGCTGTAACCAATCGAACTATTTCTGCATTGAACTTCCATTTTCTGTCTGTCACCTCCCTTTTTCTGTCCATAAATTTTCTTTGGTCTCATGGCAGCACTGGAGTCTGTCTGAACCTATTCTGGTTTGGGAGCAGTATGATTCATGGATCATTCTTTGCTCAATTAAAATTTAAGTTCAATTTGTCTAAGGTATTTCTTCTAACACCTATTAAATATTTATTTGATTCTCATGTGACTATTTGGAACTCTTTGTACAGTTTGTGTGTGATTTATAATGTAACAATGAGGTTGTCGAAAAAAATTGATTGAAGGATTTTTGAAAAAAATAAATTAACCAAAGAAAAATCTTTTATGAACTGCCTTGTGGTCAGAGTCACCCTAGTGTATGCTTTCAAAGTATTTTCACACATACAGGAGAGACACAATAGAGATTACTGATCAGAATAAAGACCCTATCACTGTATGGATTTAATATCAAAGATGGAATTATTTTAACTATATTATTTTTAAGGTAGTAAAATGGTCTTAACCATTGTTTTAAGAACTGAGATGTGAAAATACAATAAAAGTGAAAGGGTTATGTTTTAGTTACCCCTGTTAAAAGACAAACTTAGGCTCATTAAAATTTTAAAGAATATATTTGAGCAGACAGCAATTCATGAATTGGGCAGCACCAAACCACAGCAGTTTAGGCTTCATTGAGAAAAGGGGAGGGGAAAACTTTTATAAGGTGCTGTGAAAGCAAGACAAATGAAATATTTGGGAAGGAAGTGGATTGCTCCTGCAGGCCCTGGTAAATAGTTAAAAAACTCCAAAGACAAAAGGACATAATCTCCTGGGAGCTCTAGGGCCTCAACCACAGCCTGATTCCCCCTATGCTACCACAGCTGATGCTCTCTTGAAAGCACCACCTCCTGGCAGGAGACCAACAAACAGAAAACTAATGCAATAAATAAAACTACAACTAAGGACCCTCACAGAGTTTATAACACTCCCCTGTCACCTCCACTGGAGCAGGTGCTGCTATCCACAGCTGAGAGATCTGAAAATGGTTCATATCACAGGACTCTGCAAACACCTGCAAAGTCAAGCTCAGAACCTGATAGCTCCACTGAGTGGCTAGATTCAGAAGAGAAATAACAGTCACTACAGTTCAGCTCCCAGGAAACCATTTGCCTAGGGGAACGGGGGAGCACTGCATCAAGGGAGCACCCCATGGAACAAAATAATCTGAACAGCAGCCCTTGAGCCCCAGATATTACCTCTGACATATTCTACGCAAATGAGCAAATGAGAAAAAAAAAAAAAACCAAAAAAATAATTCTGATAATATGACAAAACAAGGTTCTTTAGTACCCCTGAAAGATCACACTAGCTCACCAGCAATGGATCCAAACCAAGAAGAAATTCCTGAGTTGCCAGAAAAAAGAATTCAGATCAATTATTAGGCTAGTCAAGGAGGCACCAGAAAAAAAGTGAAGTCCAACTTAGAGAAATTTAAAAAAGATACAAGCTATGAAGGTAAAAATCTTCAGTGAAATAGATAACATAGATTAAAAAAAATCACAATTTCTGGAAATGAAGGGCACACTTAGAGAAATGCAAAATATGCTGGAAAGTGTCAGCAATAGAAGAGCAGAAGAAAGAAATTCAGAGCTTGAAGATTTTGAAGAGAATGAAGTTTTTGAATTGACCCAATACAACAACAAAGACAAAGAATAAAGAATTTTAAAAATGAACAAAGCCTCTAAGAAATTTGGGAATATGTTAAATGACCAAGTTTAAGAATAATTGGTGTTCCTAATGAATAAGATCAATCTAATAGTTTGGGAACCATATTTAAGGGAATAACCAAGGAAAACTTCACCAGTCTTGCTAGAAATCTATTAGGTTGGTGCAAATGTAATTTTGATTTTTGCCATTATTTTGAATAACAGAAAATGCAATAACTTTTGCATTACCTAATAGACATCCAAATAGAAGAAGTTCAAAGAACACCTGGGAAATTTACCGCAAAAGGATCATCACCTAAGCACATAGTCCTCAGGTTATCTAAAGTCAAGATGAAGGAAAAAATCTTAAAGAGTTGTGAGGCAAAAGCACCAGGTAGCCTGCAAAGGAGAACCTATCAGATTAACAGTAGATTTCTCGCAGAAACTCTATAAGCTAGAAGATATTGGGGCCCTATCTTCAGCTTCCTTAAACAAAATAATTGTCAGCCAAGAATGTTGTATCCATTGAAACTAAGCTTCATAAATGAAGGAAAGATACAGTCTTTTTCAGACAAAAAAAAAAAAAAAATGTTGAGAGAATTTGCCACTACCAAGCCAGCACTACAAGAAATGTTGAAAGGGGCTCTAAATCTTGAAATAAATCTTCAAAATATACAAAAATAGAACCTCCTTTAGGCATAAATCCTATAGGACCAATATAACAACACAATGAAAAAATAAAAACCAAGGTATTCAGGCAACCAAACAGCATGATGAATAGTACCTCACATGTCAATACTAACATTGAATGTAAATTGCCTAAATGCTCTCTTAAAAGTAACAGAATGGAAGAATAGATAAGAATTTACCAACCAAGTACCTACTGTCTTCAAGAGACTCACCTAACATGTAAGGACTCACATAGACTTAACGTAAAGGGATGGAAAAAGATAGTCCATGCAAATGGACACCAAAAGCAAGCAGAAGTAGCTATTCTTACATCAGACAAAACAAACTTTAAAGCAACAGCCATTGAAAAAGATAAAGGTGGGAATTATATAATGATGGAAGAGCTTATCCAACAGGAAAATATCACAATCGTAAATATATATGCACCTAAGATTGAAGCTCCTAAATTTATAAAACAATTACTACTAGACCTAAGATATGAGATAGAGAGCAACACAACAATTGGTGGGGGGACTTCAATATTCCACTGACAGCACGAGACAGGTCATCAAGACAAAGTCAACAAAGAAACAATAGAATTAAACTATACTCTGTAACAAGTAGACCTAAAGTGTATTTACATGACATTCTACCCAACAACTGGAGAATATACATTCTATTCATAAACACAGGAAACACTCTCCAAGATACACCATATGATAGGCCACAAAACAAGTCTCAATAAATTTAAGAAAATTGAAATTATATCAAGTACTCTCTCTAACTACAGTGGAATAAAATTGGAAATCAACTCCAAAAGGAACCCACAAAACCATGCAAAAACATGGAAATTAACCTGCTCCGGAATGATCATTGGGTCAACAATGAAATCAATATGGAAATTTAAAAATTATTTGAATGATAATAGTAACATAATCTATCAAAACCTCTGGAATATGGCAAAGGTTGTGCTAAGAGGGAAATTTATAGGCTCAAATGCCTATATCAGAAAGTCTGAAAGAGTACAAATAGACAATCTAAGGTCATACCTCAAGGAACTATACAAACAAGAACAAACAAAGCCCAAACCCAGCAGAAGAAAAGAAATACCAAAGATTACAGCAGAACTAAATGAAATAAAAACAAAAAAATGCAAAAGATAAATGAAACAAAAAGCAAGTTATTTGAAAAGATAAATAAAATTGATAGACTATTAGCAAGATCAACCAAGAAAACAAGACAGAAGATCCAAATAAGCTCAATTAGAAACAAAATGGGAGATGTTACAACTGGTGCTACAGAAATACAAAAGATCATCAAGGCTAATATGAATAATACCTTTATGCACATAAAATAGAAAACTTAGAGGAGATGGATAAATTCCTGGAAATATACAACCCTCCTAGATAAAATCAGACAGAAACAGAAACTCTGAATAGACCAATAACAAGCAGTAAGATTGAAATGGTAATAAAAAAGTTGCCAACAAAAAAAGTCCAAGAACAGACATACAGCTGAATTCTATCTGATATTCAAAGGAGTATTGGTACTAATCCTATTGACACTATTCTACAAGAGAGAGAAAGCGGGAATCCTCCCTAAATCATTCTGTGAAGCCAGATCATCCTAATACCAAAACTAGGAAAGAATATAACACAAAAAGAGAAAACTACAGACAAATATTGCACCTACGCAAAAATCCTTAACAAAATACTAGATAAATGAATCCAACAACGTATCAAAACGATAATCCACCGTGATTAAGTGGCTTTCCTAACAGGGATGCAGGGATGATTTAATATATGCAAATCGATACTGGTGATACATAAACAGAATTTAAAACAAAAATCAGATGATCATCTAGTAGAAGAAGAAAAAGCATTTGACAAAATCTAGCATCACTTTATGATTAAAACCCTCAGCAAAATCAGCACAGAAGGGACATACCTTAAGGTAATAAAGCCATCAATGACAAACCCACACCCTACATAATACTGGACAGGGCAAAGTTGAAAGTATTCTCTCTGAGAACTGGAACAAGACAGGGATGTTCACTATCACCATTTCATTTCAACATAGTGCTGGAATTCCTAGCCAGAGCTATCAGATAAGAGAAAGGGCACCCAAATCAGTAATGAGAAAGTCACACTGTCATTGTTGGCTGATGATATGATTGTATACCTAGAAAATTCTAAAGAATCCTCCCAAGAGCTCCTGGAACTGATAAATGAAATCAGCAATGTTTCAGAATACAAAATTAATGTGCACAAATCAGTAGCTCTGCTATACACTAACAGCGACCAAGCTGAGAATCAAATCAAGAACTCAACCCATCAGTCAACGAGTGGATAAAGAAATTGTGACACACACACACACACACACACACACACACACACACACACCATGAAATGCTACTCAGTCATGAAAAGGAACGGTATAATGGCATTTACAGCAACCTGGATGGAATCGGAGACCATTATTCTAAGTGAAATAACTCAGGAATGGAAAACCAAACATTGCATGTTCTCACTCATAAGTGGGAGCTAACTTATGAGGATACAAAAGCATAAGAATGACACAACGGACTGTGGGGACTTGGGGGAAAGGGTGGGAGGGGCTCGAGGGATAAAAGCCTACACATTGGGTACAGTGTACACTGCTTGTGTGATGGGTGCACCAAAATTTCAGAAATCACTGCTAAAGAACTCACACATGTAACCAAATACCACCCGTTTCCCCAAAAACCTATTGAAATAATAAGAAAATAAAATATTTGATTGGTTAAAATGGAAAGTCTCTAGTTAGAGTTAATTAGTGGTTTATGATTGGCAAGGTCTCTAGGTACATGTTAGCTGGTAGTTTTTGATTTGTTAAGCTTCAGTTTTGTTTTGTTGTTTACACTGAGTTGGGTCTTGGTTTGCTTATGTACGAACCCAGGGCACTGGAGCCATCACATTCTAATGATCTCTCAGTTAAATTTTTTTTAACACCTCCTAGTTAAACAAAAAATCAATGTATGCATAAACCTATTGTATAAGAATTATGTTCAAATTATGGAGACTAAATTATAATTTGACAAAATTATACAGGTTCTAGAAGAGAATTAGCAATGGAAAAAAAAAAGAAAAACATTGGTTTTACTAAAATAAGATCTAGGATGAGCATGGTGGCTCATGCCTGCAATTTTCGCACTTTGGGAAGCCGAGGTGGGGGGATTGATTGAGCCCAGGGATTTGAGACCAGTCAGCACAACACAGTGGAACTCTGTCTCTACAAAAAGTACAAAAATTAGCCGGGTGTGGTGGCATGCATCTGTAGTCACAGCTACTCCAGAGGCTGAGGTGATAGAATCACTTGAGCCAAGGAGGTCAAGGCTTCAGTTAGCTGTGATCGTGCCACTACACTCCACCCTGGGTGACAGAGCCAGACCCTGTCTTAAAAAATAAAGAAACAAAAATCTAGAGTTACAGAGAAAATTAAAGAGATTATCTGTAGCTTAATAAACAAGTGAATTTTGGACCTAGAACCTAGAATTTGTATTAATTATGTTAAGCAATGAGAAAACAATGTATCTTAATAATTGAGATTATTAAAAATACAGTATCTTGAGTTTATTGAGCACTGCCTATATTCTACAAAGTATATTGAATGTTCACATACTATAGGACAGACTGCTACTTGTTTTCCCTTTTTCTTTAGTAAAATCAATCTGATTTTTATAAAAATCTAGTCATACTACCATTTAGCTAAAAAATTATAATGACTTCTACCTCTCCTCCCCTAATTTCTTTCATAGGTAGATCATGTGATAAGTTTTGCTTGGTGAGAGGATAGTAAGGGTCTTGTGTAGGGTGTCCAAGAAGTGTAATTTGCAGATAACTAATACTCTTTATTTTGTCCCTTCCTCTTACTGTCTGAAATGCAAAGGTGATGCCTCCAGTTTCAACAGCTCCTTAGGATAATGAAATAACGGTGAAAATAGAATCTAAGTACTGTAGAGCAGTGGTCCCCAAACTTTTTGGCACCAGGGACTGGTTTTGTGGAAGACAATTTTTGCAGAAATTGAGAGGTGTTAGGAGAAGGTTTCAGTATGAAACTTGTTCCATGTCAGATCATCAGGCATTAGTTACATTCTCATAAGAGGAACACAACCTAGATCCCTTGTATGCGCATCTCCCGATAGGGTTCACACTCCTATGGGGATCTAATACCACCGCTGACCTGACAGGAGGTGGAGCTCAGCCAGTAATTCTTGCTCAGCTGCAGCTCACCTCCTGTTGTGAGGCCCAAGTCCTGATAGGCATGGACCAGACCGGTAACGGTCCATGGCCTGGGGGTTGGGGGTCCCCTGTTGTAAATCAACAAGAGAAACAGCCTAGTTTCTTTATACCATGGAGCCACCATACCAGCTTGCTGACCTGTGGACTTGTTTTTCTGAACCTTTCTTTCTCACAGCTGAACCAAACGGTCATCAGTACACATACAGTAGGATTAGCTCATTTAATTCTTACAAACAAGATAGGTACTATTATTAGCATCCTACTATTACAGATGAGGAACGAGTTCCAGAGAAAACTGAAATAATTTGCATAAGGTCACATATCTCAGTAGAAATTGAACATGGATATGAGTCCGGCCAATCATTTTCTTGGGTCTCTGAACTATTGTCTTATATGAGAAACAAACAAGAAGGTTCAGCTCAGCCTATCTGAAAAAATCAGTGAGCATCCACGGTACTAATGAAGTGACAGGTATATATTCTATGACATGTCCTCATAATTGTAATGGAACTTTATAAAACATGATCTAGTTACCTCATCTTCCAAGCACCAATATGAGAAATTGAGCCTTGGTGACATTGAGGACTTACAAAGATTTTAATGTTGTGTAAAGCACTACGGTCAGTTTGTGAAATATAAGAGAAAGAATTGTTCTCTCTTCAAAGTGAGTCAAATACCGTGGCTAATAAAAGTTCATACGGAAAATTTGAAGTTACTAGTATTAGATGCTCAGGGTACTCTTATTCCTAAAAGTTCTTAGTAGGACGGCTTGTTTTTTAGAGCATAAAAATTGGTAATGAGATGACTGATAGCTGAATTAAAGCATTTGGTCAGAATGCTAAGCTATTTGATACCAGTTAAAAGAGGTGAGATGCTACAAGGATGTTATTTGTCTCATATACACTCTCTATTTGATCTATTGTTTTTGACCTACTTTTTTAACTGTTGCTTCTGCACTTGTGCTTATTCCTTTTCTAAAGTTTGTCCATTAACTCATGTCTTCGGATAATTCAGAGCCTAGTTTCGATTTTGCTTTTACCATACATGGTTTTTCCTGATTAACATGGTCCAGCATTAGCTCTGTATTCTTTGAAACCTGATGGTGTTGTAGGAATTTCACCTTTTGCAAAAATTATATTTTTAAATTTGAAACCTTTATCAATGTATATCTGCTATGTCTTTTTAAATGCATGGAGTTATAATACTGCATTGCACCTTTTCTTTTTCTCTGTTGTGGTTCCAAATGTTAATCAAGGTTTCTCTGCTTCTCAGATCTAGAGGTGACTGGTTTCAATGCCAGTTCATTCCATGCCTAAGAAATCCAAATTTCTGAGGATTGCTACACATCTCAGTGGACTTTGACTCTCATGCTCCTCCCTACTTCTTATTCTTATGTACACATAAGCTTATTTTTTAATCTTTTTCTTCAGTTTCCACCAGAAATATACTCATGCCACAAATTTTATGAATTAATAATCTTAAAATGACAGGGCTAAGGGATGGGTGACGGGAGGCACTTTCTCATGTAATTGCCAATTTGCCGGCTTGCTTATGTCTCTCATTCCTTCTCCTCCTCTGCTCCTCCTTCACAAATTGTCTTCTCCAGCTCTAACTTTTTCCCTCAGTTTTGCATAGAAATTTAGTTCTTGGCTCCTGAGGACAACTTGCAATCCCAAAGTCATCAAAGTGCAGCAGAACAAAGAAACTTTGAATTGTCAGAATTCGTGTTCCTTAGAAAATACTTGCTGTTGATAAAACCACAAAGATGGGGAAAAAGCAGGGCAGAAAAGCTGGAAATTCAAAAAATAAGAGCGCATCTCCCCCGGCAAAGGAGCGCAGCTCATCGCCAGCAACGGATCAAAGCTGGACGGAGAATGACTTTAACGAGATGAGAGAAGAAGGCTTCAGTCCATCAAATTTCTCAGAGCTAAAGGAGGAATTACGTACCCAGCGCAAAGAAACTAAAAATCTTGAAAAAAAAGTGGAAGAATTGATGGCTAGAGTAATTAATGCAGAGAAGGTCCTAAACGAAATGAAAGAGATGAAAACCATGACACGAGAAATACGTGACAAATGCACGAGCTTCAGTGACCGACTCGATCAACTGGAAGAAAGAGTATCAGCGATTGAGGATCAAATGAATGAAATGAAGCGAGAAGAGAAACCAAAAGAAAAAAGAAGAAAAATAAATGAACAAAGCCTGCAAGAAGTATGGGATTATGTAAAAAGACCAAATCTACGTCTGATTGGGGTGCCTGAAAGTGAGGGGGAAAATGGAACCAAGTTGGAAAACACTCTTCAGGATATCATCCAGGAGAACTTCCCCAACCTAGTAGGGCAGGCCAACATTCAAATCCAGGAAATACAGAGAACGCCACAAAGATACTCCTCGAGAAGAGCAACTCCAAGACACATAATTGCCAGATTCACCAAAGTTGAAATGAAGGAAAAAATCTTAAGGGCAGCCAGAGAGAAAGGTCGGGTTACCCACAAAGGGAAGCCCATCAGACTAACAGCAGATCTCTTGGCAGAAACTCTCCAAGCCAGAAGAGAGTGGGGGCCAATATTCAACATTCTTAAAGAAAAGAATTTTAAACCCAGAATTTCATATCCAGCCAAACTAAGTTTCCTAAGTGAAGGAGAAATAAAATCCTTTACAGATAAGCAAATGCTTAGAGATTTTGTCACCACTAGGCCTGCCTTACAAGAGACCCTGAAGGAAGCACTAAACATGGAAAGGAACAACTGGTACCAGCCATTGCAAAAACATGCCAAAATGTAAAGACCATTGAGGCTAGGAAGAAACTGCATCAACTAACGAGCAAAATAACCAGTTAATATCATAATGGCAGGATCAAGTTCACACATAACAATCTTAACCTTAAATGTAAATGGACTAAATGCTCCAATTAAAAGACACCGACTGGCAAACTGGATAAAGAGTCAAGACCCATCAGTCTGCTGTATTCAGGAGACCCATCTCACACGCAGAGACATACATAGGCTCAAAATAAAGGGATGGAGGCAGATTTACCAAGCAAATGGAGAACAAAAAAAAGCGGGGGTTGCAATACTAGTCTCTGATAAAACAGACTTTAAACCATCAAAGATCAAAAGAGACAAAGAAGGCCATTACATAATGGTAAAGGGATCAATTCAACAGAAAGAGCTAACTATCCTAAATATATATGCACCCAATACAGGAGCACCCAGATTCATAAAGCAAGTCCTTAGAGACTTACAAGGAGACTTAGACTCCCATACAATAATAATGGGAGACTTCAACACTCCACTGTCAACATTAGACAGATCAACGAGACAGAAAGTTAACAAGGATATCCAGGAATTGAACTCATCTCTGCAGCAAGCAGACCTAATAGACATCTATAGAACTCTCCACCCCAAATCAACAGAATATACATTCTTCTCAGCACCACATCGTACTTACTCCAAAATGGACCACATAATTGGAAGTAAAGCACTCCTCAGCAAATGTACAAGAACAGAAATTATAACAAACTGTCTCTCAGACCACAGTGCAATCAAACTAGAACTCAGGACTAAGAAACTCAATCCAAACTGCTCAACTACATGGAAACTGAACAACCTGCTCCTGAATGACTACTGGGTACATAACGAAATGAAGGCAGAAATAAAGATGTTCTTTGAAACCAATGAGAACAAAGATACAACATACCAGAATCTCTGGGACACATTGAAAGCAGTGTGTAGAGGGAAATTTATAGCACTAAATGCCCACAAGAGAAAGCAGGAAAGATCTAAAATCGACACTCTAACATCGCAATTAAAAGAACTAGAGAAGCAAGAGCAAACACATTCGAAAGCTAGCAGAAGGCAAGAAATAACTAAGATCAGAGCAGAACTGAAGGAGATAGAGACACAAAAAACTCTCCAAAAAATCAATGAATCCAGGAGTTGGCTTTTTGAAAAGATCAACAAAATTGACAGACCACTAGCAAGACTAATAAAGAAGAAAAGAGAGAAGAATCAAATCGATGCAATTAAAAATGATAAAGGGGATATCACCACCGACCCCACAGAAATACAAACTACCATCAGAGAATACTATAAACACCTCTACGCAAATAAACTGGAAAATCTAGAAGAAATGGATAATTTCCTGGACACTTACACTCTTCCAAGACTAAACCAGGAAGAAGTTGAATCCCTGAATAGACCAATAGCAGGCTCTGAAATTGAGGCAATAATTAATAGCCTACCAACCAAAAGAAGTCCAGGACCAGATGGATTCACAGCTGAATTCTACCAGAGGTACAAGGAGGAGTTGGTACCATTCCTTCTGAAACTATTCCAATCAATAGAAAAAGAGGGAATCCTCCCTAACACATTTTATGAGGCCAACATCATCCTGATACCAAAGCCTGGCAGAGACACAACAAAAAAAAGCGAATTTTAGACCAATATCCCTGATGAACGTTGATGCAAAAATCCTCAATAAAATACTGGCAAACCGGATTCAGCAGCACATCAAAAAGCTTATCCACCATAATCAAGTGGGCTTCATCCCTGGGATGCAAGGCTGGTTCAACATTCGCAAATCAATAAACATAATCCAGCATATAAACAGAACCAAAGACAAGAACCACATGATTATCTCAATAGATGCAGAAAAGGCTTTTGACAAAATTCAACAGCCCTTCATGCTAAAAACGCTCAATAAATTCGGTATTGATGGAACGTACCTCAAAATAATAAGAGCTATTTATGACAAACCCACAGTCAGTATCATACTGAATGGGCAAAAACTGGAAACATTCCCTTTGAAAACCGGCACAAGACAGGGATGCCCTCTCTCACCACTCCTATTCAACATAGTGTTGGAAGTTCTGGCTAGGGCAATCAGGCAAGAGAAAGAAATCAAGGGTATTCAGTTAGGAAAAGAAGAAGTCAAATTGTCCCTGTTTGCAGATGACATGATTGTATATTTAGAAAACCCCATTGTCTCAGCCCAAAATCTCCTTAAGCTGATAAGCAACTTCAGCAAAGTCTCAGGATACAAAATTAATGTGCAAAAATCACAAGCATTCTTATACACCAGTAACAGACAAACAGAGAGCCAAATCAGGAATGAACTTCCATTCACAATTGCTTCAAAGAGAATCAAATACCTAGGAATCCAACTTACAAGGGATGTAAAGGACCTCTTCAAGGAGAACTACAAACCACTGCTCAGTGAAATAAAAGAGGACACAAACAAATGGAAGAACATACCATGCTCATGGATAGGAAGAATCAATATCGTGAAAATGGCCATACTGCCCAAGGTAATTTATAGATTCAATGCCATCCCCATCAAGCTACCAATGAGTTTCTTCACAGAATTGGAAAAAAAACTGCTTTAAGGTTCATATGGAACCAAAAAAGAGCCCGCATCTCCAAGACACTCCTAAGTCAAAAGAACAAAGCTGGAAGCATCACGCTACCTGACTTCAAACTATACTACAAGGCTACAGTAACCAAAACAGCATGGTACTGGTACCAAAACAGAGATATAGACCAATGGAACAGAACAGAGTCCTCAGAAATAATACCACACATCTACAGCCATCTGATCTTTGACAAACCTGAAGAAACAAGAAATGGGGAAAGGATTCCCTATTTAATAAATGGTGCTGGAAATATTGGCTAGCCATAAGTAGAAAGCTGAAACTGGATCCTTTCCTTACTCCTTATACGAAAATTAATTCAAGATGGATTAGAGACTTAAATGTTAGACCTGATACCATAAAAATCCTAGAGGAAAACCTAGGTAGTACCATTCAGGACATAGGCATGGGCAAAGACTTCATGTCTAAAACACCAAAAGCAACGGCAGCAAAAGCCAAAATTGACACATGGGATCTCATTAAACTAAAGAGCTTCTGCACAGCAAAAGAAACTACCATCAGAGTGAACAGGCAACCTAGAGAATGGGAGAAAATTTTTGCAATCTACTCATCTGACAAAGGGCTAATATCCAGAACCTACAAAGAACTCAAACAAATTTACAAGAAAAAAGCAAACAACCCCATCAAAAAGTGGGCAAAGGATATGAACAGACATTTCTCCAAAGAAGACATTCATACAGCCAACAGACACATGAAAAAATGCTCATCATCACTGGCCATCAGAGAAATGCAAATCAAAACCACAATGAGATACCATCTCACACCAGTTAGAATGGCAATCATTAAAAAGTCAGGAAACAACAGGTGCTGGAGAGGATGTGGAGAAATAGGAACACTTTTACACTGTTGGTGGGATTGTAAACTAGTTCAACCATTATGGAAAACAGTATGGCGATTCCTTAAGGATCTAGAACTAGATGTACCATATGACTCAGCCATCCCATTACTGGGTATATACCCAAAGGATTATAAACTATGCTGCTATAAAGACACATGCACACGTATGTTTATTGCAGCACTATTCACAATAGCAAAGACTTAGAATCAACCCAAATGTCCATCAGTGACAGATTGGATTAAGAAAATGTGGCACATATATTCCATGGAATACTATACAGCCATAAAAAAGGATGAGTTTGTGTCCTTTGTAGGGACATGGATGCAACTGGAAACCATCATTCTTAGCAAACTATCACAAGAACAGAAAAGCAAACACCGCATGTTCTCACTCATAGGTGGGAACTGAACAATGAGATCACTTGGACTCAGGAAGGGGAACTTCACACACCGGGGCCTATCATGGGGAGGGGTGAGGGGGGAGGGATTGCATTGGGAGTTATACCGATGTAAATGACGAGTTGATGGGTGCAGCACAGCAACATGGCACAAGTATACATATGTAACAAACCTGCACGTTATGCACATGTACCCTACAACTTAAAGTATAATAAAAAAAAAAAGAAAAAGAAAATACTTGCTGTTATACAGAGCTTTTTCTTCAATGAAAGGATAATTTTCTCTGCTATTTTATTTCCATTTTGTGAGTGGTAAGCTCTGAACTAGCTAAATACTAAGATATGTGCTGTCTGAGAATAAGGTTAAGGCTACCCTAGGTAAACACCTGAATACCCTATTGCATATGACATTCTGAAGAAATAAAAATACACATTCAGTTTAGTTTAGTAAATAATTTTATGCTCACATTATGTGTTAGGTACTGGGAATGCAAAAATTCTAAGTTACTTGACACCAAAAAACTTCCAATCCAGGGAAGAGACTGACAAAGAAACTGATGATGTAGATACTTTATGTGAGAATAAATCTATTAAGTGAAGTGAGAGTGGTCTGATGAACTGAGGCTAGTGTGAAGGTTAAGGTAAAGTCTCCTATGAGAACCAAGCTGAGTCTTCACAAAAGAACAGGAGTTACCTAGGCAAATAAATGTTCGGGTTGGGGAATGAAGGGCATCCTAGACAATTGAAAGTTAGTGCACAATACATAAAGACCCAAGAAACACAATGGTGTGTGGGACACTACAGCAAATTCAGTATTTTAAGGGTATAATTACATCGAGAATGATGGGAGATGAACCCAGATTCAAGTGGCAGAATATACAGGCTATCTGCAAAGCAGCTCAAACTTTATCTTTAAGGCCACGATAAGCCATAGGAACATTTTAGAAATGTGGCTCCGGGTCATGATCAAACATTGCCTTTTAGATATATACTTCTAGGAAAGATGAATTAGAAGGCAATAAAAGGCAAGGACAACTACAATTGTTGAGGTAAGAAGTGACAAGTACTCAAAGTTAAAAAAAGTGATAAGTGCTCAAATTAGAGAAGTAACAGATGCAGTCACTGAATACAAACGTCAAGACCATGTAATGTGCAATTCCAGGGAACACACCATTCACAAGAGCCACAGTGTACATGTGCATTGTGGCAAAGCTGCAGAGCAAATGGAGTGAAGGGACAGCAGGCAGTATTTGTGCAAAACTCAGCAGGCCTTGGTGAGCAGTTAGTATTTGGATGGTGACAGAGAGGGAGGATTCTAAGGAGACTGAGATTTCTGGTTTAGAGGAATGTAAAAATCTGAGGATTATGCTTCAATGTTTGGCGAGTGTTTTTATGGACAGAAATGCCAACCACCCTTTTACCCTTGTAATCTGAATTATATATAAAAGAAAAAAAAATGGTTTTGGCTCTGGGTTCATGAAGTGAGGAAATGGTTCAACAAAAGGGAATAACTGGAATGTTATTGTACCTCTAGGCATCTTTCTGTTCTTTGGATAATGTATTAATCCAGTAGTTTCCAAACAATGCAAGTAAAACATTTCTGAGCCTCCACTAATACTTGTAGATGGATTTATTTATAAATTATACACATTTACCATTTTATCAATGTTCTATGCATATACAAACAATACAGGTGAAAAATAAAATTTTGAAATGAGACAAATATTTCTAATATTCCATATCTGATGGATTATTTTGCCTTCACTTTAAATGGTACTAAATCAATTTAAAAGATATGTTCTATTCTATGTGTCACCCTCAACAGTCATTCCAGAATTTCTCTGCTATCTAAAATCTAGCCAAAAGCTAGCTTTACATCATACTCTCTCTCTCATTGTCTCCCTCTCTCTCACCCTGTCTCTCTCTCCCTCGCTCTGTCTCTCTCTCCCTTCCCCTTTCTCTTTCCCTCTCTATCTCTCTGAAGAGTAATTATATGATTCGTCAAAAAGAACAATCAGTAGCAGCCAGAGTTTATTTTAAACAGTATTCTTCCTGTACTAGGAGAACAATAAAACTGACTCAAATAATAAAAGTTGTTTTTGACATGAACAATGAAACTCTGTGACATGGTGCTATCAGAACTCTAGTTCTGAGTTCCTTTTCTCAGCTATGCTTGAGAGACCAGAAATGTGCTGGTCAAAGATAAAGGTTTAGCAATCTTTAAAGAGGGAGTGCTACTGAGGTCTGATAGTTTGCTAAGCCCTTCACAAGCTGAGGTATTGCCACTGATTAATATGATGTTCCCATGCAACATGTTCCTTTTTAGTTTAAGGATAGGTCCCTTCCAGTTTGCATGATACAATGATTGGGATTGTTGGTAGAAAGGGAAGTGGTAGAACAAATAGCATGGAAAAGACCTAATTCCTTAGCATCTGGGAAGGTATTAGGAGAGGAACCAGCACAGTTGAATAGAGACTTTTTAGGGACCAGGAAGGGACACAGTGACTAATAGATCACGGTCATATTAACAGAGGTAAGAGATACTGAAAGAGAATTATATTAGGAAAGGTTAGAGGAGAGGGGAGTGGGACTAAGATGGGGAGAGTAGACAGCTGTTGAGTTCAAATAAAGGGTAATTTATCATCTGTTTAGAGTCACAATTAAAGTCAGAGATCAAATGTAATATAAACCCCTTGGGTCATTGCTTCCAGCTTGAGCCACTCTCATCCTTGTTCCTGCAGTGGATCTCTTATTTACTTTGAAGGCAGTCTGCATGTTTGGGGATTGAACTTGAAGAAAGTTGGCAGAGGGAAGGCTACTAACAATTAACTTCTTATTACAGTTAAGATAATTGGAATTGTCTCTAGAGAAAGGCATGCCTGTTGCAGAAAGCTGTTAAATTTAATTTTTCCCCTTCTGTCCGTATAGTCTATGCAACATTTTTTATACTTCAGAAAGGGTGATAGATCATAAATAGGAAATGACTTAGCACTATGTATCTTTTGAAGTTGGAATACCAGCATTTGCTATTAGACTGGCTTCATCTGCCCAGCCAGAATGAATCAGAGTTGTTATCTGTAAGCATTTTAAAATTTGCCATGAAATGACAAAAGCAAGGGAGTTCAGAACAAAGGTTGGTTATTTTTCCTATGCTTGTGATTCTGAGGTAGAAAATGCTATTTAAAAATTGAAGTTGCATAACATCTTGAATTTTCTGGTGCTAGTTAAGCACATAAATCGTCTTCAATTTTTTTTCATCACAACTTCTGTTTTAGATAAATGAATAAAGATGATCATAGAAATTGAGTTTCTGAATGCTACCAAATATGTCACAGACCAGTAGTGAATGGATTTCATTTCTGTTTTCTGTTAAAGAAGCAGGTATGATTCTTGAGATTAGGTTGTAGCTGTGGGCTGTGTTGGTCCGAGCACCAGCCTGGAAATGAACAGCCACTGATTTTAGTTCTGGCTTTGAAAATAATCTTCACCATATCATTCAGCCGGTTGAATGAAGACTTGGTGTTCTCTGTTGTGCATTGGGAATCTACATATTTCTTTCTAATTCACTGTGGTACTGAGAGCAATAATAATAGCAAAAAGAAAACCATAACTATTACTAACAGTTATTAAATGTAGCTACTAGGTTACATACTTCAGTAAAAACTTTTCCAAAAAACTAAATTCATAGCTAATAATAACACTAAAATCAACAAAATATGTTTTCAGTAGAAAGGGCTATTGTATTTTGTTTCATTTTGTCTCAAATGCTGTTACACCTAGTAATGTCTAAAGATAATTTATTAACTCATTTTTTCACTCGCATCTTCACTGAGCACTGATTAGACCCGCAACAAGACTGTCAACATTATGTAGGCTACAAAGTTGTACCATACTTAGAACTGTTCTTAGTGATCTTAGTCTATTACAGTAGGGAGAATAGTGGAACAGGGGTGAGAATGAGTTCTAGAGTCAGACTACTCAGGTTTGAAGGCTAGTACTTTCATCTTCTAGAAATGTAACCTTTGTGAGACACAGCTTAATTATTATTATTTTAGTTTCTTCATGTGCAAAATGGTACAATAATAGTTTTTAACTCACACGGTTGCTGTGAGAAATAAGCTATCCAATAGAAATGTTTAGAAGTGTTCAGCATAAGATAAATGTTCAATTGCCGTTGCTACCACTATTAATATTGTGGGAGAAAGGTATTAAATAATATAACTAGATAAAATAAGTTAAATGGCCAATGGGAGGAATAGCTGAATTATCAATAAAGGTCAGAAAATATATTTCATTTCTACTGGGAAGAATTGAGAATTAGGACTGGACGAAGATGGTTGCATTTAGATGGGACCTTCACAAATAAATATGATTTAGACATGTGAAAATTAAAGGGGTTGCAGGGTCTAGTTTAAATAGAAACATAGCGGGATGAAAATACAGGGTCACAAACAGGAAATAGTAATTGATCAATTTGGACTATAATATAGGTTAATGGAAATGGAGAAATTGAGAGACTATGTTAAAAAGGCAAGGTGGGTCTATTGCATGAAAATCCTTGAATCCATTTAAGGAGGCTGAATTTTGCTTTATAGACAATGGGGAGTCATGGAAACCTTTTGAGAAGCAAAGCAATTTGACATAAACATGCTCATTGTTTAGGAATGACTTAATCTGAATGTGTAGCCTAATGACATACAGAATACACTTGGAAGGAGAGAAAAAGCTCAAGGATAATCACTTAGAAGAATTTTAAATGGAGCCTGAGGAGAGACAGTAAGGCAATGAAAGTGACTAAATAGTACTAGTTTACTTTTGTTTATGAAAGCATTTATTTATTATATCTTTAGATCCAAATAAGATTTTGTAATTGCTTATAATAAAACAGGCAACATGGTAAGACAGGAAAATGTTCATAATGTTCATAGATTAAAACACAAAAGATGAAGGGATGAAAAAGATGAAAGTTTGGAGGAAGTAGAAAAGAGGTAAAATGAAACCAAAGGGCAAATTAATACAAGTCTCTGGAATACTTCTCATATGATTCCAAAAAGTGAGTCAAAAACGTGGCTCAAAAATTTTTAGTGGCTAAAGCCAAAGAGAATATGATCAGTTTCAACAGTCACATATTCCCTAGATAGACACATATCAATTGCCAAGGAAAATCCTACTTTGAGTGACTCAGCAGTATCAAGAGATTCTTATCCTGTCAATTCTTGCACATGAAATAATGGGACCACTGAAACGTGGCTATTAAAAATAATTTAAAAAGAAATTAAAAATGAAACAAGTTTCAAAAGTGCACCACTTCAGAAATATACGAAATTTCTAATTTGTAGTCTATATTTCCCAGGTTCATCTGCTCCAGAAAACCCTGCCTTATTACCTTCTCTTTCCCTGGTGTCTCCAAGGTGGGTTAAGTAACTATTGTCTGCGTTTCTATTACCTGCTGTGGATATGTTTATCAGAGCCTTTATTATGTATACATGATCATTGTTATTGATGTTGTTAAGGACAAAGATGGTATATTACTTCTCTGTTCTGAGATTTTAGTATCATTTTTGGCATAGAATAGATTTCAATAAATGTTTGAAAATAAAGGAATGAATGAATGACACTCTCATTCAGTCTGATCTGCTTCTTGACAAAAATAGTCTCAAGTCATCTGGGCCTTTCTTTACATGTCTTTACAATGAAAGGCAAACATGTATATACCATTGAAAATACAGATTATTACTAGGGGCTTATTTAGGTGCCAGTAACAGAAATCCAGCCTGAACCATCTTGGGCAAAGGACTGGATGTATTAAGTACATATGGGAGTACCTCAGTTGAAGGCTTAGGAACTGAACTGTAGGAAAGGTAGGAATTCTGTCAGCCTTCTTGTCTAACTAAAGCCAGGCTGAAATACTGCTGGGTCTCTTGGTCCATGAATCTTCTCTTTTTTTGGTTAACTTTGTTTTCCATGCACACATACATGCGCGCGCGCGCACACACACACACACACACACACACACACTCTCTTGACCACATGGGGAAAACCCAGTCACCGAAGATTGAGAGTATAACATCTTCATCAATTATGTCCCCAAAGAAAAGCTGAGTAAATCCCCAAATCTAGTTTTAAAAATTTTATTAAGAAAGACTAATGGGCTCAGCTTGTGTCAAGTAATGCTCCTTGTTCAATAGACTCTATGAATAGTTTTGAATGTCCTATAATAGCGTTTGGATTATATTCTATAATCCAAAATTGTCTTCCACAGAACTAGTCCCTGGTGCCAAAAACGTTGGGGACCACTGTCCTATGGAACAGAATTTCTTCAGTTTTGTATATGCTGTGCACCTTTTTGGTAATCTAGTAAAGCCTATGTACCCCCTTTCAGAATATTTTTGAGTAATGTAAAACAAGACTATTATGATTTCAAAGGCATTTAGATTGAACCAAAATATATTTAAAAGTAGTGATATTGTAGTATATGTGCTTCTTTATTAGCGCAATAAATAAGATTTAGTGGGCCGGGCACAGTGGCTCAAGCCTGGAATCCCAGCACTTTGGGAGGCCGAGACGGGCGGATCACGAGGTCAGGAGATCGAGACCATCCTAGCTAACCTGGTGAAACCCTGTCTCTACTAAAAAAATCCAAAAAAAAAAAAAAAAAAAAACCCACAAAAAACTAGCTGGGCGAGGTGGCGGGTGCCTGTAGTCCCAGCTACTCGGGAGGCTGAGGCAGGAGAATGGCGTAAACCCGGGAGGCGGAGCTTGCAGTGAGCTGAGATCCGGCTACTGCACTCCAGCCTGGGCGACGGAGCGAGGCTCCGTCTCAAAAAAAAAAAAAAAAAAAAAAAAAAAAAAGATTTAGTGGCAGGTCCTAACAACCTAATTACATAATTGCAATAAATGGTGATGACAAACTTATTTTGAGATATTTGCAATGTAAAGTGATATGAAAATATCTGTGGTTTCTACTAGTGACAAAGAGGTACTGGTGATGTTACTACAGTGTTTTGCCTAAATTTATAATGTGAGGATATGCTAACGTGCCTTAGAGGTTGGTGAAAATACAAAGATACATATTTTTTTTCTCATCCACATTCATAGACAACCAAAATTCTATCCATAACTAGCCTATAGAAGAATGAGGAGCCTTGCTACACGTGAGAGAGACTGTGAAAAAATGGTAATCAAGTACCTGATGTGATTATAGAGACACCATATCAGAATAGTTAAGAGCATAAAATTTGGCATTAGAGAAATATGGAATTGAATCTCATTTCTATAACTTTGCAATTGTTGTGGATGGAACCAGTACCTTAACTTCCGCAAGGATTTTTTTTTTCACCTACTTAATGATTATACCTTTAACTAAATTCCTAGAGTCATTGTAAGGCTTAAATAAAACAATGCATTTGGAGTGATTAGTGAAGGTTTGGCAGGGAAATTTTGGGTTAAAAATAATCATCATGGGTATTGAGACTCTTCTCTACCACTTATCCTCTTTGGATATTGACATACTTTGATATATATTGGTAGAAAAAAATCTTTGGTTATCTTCTTGGAAAGAGTGCTAGACTTTTGCACATTAAACCTTTCTTGGAAGGAGATGGAGGAGAATGATATTTCCTTTTCCTGTTAGTTTAGGGTTATAGGCATAAATTCTGTGACATCTTGGAAGGAGTGACTTCTCATATGGATGGCAGATGGGGCTGTCATGTTTCTTAAAATACCAACAGCATAACCAGGAAAGGCTCTATTCTAAGTTTGGGATGTAAGCTCAATCTCTTGGATATGGCAAGCTGTGCCTTCCAGCCTCCTGAAATGATTTCTGCTAGCTAAAATACCACTGAAGTCGCTAAAATTTTAGTTGATTTTGCATCCAACACCTGGCTCTTGGTTGAATTGTTTATACTCGTGGGTTTAATTTTAGATTTAAGCTTCATGTTTTTCTTACTACTCCAGATATTCTTGATTTTCTTACTGAATTTAAAATGTTTATGATTTACCGGCAGAGTATGTAGTTTTAGACCTTATTGTAAATATACAAAATGCTATAGCAGCCCATTAGCATGAACATACTGATTTGCTCTCTGCCTCTTTACCCAAGACATACATTTTTAGATGCCTTACCAGTTCCTCTTATATTCAACCTCTTATTCACTGACAAAGCGAGTAAAGACATAGGTAATTAAATGAAGTGAGTGTTGTTTTGCTTGGTTAGCTGGCTTTTTGCCAGTTTTTGTTTTTATTTCTTTATTTGGAAGAGGCTTAAATATACTCCAATAAGGCTGGTGAGTCAGATTACAAGGTCTCCTTCTATTCTGTAAAGTCTAAGTTTTAGTGCCATTCATTCTGAGGAATCTCACCTCTTTTTGGCTCTTTGGGGTCTCTGTGAATAATGAAGAATATCAAAAGCAGCATTTTCTGCAACATATCTGGGGTCTTTTTACATTTTACTATTCGTCTCTTCACTTGTTCTGTCAGATTGAGATGCGATGTAACTTTCTTCTTCACTGTTTCATTGTAAGAGAGTTTCTTACTCAAGCTGGCCAAAAAGGCTCCAAGTTACTTTCCATAGTAGAATTCTTGAACTAAGCATATCAGTTAGACTTTTCCTCATCTCAGCCCCAGCAAGCAGGCATTTATATCACTATTATCACACTTAATACAAACAATATAATTCATTCCACCAGACTGTGAACACTTTGCAATGAATTTTTATTTATTCATTCAATTAATAAAAATCATTTATTTGTTGAGTACTTATTCTGTATCAGGTGAGTGCTAGGCACAGAGTATATTACTGGTGAATAAGAAGGACAAGCTTCCTGCTCTCACAAAATTTAGAATGGAATGGACATTCATTCCATATCCCAACATTTTCCGTCAAGTATGGCATAAAGGAGGTAGTAAATGTTATCAAAATAGTGCAAAATTAAATTTGTAGTTAATAACCACTGTTAAAATAAATTATAAAATGTACCATTATTTAGTTATAATAAATAGAAGCTATCCTAAGAATGACACTTCTTAATAAGAAAAAGTGAAAGACAGGCGAAGTGTTCTGAGAAAACCTTTCTCAGGCAAAGCAAGATTTAACTTTGGTGAAGGCTGTGGTATTACCAATGAGTTTTGAGAGAGCAATGCATCATTTCTAAAACTTTCCAATGCTGACCTAAGAAAACCCTGCCTGCAGGGATTTCAGGCACTGGAAACTTTCAATGCTAACAATTATATTCAGATGGTTGCTCATCAGCAGACACTGGCATCTTGTTATAATGGAGTATATTTCCTCTGCTTGAATAGATTTCCATGCTCCATTCATTTGTTAGTTTTATTCATAAAACTCCAGTCTGCATTGACTTGCTTCTATTTCATTATCTTTGAAATAACAACCTGTAAGCAAAGATACCACAGGGTGGATATTCCTAATACGGCACATTATAAGAAATGCACTGAACGTATGATATGACTAGGAATTTGTTTATTTTGCATTTAAGTCCAAAATGAGGAGAGAAGAAATCTTAGTATTTATTTAGTTATGTCAAGGGAAAAAAAAGCAATTCATATTGCAGGGCATAGAAGCTGGTAGCTTGGGAGACAAAGAGAAAGGGGAGTGAAGATTAAGGAATGGGATCATGTACGGGAAAAGGAGGCTATTTAAAACAGACAACCATTCTGAATTAAGTGGACTAACTGAGTAAGATGGTTTGCATTATTTTATGGTCAGTTAAGGGAACAGTTTAGGAGGTCTTTTAACAGTACTGCAAATCATTGACTCTGAGGGACTTCATGCAAATCACTTGACATCTCTGGACATTAGTTTTCTCATCTACCTGCTATGGGAATAGGGGGTAGTTTCTAAGGTCTTTTGTTACTCAGAAGTCTTCAAGTTTTTCACAGGACCCAAGAGAATTAAATACTTACTTTGGCTACTACATGTTTTAAATAATAAAACCCATATGTTAGATTAAAACATGACATATCCCTGTTGGTTTTAAATGAATGACACTGCATTTCTTAATGCTTTTGTTCTACATTTTTAGCTTTGGATAGTAAACAACTCTGTCCAGAGCTTTGCAGCAGGCATAAGCATTATGAAATCTTTGCATCAGTCAGAAATCAGAACCACTGTAAGTTTTATGGAAATCAGGGGTTTCTATTAGAAATAAAAATTTTATTAGAAATTAGATTTACACAAATGTAGGAGAAAATGAGGAAGTGAAAGTCTGAAAAGTGAAAGTTAGCGGGTTACAGTAAGAGTGGCTAATCAGTCTCATACACTAGGGTGAGTGGACAGGACAGAGCCAATGTGGACAGCAAAGGGGGAACTTCTGAAGGATCTGTGGAGATTGCTGCCTTGGAAGAAGCTGTTGCCTCTACAGAGGTAAAGCTACCCTTTTGTGGTTCTACAGCCAAGTCTCTGGTTTAGGGCTGGGGATTGCTGTTGGCCATCAGAGCCTATAGTCAGGCACTAGCTGAATTTGGAGCAGAGGAGAACCTAGATAAGCTTGGATTTGCTGGGTACCTCTTCATCTGTCCTTATGGTGTTCACCTTTACCATGTCTGACTGCAACGACTTTCAGTCAAGTAATGTCTCAGCGTCACTTCTGCTTTCCAAACCACATGCAGGTTTCCCTTTCGGCCAACTCTGACCTGGAACCATATGGTTGACATAGTACATAGGGACAGAAAGAAAGTGACTTGATACCAAATATATTTCATTTAAGTCTCCCTGATACCAAATTTAAAGTACATATGATATTGGATACTGCCTTTTAGCCTTTTCAAGTAGAGAGCTCTAAGCTAAGATAGATTTCTGAAAGCACTGTCAAACCTATAAGAAGACAGATAAATAAAGACACAATCTGTAATTTGCACATCATATTACAGTGTACAAAATGTTTTAGTTTTTCTTAGGGTTGTATATGGTTTATCGTATATGGTTTTACAATTACCCTGAGAAATGATTAAACCAGGAGTTATTAATCCTGATGATTTAAAAAAATGGCTAAAGTCTAAATAAGTGGCACACAGTAGGAGCCAAGGATGAAGTTGGTTGATCTTAGAATATGCTGAGTAGGGAATCATTTACGTGATTCAAAGGATTCCAAAAGTATGTCTCACTTCAAGCATCTTCCCATTATTTTGTTTTGATCACAACAATTTGATTAATGATGTGCTTCTTTGGATTGTGTATAATAGTATTATTATTAGTATTTCATTCCATTCCATGTATAGCCATTTTGGAGTTTACAATGGACTTTCAAATCTTTTATCTCATTTTGTCTTCAGAAAATATTCTTCTGGAAGATTTCTACCACCTCCATTTTGCAAATAAAAAAGTCTCAGAAAGACCAAGTAAGTGCTTCATTCTCATGACAGTTTGACTAGTTGAAGCAGAACTCAACCCACCAGATAATTTCACTTCAAGTTTGTAGCTCTTTCTGTTCTCTTCACTGTTATTGTTAGTCAGGAGACACTAAAGCTAATTTGCATGCATGGATTTATGAATGAGAAAATACTTTAATGTGGAGGTGTTAAATAAATATTTTACTAAGTCATGCTCAGAACAGAGAAATATATACTTAATACATCAGCACCAGAGGAGACCCTCAGAAACAGGTATGACTCCAGCGCCTAAGGAGAGAGTTGGCATTTGTGGGAGGAAAAGGGTACAGATGCCTTGGGAATGGCAATACTTCACCAACCTCCAAGCAGAAGATGCTGAGCAGTAAACTGGGAAAATGCCATATTTTCTCTGGAAAAATGAGAATGTGGGTAGACAGACAGTAAAATAACAAATACCATATCTTGTTTCCATTAGTATCATCCTTTCGGAACATTGATGGTGGAGAGATGGCCATGAGTGTTCCTGGAAGCCCTTGAGAATAGATGCTTTGAAAAATATCTCATACTGTTTATTTCATAGTATGTATTTGAAATGGTCTGAGAAAATAAGACTACCTGATGATGTTTATTTGACAACTTATTGTTTTAACTTATAAAATTACTGTTTCAGGTATACCTCAGAGCTCTCTATGGTACAGTAGAAATAGACTTGCACAAGAAAGGATTGTGATCTGGTAAAATGTCAGTGGTTTCATGTATCCTTAGATCTCTGTTCCATTTTTTACATTTTTGTCATTACATTCTTGATCCACCAGGAGAGTTTATACTTCTCATCTCTGAAAATCTGGGATATGGAGGTTCAGAGATCTTGGTTCCACTAAAGGAACACTCTTGCCAGGGGACAGGGGAGATTTCATTGAACTGTAAGTTATGGATGCTGCCTGAGAACTTTGGACTCTTTGTGAGTAGGGACCACCCGCAGGTGAGAAGAGTTACCATCTTGACCAAGACAGTTGATCTTGATCAACACCAGAGATATTCTTTGTTTTATACCTTGAGGCAGAGAAGAATATGTATGAAACACATGATCTACTTGGTATTCCTTTGTACACTTATGACTGTAAATTACGTGAAATTCTAGCCTGAGATGTGTATGATTACTAGCCCTATTAGACCCCTTAAAATGAGGGATTAGGTGACAGCTAGTAAACTACTAAGACCTACAGGGGTAAAGGAATTTAGAATGGATAACAAAGGACAAAGAAGGAAATTTAGAATGGTTAGGAGAAGGGAGAGATGGTTACCAGTTGCAGCCCCAGAGCAAAGTGTAGTAATGGAGGATGTTGTTCATCCTACTAACTTCTCTTTAAAGTTTCCTTTTATGAAGAGAAGGTTAAGGGGAAAATGGAGGAGCTACTTTAAAACTGTATGGAGAAGTAGATCTGTGCAGAGCAAGGGATGCACTATGGCAGCAACAGAGTTTTGCTGCTCAATTATCACTTTAGGATAGAAGATCCCATGAGGAGTATAGCAGCCTCCAGCTGCATTGTTTTTGGAATCCACTGCATTGTTCACACCACAGCCCTGATCCCCCATGCAGTGACTAGCACAGCAGGAGTACTAGACTTTGGCCATTTTTGCTAAATGCAGGACTCCTTTAACATGCAATTTCTTCTCTGGGTTCGTCATTGAGCTAATAGAGACTTTCTCAGAACTACAATGCAGTATGAGACTTTCCACAGCATTTTCCTTCTTTTCCTCGTCCCTTTACAGGTATCAGAACTGCATCTATCTGAAGGCAATCCCTGTCTACTCTCGTTCCCTCTCTCCTTTATTTTTCACTGGCTTTTCCCTACTAAATCTCTTTCGTGTATAATTCCATCTTGGCATTTTCTTTCTGAAGGAACTTAATTGACCCAAGGATGAAGCTTCATTTTTTTTCCATTCTTATAGGCCGCCTTATTGACATGGCATCCATTTACATCAGAAGCTGTAGTAGCAAAAAAAAAAAAAAAAAAAAAAAAAAAAAAAAAAAGAGGCAACGTGGTTGAAAGGTGACCATGATACAGTGCTATTGATAGATCTGGCCTCTAACTATTTTGCTCCACTGGCTGCTCAAAAGTGTTTCTGGTTCCTAGTACATTAAAACCAGAGGAATGTCCAGACAGAATTTGCTCCTCCTCCAACTGCTGGCAACATATGCACTTGACTCAGTACCAATCTGTTTTGGTTCATCTGTTTATCCTCACTTTTGAATTTGAGTCACTCCTCCAAATGATATGGCACATTTCTGAAATTCCAGGGTTTTTTTTCCCACTTTCCTTTAATAACCATAGTCTCTCTTTCAACTGACCCATTTTCATACACAGGCCTTTACAAAACTTTAATATCCATCTCTTTCTTTTAGGCAAGTTTTGGCCACCAGAAATCACCCAAAGACTCCTTTGACACTGTCCCAAACCATTCCTTTAGTTAGTCTTGTTTTAGCTAAGTTACAGTATTTCTCTATAACATGCATAGTTACAACTACAGATAGCATATAATATTTGGTGCTTGTAGTTCCTTTGCATTTTGAGATGAATTATGAATTATCTCTACAAAAGTCATTCTTGGTCTCATAAACAGAATATAGCTATGTGATAATTTAAATCTTCATTTCATATTAATGAAGAAAACCCACCGAGTCTGAACAATGGTTTTAAAAGACCCAGGGAACCCTATTAAAAAAAAAAAAAAAACAACTTATTTTATTCCATGCATTGTTCTGATGTAACAATCCAGTATTATAATAATTGTTAAGTAGACATTTGACGAACTCACTTATTTGAAATACTAGTTCTTATTAATCTGATAGGCTTAATGATCTTAGAAAATAAAATGTACATTGCTGCCCCTAGTTTTCCTACCAAAAACACTTCAAATGTGGTTTTGTCCATAAGCATAGTGCTGATAGGAAGTATAAGAAGTATAAGTACCTTCTTTTCATTTGCTGGGAAAGCCCGGCTTCCAACATGACAGTAACTATAAGATTGGGAGAGATCAACACTGATTTTATTAAAATACTGCCTGTCACTGTGTCCGGGCTCCACTATTTTCTCCACATCTGAAATTGTCTGGATGACCATAAAACCTAATACAATTTTGGTGATAGTAACGAATAAAGATGGTGAATAAATAATTTGTGTAATTGTGAATTCAACTCCTAACTTTCTGCTGGTGCTTATAATGAGTAGGGGCAGACAATTCAGTACCCTGTTTTTCTGATACTGATTGAAAAGTTAGATTCTCCTGGCTGTCTTGTTTAGACTGTTCATGTCAAAAAACTAATTCACTGCTAGTTTTCCTCCTGTTTTAACCTCTTCCCCACTTAATTGAATCTCATTTTCATGTATACATGGTGGCACCCAGGTGCTCCTTCTGATTAAATTTGCCTATGAAATCCTATCTAGTATCTACTATACAAACTTCTATTTATGAAACACACCAGTGTGTTCAATATTAAATACTTAGTAGATAAATTTTTTCAATAGAACCAGTATTTTTATTTCAGTAAAAAACTTCAAACTGATTGTCAGCATTGGCATCTCCAGTAGTGTAGATTAGAAGCCTTGACCATACTGAGGCATAACCTAACTCACAGTGCTTGGAATATTTTTAAAAATATCTCATGTTTAATAAATGGGTTTGATATTTTGAGTCTGGCTGTGATTGATATTAAAGTGGACACAGCTAGGAGATATGGTTCAGTCATTGAAATATTTTTTATTTATTTGAGGTAAAGGAATAAATCATGTTGGACTTTAAGCCTCTTGAGAATGGGAAATTTTTTCTTGTCGTTTTAGCACAATAACATGCTCAATAAATGTTTACTAAATGAATACATGATAGACTAATAAAGAGAACAATTTGGGGCTAACTGACATAGAATAGATGATTTCTTACCATAAAGTCCTGATAAGAAGGAATAAGAAATTGCTAGAAAGCATGGGAATGTATGCCATATATTGAAAAGTGACTTTTAAAATGACTTTGATTAAGTCATGACTTATATCGTGATATTGTGGTGTCCAAGATACAGCCTTGGCATAAAAAGGTTACCTTTTGCCTTTGACTAAAACCAGGTTTCTGTTTCCTAATTTCTGAGACTAGTCCTCAGGCATCATTCTCTGACTTCTTCCAGAAAACAATATATTTTTGTTTTTTGGTAAATTCTAACCATCATTTTAGGTCCCCTTAGAATCAATCTTCTCTAAGATATGCCTTTGACGTGACAGATTTTGCTGGTCAGCAGCTTGGACATATCCAGAATCGACCTTGAACGCATATACATTTTATCTTTATTTAATTCCTATGTGACTCTGGACACTCCCCCATCAGGAGATGTTATCTGAGCATGCAAAGGCTCCTGATGTAAGGAGCAGAAATCATGCGGGTGTTTGCACTCTTATTACTTCCTTGTATTTCCAGCCTTTTCTAAATGCAGGCCCTGATGTCTTCAAATGGCAGCTACCAATTCCAGTTGCTCAGTCAAAGTGGAGAGTATATTATTAACTTATAATACTAAGTGGACCCTAAATTAGCCTTGCTATATAAACTTTATATAAAGTTCAATAAGCTGAATTGTTCAGGTCAGCTTTAGAGTGATTCTGTAGTTACTGAGATGCAACCTTCCCTGTTTTCATAGTCTGAATGAAATGTGTCTTTCTTGTTTTTCTGATTTTGCTCCAGTTCATCAAGTCTTGAATTTTTCCCTGAAGAATACATTTGACTGGGACTTTGACAATCTCTCCAGCCATAATCAGCTTCTCTTCTTAGGGATGGTTGCTAGGTAGACTAGTGATTTCTATTAATTTTTTAAGTATGGGTCGTGAGACACCTATGGAATCAACTAGATTGATTAATAAAAGTACATGTCTCAGAATCCAATTTTAGACTTCTGAAATTATAATACCCATATAGAGTACCCTAGATTTTGGAAATTAAGAAACTTTCATAATTTGAAAAAGTCTGAGAAAACACTACACTGAATTGTGAGAAATATTACTATAGCTTGTACATCTGCCATTGAAGGTTGTATGCAAATTGAGATGTAATTATGTTAATAATAGCTTTATTGAAATATGATTTACTTAACATAAAGTTCCCTCTTTTAAACATATAATTCAGTGATCTAATTATATTCAAGTTGTGATCATGAGGTTTTTTGTTTTTGTTTTCCTTTTTATCTTTTTATTTTTAGTTGATACGTAGTAATTGTACATATTGTTGAGATGCATAGTGATTTCTGTCTCTGTGTGTGTGTGTGTGTGTGTGTGTGTATGTGTGTGTCACTCTGTCACCAAGGGTGGAGTGCAGTGGTGCAATTATATAGCTCACTGCAGTCTAGAACTCAGGGGCTCAAATGAATCTCCTGCCTCAGACTCTCAAGTAGCTGGGACTACTTGTGTGTGTGTGTCATCATGGCTACTAATTAAAACAATTTTTTTTTTCGTAGAGATGGAGTCTCACTATGTTGCCCAGGCTAGTCTCGAACTCCTGAGCTCAAGTTATCTTCCCACTCTGGCCTCCCAAACACTAAGATCACAAGCAAGAGCCACTGCAGCTGACTCAGAGTGACGTTTTAATACATATATACAAAGCATAACAATCAAATCAAGGTAATTAGTACATATATCATCTTGAAAATTTATCATTTTTTTGTGCTATAAGCATTCAAAATTATTTTTCAATAATTCACTATCCTGGAGACTCCTACTATAGTACCTAGTCTGTAATATTAGACTTCTTTAAATTTGGTGAATGAATTTACCATATCTCTGAACATTCTTAATTAGACTGTTAATTACCTACCTTGGAATCTAAGTCTACTGCTTGGAGTATTTCTTGGAGACAGGATAACAGACTTGTTTCTTCTCAACCAGGTTTCTTCTATAGAACTAGTAGGCCTCGCAGGCAAACCCACTTAGAATACAAATCCTCCTTGACTTACGATGAGGTTATGTCCCAATAAACCCATCATAAATTGAAAATATTATTAACTTGAAAATGGATTTAATACACCTAACTTTGGAACATTGTAGCTTAGCCTAGTCTACCTTAAATGTGCTCAGGACACCTACATTAGCCTACAGATGGGCAAAGTCATCTAACACAAAGTCTATTTTATAATGAAGTGTTAGATATCTCCTGTAATTTATCAAATCCTGTACTAATAGTGAAAAGCAGAATGATTGTATGGGTACTCAAAGTACAGTTTCTACTGAATGTATGTAGCTTACCCACCATTGTAATGTCAGTAAATTGTAAGTCAAACAGTCAGAAGTTGGGAGCCATCTGTATTCCACACAAGATTGTTTGGAGACAGCCTTGTCTATAGTGACAGATAAATGTTGGAGAGAGTGCATCCTTAGTTTGGGTAGAAATGATGGGACCATATTAATAAAATGAGGAACTGACGTTTACATTGGGTTTGGTAGAAAATAGAGATCCACTATGAAATCAACTAAATAATATGAAGAAATATATTGTGGGTATTTGTGTAAAATTGGTCTGGTAAGGGTATATAGATAGATCAGACAGAAGTGAACCTAATATCAAAGGAACCCAAATGAAGGATATGGAACTGAACCAGGAGTTAGGTGATGAAGGCTGAGTTCGAGTATTATCAGTCAGAATGAGAGAAAATATTGCTAATATCTATTGCTTAAATGGAGCTAAAATAGTTAAACTGCATAATAGCATGGCCTGGTGGTGGAGAAGCTGGTGATGCTGCTGAATGGCAGCAAAGTTGAAAGTGGAGCTGATAAAGATGAATGAAAGCCCTAAGTCTTGTACCTCACAGCTGAGCCCAAGCTGCCATTGTCATTTCTCAACTACAAAATATGATTGATGCTATGATGGAGAAATAGAAGAGGGTGGTTATCAGATGTTGTTGGGAGGTGATATATTGAGGTGCAAGGACATACTGCTTATATGTTTGAGTAAATAATATCATTTCTGGAAAGCAACAAGATAGATAGTGCTAGCATGCATCCACATGATGAGTCATATTAGGTACTTGTTTATACAATATTTCTTTCAGGGCACATTCTCTCCAAAACATTCAGTTTCACCTTCCTCATCACATTTCATCCTCATTCCTTTCTTTGTCAACTTTTTTTCCAGTAGAGAATTATGGGAAAAAATTATAATTTATTTTTAAAAATATGTCTGTATTAATCAGGATGTTTTTGGTGAAAGATAACCCCCAAAATTTTTTGGTCAAAACTAATACTGCTCAGTATTTGATTCTGCATTTCTTGAACATGAAAACCACACGACAAGTTTTAGACAACAGAGCCCAAACAGAAGCGATCTGTGTAACATATAGCCCAAAGCCTTTAAGAACAAGGTGTTACCTCAAGGTGTTTCCCTTTAGAGGTAACCTTGCAGGCCACATGTTGAATCAGCCTGGATCCTTGAATCACTGCATGGAGGAGAGCTTTCCTAGAGAGTTGTCTAATCCAAATCAGATTTTATGTGATCCAGAAATAAATCTTTGTTCTGTTAAGCCACTAAGTTTGTACTGTTTACTTGTTAACATAATCTTGCTTGTGCTTCTTGCTTGGTATTGTAAGTTGGCATGGCTTTTGCACAAAAGCACATAGCCTAAAACTACAGGGGTAACTGACTTCAGAAATAGCTAGACTTAAGTGATTACTTACTTTTGGTTTGAATTCCTCTGTGTTGTCTTCATTCCTAAACAGTCCCTCTCTCTCTCTCTCTCTCTGAAGTATCTCAGGCTCCTTACTCAGCAGTCTGGTTAAAAAATGTGGGGGAGGGTACTTTTTAAATTCCGGTAGTTTTCTCACTCTGAGCAAATCAAGTAAACAAACAAATCTGAAATTGAATATCATTTTATTGGCCTGGATCATTTATTTACCTCTCTATCCATGAATATAAATTGTGACTATGCATTTAATGTGTTAGGATTGGCCTGACCATGGGTCAAGAGGTATGGTGAGTTCCACCCAAATAATACAAACTAACAAGAAGTGAGGAGCAGTTCTCCAAAATGAAATAGAGTCATGGGATATTAATGCGGGGGGGGGGGGGCAAAAATGTTCATATTAATTTATATGTTAGTATAGAGACTAACTCCTTATAATTCTAGGCAATATTGTAGAAGAATGCCATACAGAAGGTTTCCTGAGTGAATATTTCCCGATGGAATGATATCTTTTACTTTTTAATATCCAAAACTCGTGGATCCTACAAAAATCTCAATGCAACATTTTTTCAGCCTATGTTTACATCAAAAACTGCATATTTTTGTCCCCAGACACAATATAACATTTCAAACAAAATGATGTTTAGGAAAATTCTTGAGTTGTATTCCAAAACACAATTAGTAGAATGTCAAAATCATGATAGATGTTCGAAAACTATAAAGTATGATGTCAACAAACAAGATATGTAACTTGGATATGTCTGATGCTAAGAAGACATCACAGTGTCACACTCAAGGTGAGCCACTCTCTGCCACTGGGCACTTGTTCTGAGTAGCTTTCATATTGTTGCAAGGTTTTTTGCCAAGAATAGTACAACGTGAGTCCCGAAACACAAGAAATTATTCATGAAAATTGTGGGGAAGTAAGCAAAGCAAATGAGGAAGTAATTGCAATGGAAATAAAAATGTTACTGCATAAAATGTTGTTGTTTCTTTTTAAACAACTATATTGTTTTGATAATCATGAGGTTATAGGCTAAGTATTTTTTCTGTATTTCAATTATATTTTAGAAATAAGTTGAGAGTTTTTCCTATATAAAATATAGGAAAAATAATGGGAAATGGGCTTCATGACATTGCTTTGTTTTGTTTGGCTTTCTTTTTATACAACATCTGATTTCAAGGGCATATTACCATCCACAAGCAGGACATCTCTGCATTTCGAAGCTACTGTCCTGGTACTCTACTTGGATCTGTGTTAACCTGTCTCCTCAAGGGTCACCTCTTCTGCTGTTATTTATTTTCTAGGGCAGTGGAGTGTCTAGACCTCTTACACAGTGAGAATTACCATATAATAGTGAAAGCCAAAGTTTGAAATGACATGAAATAATGATATCTTCTAGGCCTGCTTTTAGGCTATACAACAATGCCATTAAATGACCCAGAGGCTCTCATGGATTCTGAGAATATATATGTCTTAGACAATAGGCTTGATGTATTTAAACTTCTTTATTTTGAATTTTTTGGCATTTTTCATTTTTTTATTTTTAAGTTCTTTTTTGTTGTTGACAATTCCTTAATATCATCAATTATTCAGTCAGTGTACACATTTCTCCATTTGTCTCATATGTTTTGTTTGCGCCTTGCTTGAATCAGGATTCAGATAAGATCCAGTCATTGCATTTGATGGATAGCCTCTGAAATCTCTTTCAATCTAAACATTCTTCATCTCTTTAATTTTTCTTGTAATTTGTTCCAAATTACCAAATCATTTGTCCTTCAGAGTTTCCTGCATTTTGGATTTTGCTGGTTGTTTCCTCATGGTGTGTTTAACATGTTCCTATGTGCCTTGGATTTCCCGTAGACTAGTACAACTAAATCAAGAAGCATGGTCTGATTCAGGCTTGACATTTTTTTTTGGCAAAAATACTTGATGGGAGCAGAGGAGGGTGGCGTTCTCACCATCTAATTGTTTTCAAAGTGCCAAGGATCAGTTATCAGTGGCCAGTGTGTCCTCTCCTGCTTTGCCCTGCATAATAAAAGGGCAATCAGGTCAATGGCAATAGGAATCAGTTAAAAAGAAAATATGAATCGATGTGTCCCATGTCTCTCACACAGGATACCGTCAGACTGATGGAGGCAGGTCTTCCTCGGAAACAGGCAGAAAGGGCTGATGAGCTATTTCAGAGAGGCTTGGTAATTTACATCAACCTTGATGAACGAGTACTTAATGCTCTCAGATAGCTCTGTGGGGCTTCAATAGTTCAAAGAAAGTGATTTGTCACACCTTAGGCTCTTAGAGATTTCTTTTCACTGATTATTTGTCTGTTCTAGAACAAAATACATTTCTGTGTCAAGTTATGAAGATAAGCAAACAAAGGAAGAAAGGTGAGCAAGTTACGAGAATCCACAAAGAGATCTGATGAAGACTTTGGTTGAGTGGATCAGCTGTGTGTTGGATGCAACCACAGGTCAGAGGAGACAGGGCAATCTTCAATCAGATGGCGTGTACTCTGGTGTGCTGCCTGGAACTGGAACCATTACTTTTGTTGATAGGACACCAACAGATTTAACTGAGGATGAGTTTGTGCTGCTTTTGAGGATGGACTCGCTTGAGATCTATGTCCTATGACTAGTCAGAACAGAAAGTATGCATTTAGGATCTCCTGTGAAAGGACACTGCACTGTGTGATAGACATGGAGTCTGCCCTGGAGTCTGCTTTTTTGTGGCAAGCAACAGGCTGGAGTGATTCCACAGTGTAAGACAAAAAGATTCCAAAAGATATCTGTGATGTTACACAGTTTGGTCAGTGTTATTCCCTTTCAGTTATTTTATATCATCAAATTATTTTTTTCTTTTCTTTTTTTTTAAATTATACTTTAAGTTCTAGGGTACATGTGCACAACATGCAGGTTTGATACATATGTATACTTGTGCCATGTTGGTTTGCTGCACCCTTTAAGTCGTCATTTACGTTAGATATTTCTCCTAATGCTATCCTTCCCTTATCCCCCCACACCAGGACAGGCCCCAGTGTGTGATGTTCCCCGCCCCATGTCCAGATATTCTCATTGTTCTGTTCTCACCTATGAGTGAGAACATGCGGTGATTGGTTTACTGTCCTTGTGATAGTTTGCTCAGAATGATGGTTTCCAGGCCGGGCGCGGTGGCTCAAGCCTGTAATCCCAGCACTTTGGGAGGCCGAGACGGGCGGATCACGAGGTCAGGAGATCGAGACCATCCTGGGTAACACAGTGAAACCCCGTCTCTACTAAAAATACAAAAACTTAGCCGGGCGAAGTGGCAGGCGCCTGTAGTCCCAGCTACTCGGGAGGCTGAGGCAGGAGAATGGCGTGAACCCGGGAGGCGGAGCTTGCAGTGAGCTGAGATCCGGCCACTGCACTCCAGCCTGGGTGACAGAGCGAGACTCCGTCTCAAAAAAAAAAAAAAAAAAAAAAAAAAAAAAAAAAAAAAAGAATGATGGTTTCCAGCTTCATCCATGTCCCTGCAAATGACATGAACTGATCCTTTTTTATGGCTGCATAGTATTCCATGATGTGTATGTGCCACATTTTCTTAACTCAGTCTATCATTGATGGATATTTGGGTGGGTTCCAAGTCTTTGCTATTGTGAATAGTGCTGCAAGAAACATACGTGTGCATGTGTCTTTATAGCAGTATGATTTATAATCCTTTGGGTATATACCCAGTAATGGAATTGCTGGGTCAAAGGGTAATTCTAGTTCTAGATCCTTGAGGAATTGCCACACTGTCTTCCACAATGGTTGAACTAGTTTACAGTCCCACCAACAGTGTAAAAGCTTTCCTATTTCTCCACATCCTCTCCAGCACCTGTTGTTTCCTGACTTTTTAATGATCACCATTCTAACTGGTGTGAGATGATATCTCACTGTGGTTTTGATTTGCATTTCTCTGATGACCAGTGATGATTAACATTTTTTCATATGTCTGTTGGCTGCATAAATATCTTCTTTTGAAAAGTGTCTGTTCATATCCTTTGTCCACTTTTTGATGGGGTTGATTGTTTCTTGTAAATTTGTTTCAGTTCTTTGTAGATTCTGGACATTAGCCCTGTGTCAGATGGATAGATTGCAAAAATTTTCTCCCATTCTGTAGGTTGCCTATTCACTCTGATGATAGTTTATTTTGCTTTGCAGAAGCTCTTTAGCTTAATTAGATCCCATTTGTCAATTTTGGCTTTTGTTGCCATTGCTTTTGGTGTTTTAGACATGAAATCCTTGCCCATGCCTATATCCTGAATAATATTGCCTAGGTTTTCTTCTAGGGTTTTTTATGGTTTTAGGTCTCACATTTAAGTCTCTAATCCATCTTGAATGAATTTTTGTATAAGGGGTAAGGAAGAGATCCAGTTTTAGGTTTTTACATACGGATAGCCAGTTTTCCCAGCACCATTTATTAAATAGGGAATCCTTTCCCCATTTCTTGTTTTTGTCAGGCTTGTCAAAGATCAGATGATTGTAGATGTGTGGCATTATTTCTGAGGGCTCTGTTCTGTTCCATTGGTCTATATCTTTGTTTTGGTACCAGTACCATGCTGTTTGGGTTACTGTAGCCTTGTAGTATAGTTTGAAGTCAGGTAGTGTGATGCCTCCAACTTTGTTCTTTTTGCTTGGGATTGTCTTCGCAATGTGGGCTCTTTTTTGGATCCATATGAACTTTAAAGTAGTTTTTTCCAATTCTGTGAAGAAAGCCATTGGTAGCTTGATGGCGATGGCATTGAATCTATAAATTACTTTGGGCAGTATGGCCATTTTCACGATATTGATTCTTCCCATCCATGAGCATGGAATATTCTTCCATTTGTTTGTGTCCTCTTTTATTTCATTGAGCAGTGGTTGTAGTTCTCCTTGAAGAAATCCTTCACATCCCTTGTAAGTTGGATTCCTAAGTATTTTACTCTCTTTGTAGCAATTGTGAATGGAAGTTCATTAATGATTTGACTGTATGTCTGGTGTATAAGAATGCTTGTGATTTTTGCACATTGATTTTGTATCTTGAGACTTTGCTGAAGTTCGTTATCAGCTTAAGGAGATTTTGGGCTGAGATGATGGGGTTTTCTAAATATATAATCATGTCATCTGCAAACAGGGACAATTTGACTTCCTCTTTTCCTATTTGAATATCCTTTATTTCTTTCTCTTGCCTGATTGCCCTAGCCAGAACTTCCAACATTATGTTGAATAGGAGTGGTGAGAGAGGGCATCCCTGTCTTGTGCCAGTTTTCAAAGGGAATGCTTCCAATTTTTGCCCATTCAGTATGATACTGACTGTGGGTTTGTCATAAATAGCTCTTATTATTTTGAGATGCATCCCATCAACACCTAGTTTATTGATAGTTTTTATCATGAAGGGATATTGAATTTTGTCAAAGGTCTTTTCTGCATCCCTATTGAGATAATCATGTGGTTTTTGTCATTGGTTATGTTTTTGTCATGGATTACGTTTTTTGATTTGCATATTTTGAACCAGTCTTGCATTCCAGGGACGAAGCCCACTTGATCATGGTGGATAAGCTTTTTGATGTGCTGCTGGATTCGGTTTGCCAGTATTTCCTTGAGGATTTTCACATCGATGTTCATCAGGGATATTGGTCTAAAATTCTCTTTCTTGTGTGTATCTCTGCCAGGCTTTGGTATCAGGATGATGCTGGCCTCATAAAATGAGTTAGGGAGGATTCCCTCTTTTTCTATTGGTTGGAATAGTTTCAGAAGGAATGGTACCAGTATCTCTTTGTTCCTTTGGTAGAATTCGGCTGTGAATCCATCTGGTCCTGGACTTTTTTTGGTTGGCCTGTTACTGGTCTATTCAGCGATTCAGCTTCTTCCTGGTTTAGTGTTGGGAGGATATATGTGTCCAAGAATTTATCCATTTCTTCTAGATTTTCTAGTTTGCATAGAGGTGTTTATAGTATTCTCTGATGGTAGTTTGTATTTCTGTGGGATTGGTGGTGATATCCCCTTTACCATTTTTTATTGCATCTATTTGATTCTTATCTCTTTTCTTTTTAGTCTTGCTAGTGGTCTATTTTTTTTTTTTTTTTGATCTTTTCAAAAGACCAACTCTTGGATTCATTGCTTTTTTGAAGGGTTTTTAATGTCTCTATCTCCTTCAGTTCTGCTCTGATCTTAGTTATTTCTTGCCTTCTGCTAGCTTTCAAATTTGTTTGCTGTTGCTTCTCTAGTTCTTTTAATTGTGATGTTAGGGTGTCAATTTTAGATCTTTCCTGCTTTCTCTTGTGGGCATTTAGTGCTATAAATTTCCCTCTACACACTGCTTTAAATGTGTCCCAGAGATTGTGGTATGTTGTGTCTTTGTCCTCATTGGTTTCAAAGGACATCTTTATTTCTGCCTTCATTTCATTATGTACCCAGTAGTCATTCAGGAGCAGGTCGTTCAGTTTCCATGTAGTTGTGGTGTTTTGAGTGAGTTTCTTAATACTGAGTTCTAATTCAATTGCACTGTGGTCTGAGAGACAGTTTGTTGTGATTTTTGTTCTTTCACATTTGCTGAGGAGAGCTTTACTTCCAACTATGTGGTCAATTTTGTAATAAGTGTGATGTGGCACTGAGAAGAATGTATATTCTGTTGATTTGTGGTGGAGAGTTCTGTAGATGTCTATTAGGTCTGCTTGCTGCAGAGCTGAGTTCAACTCCTGGATATCCTTGTTTACCTTCTGTCTCATTGATCTGTCTAATATTGATGGTGGGGTGTTAAAGTCTCCCATTATTATTGCATGGAAGTCTAAGTCTCTTTGTAGGTCTCTGAGGACTTGCTTTATGAATCTGGGTGCTCTTGTATTGGGTGCATATATATTTAGGATAGTTAGCTCTTCTTGTTGAATTGATCGCTTTACCATTATGTAATGGCCTTCTTTGTCTCTTTTGATCTTTGTTGGCTTAAAGTCTGTTTTATCAGAGACTAGGATTGCAACCCCTACTTTTTTTTGCTTTCCATTTGCTTGGTAGATCTTCCTCCAGCCCTTTATTTTGAGCCTATGTGTGTCTCTGCACATGAGATGGGTCTCCTGAAAACAGCACACTGATTGGTCTTGACTTTATCCAGTTTGCCAGTCTGTGTCTTTTAATTGGGGCATTTAGCCTGGTTACATTTAAGGTTAATATTGAGTGAATATGATCATTCAATATTAAATTGAGTTAATATGAGTGAATTTGATCCTGTCATTATGATGTTAGCTGGTTATTTTGCCTGTTATTTGATGCAGTTTCTTCCTAGCTTCGATGATCTTTACAATTTGGCATGTTTATACAAGTTCTAGGGAACATGTGCACAATGTGCAGGTTTGTTACATAGGTGCATGTGTGCCATGTTGGTTTGATGCACCCATCAACTCATCATTTACATTAGGTATTTCTCCTAATGCTGTCCCTCCCCTATCCCCCTACCCCCAAGCAGGTCCTGGTGTGTGATGTTCTCCTCTCTCTGTCCATGTGTTCTCATTGTTCAACTCCCACTTATGAGGACATGCAGCGTTTGGTTTTCTGTCTTTGTGATATTTTGCTGAGAATGATGGTTGCTAGTTTCATTCATGTCCCTGCAAATGACATGAATTCATCCTTTTTTATGGCTGCATAGTATTTCATGGTATATATGTGCCACGTTTTCTTTATCCAGTCTATCGATGATGGACATTTGGGTTGGTTCCAAGTCTTTGCTATTGTGAATAGTGCTGCAGTAAACATACGTGTACATGGGTCTTTATAATAGCATGATTTATAATCCTGTGGGTATATACTCAGTAATGGGAATGCTGGGTCAAATGGTATTTCTTGTTCTAGATCCTTGAGGAATTGCCACACTGTCTTCCACAATGGTTGAACTAATTTACACTCCCATCAACAGTGTAAAAGCCTTCCTATTTCTCCACATCCTCTCCAGCACCTGTTGTTTCCTGACTTTTTAATGATCGCCATTCTAGCTGGCTTGAGTTGGTATCTCATTGTGGTTTTGATTTGCATTTCTCTGATGACCAGTGATAATGAGCATTTTTTCATATGTATGTTGGCTGTATAAATATCTTCTTTTGGGAAGTGTCTGTTCATATACTTTGCCCACTTTTTGATGGAGTTGTCTGTTTTTTTCTTGTAAATTTAAGTTCTTGGTGGATTCTGGATAGTAGCCCTTTGTCAGATGGGTAGATTGCAAAAATTTTCTCCCATTCTGTAGGTTACCTATTCACTCTGATGATAGTTTCTTTTGCTCTGCAGAAGCTCTTTAGTTTAATTAGATCCCATTTGTCTATTTTGGCTTTTGTTGCCATTGCTTTTGGTGTTTTAGTCATGAAGTCTTTGCCCATGCCTGTGTCCTGAATGGTATTGCTTAAGTTTTCTTCTAGGGTTTTTTATGGTTTTAGGTCTTACATTGAAGCCTTTAATCCATCTTGAGTTAATTTTCATATATGGTATAAGGAAGTAATCCAGTTTCAGCTTTCTGCATATGGCTAGCCAGTTTTCCCAGCATCATTTATTACATAGGTAATTCTCTCCCCATTTCTTTTTTTTTTGGTCACGTTTGTCAAAGATCAGATGATTGCAGATGTCTGGTGTCATTTCTGAGTCCTCTGTTTTGTTCCATTGGTCTATATGTCTTTTTTTATACCAGTACCATGCTGTTTGGGTTACTGTAGCCTTGTAGTATAGTTTGAAGTCAGGTAGCATGATGCCTCCAACTTTATTTTGATTTGTACATATTTATAGATTATGTTTTATAAGATGATATAACATGAATTATATCCCAAATAACTACTTTTTTATGATCATATAATTTTTGAATAAAATATAAGGTGTCACTAACACTTTGTAAAACATAGGGTATCTGAATTAATTTTTCCCCATTTTTGGGTGAGTATAGCTGTTCCATCTGGTTTGCTCATTTATTCACTAATTCAACAAATATGCCTTGACTTTCTGTTACTTACTGGGCTTATTCTGACCAAAATATTTCCCTTTGGAGGAAGGGCTTTGGCTGTTTGATAGAAACTCTCTTCATTGATCTATTTAGAACCAAGGTTCCAAGGGGTAGAAAGGAATGTACTAACATCTTTGAGAACAGATTTCTGGACATGGATAATCACTCAACTAAAGAATACTAGGTTGAGTAAAGATAAAGGCTATTTAAATACTTGAAGTGAGTTTCAATAGTAGATTATCTTCCTGTCTGTGGGCCAGACACTCTGTGATTCCCTACATAGACAAAATATCTTTCAGTCTTCCTTGTAATTCCAAGTTAGTGGCTCTTACCATTCACATACATGATTACTTAATTAGGACACAGGAACTGGAATGTGTAACCACCTCTGCGTGGAAAGAGGGTTAGAATTTATATAGGTGCATAAAACCTTTTAAAAACTGTTAAAAGCAAAGATATGGAGAATACAAATGTAAAGTCAGATGAGAAACCCAATTCTAGTCAAACCCAACTAGATTAAAGGTCTGTATAGGGAAGATATTCCAATCCATGTGCCATTTCAAGATAATAGATGTTTTGGTTCTCTATTGCCATGTGAGAAACCACGCCACAACTTGTTGTCTTAGAACAATCATAGCCATTTATTCTCGCTCAAAATTCTCTACATGAGCTGGCCTCAGCAGGTGGATCCTTTGCTCCCATGTGTTGTCAACCACTTCAGTAATAATCAAGATGCTTGAATCGCTTGGAATGTCTAAGATTACTTACTCAAATACTTTGTGAATGGTAATGGCTATCAGCTAGGAGCTCAGCTGGGGTATTAATTGTAGTGCATCAGTTATCCTCCACATGGCCTCTCCATATGGCCTAGACTTCCTACAGAGTGGCATCTGGAATTCAATGGGAAATGTGTGAAAATAGAAGTTGCATATATCATATGTTTATACAGCATTATTTCCCACTGCATTGTATTGGTCAGAGCAAATCACAGGGCTAACTCAGATTCAAAGGGAGAAGCAATAAACTTTACCTCTGGCTTGAAAGAGTGTCAAATAATTTGTGGTTATTTTAAATCTGCCACAATGTAAATGAGTGAAGTTGGACAGGCATGAGATAATAAAGAGTGGTAGGGATTATGCAAATGATAGAACTTTTACCTCCTGTAGAGTTTAGAATTCAGATAGTTAAGAAACAGTGTTTAGTCCATACATAATATGTTTATTGTTTTAATTTTACCATTATCAGCTTGTTTGTAAGCCTTGATCTAGGAGGTTTTGTGAGGTATTGTCTATACAGATAACCTAAGAAATGTCAAGAGCTAGGATAGTAGAAAAAGTGGTTTGAATGCATCCTGATAGAATTATGAATACAAAGAAAATGAAATGGAATTTTGTTTTGATTAAATATAGAGGGTATTTATTTCTTCATTCACAGAATAGACCAGTGGTCTAAAAAGTGGGATATTCAAAATGATCCATGAGGGAGAAAACAAAACATTAGAGATTTCATTAATATTTATTTCATCCTTCCTCGAAATCCATTTTTCTTTATGTATTGTAATATTCACAATATGTTCAATTAGTATACTACTTGTGTATACCTTATAAATCATTATTTCTTGGGAAATGCATGCTCAAATATTTTACTGATAGCTCTGTGTGATATGCTTATTAGGGTTTGTAGATCATTGGTTTAAGAAATGAAAATAACCAATGTAACATCAAGAAATTAATCAAATTTTCCCCTTATGGAAGAAAATTTTCTTGTCCTAATGTATGGTTAATGTTGAAGTACACAGCTGTGCATAACAAAGACAAAAAGGTAACTCTTCCTCTAGGAGAAAAAAGATATTTATTATGTTTATAGAAAAAGATAACAATTTCACAGGTAAATTATCCAATTTTATTGTTAGGAAAACAACAATGTCCTTTCATATAAGTTACATTCTTCTTACCTGGAAGGCCTACATGGCTATATTTGCATGTGGTGATTATCGGAACACTCATTGTTATATTTGAGCCTGTAGTCAAATATTCAAGCAAGAACCCTTAATGTCTAAAATCGATTTATTAAGCACTTGATTGTCCAGATACTATTCTTACTCATAATTTTATTAGCAGTTTTTTTTTTTTAATACCAAACTCCTTAAAAGCATCCAGCCTTTTCTTTTTTGGAACCCTTGTCCCCACATGACATTTTGAAATTCCTGTTTATTGTCTTCAGTTGTGGGTGCTGGAGCTCTTCAGAAAGTTGCTAAAAAGCATCTGCTATTTAGGTTTTTTGTTTCTTTGGGAGCACAGCACTTTTTCTTTTTTTTTGTTGGTCTCATTTCCATTCTGTGCTTGACCTCAACAAAGTCTCTTAGTATCTTTGTCCTTGGACTCCTTATCTGTGAAAAGTCATGATTGGAAAAGTTAATGTCTAAGTTCCTTCTTAAATCCAGTAATAAAGGATTTGTCTCTATAGGTCTCACATTTAATAAGCACCTGAAGAAATCAGATATCTCCTGACAATTACATGATTTGTACAGACCATTTTGAAAGGTGCCATGAGGCCCAGAAAAACTTCATTAGCAGGCTGGGGCAGCCAATGTGAAGTTATAAAAGAAGGACCAGAGTTCACAGTACACTGTGTTGTGTGTGGGTGAGGGGAAATTATGGTATTGCTGATCAAAGCAGTAAAAACACTGATTTCTGGCAGAATTGACTAGTTGGACATGAGAATCTAACTTGGAATTAGAGCAGAAGTCATAGTCTTGAAAACTCTATATAAAGTGCTCTATATAGAGTAGGTTTGTAATGAATAATTAATAGAACAAAGTTGGAAAAAGTAAAGCCAGGAATAAGGGTAAGGCAGTTAAACCCTGTTAGGTCAGGATGTATATAAATAAATTCTGAGTATCTGTATCATTTTGGATCCTACAAAAAGTAGGTGATACAGTGAAATTCAGCTGCATTTTTTGGGGGAAATGTCTGTGAAGGATCAGGTGGGGAGCCAGAGGAGGAAGAGGAGACTTCACCCCACCATGCAGGTTTGACACTTGTGCAAGAGAGAGTGAGGAAGGAGCACAATGCAGGGAGAGTCTCAGTCTAGAGACTTTATAATAGCTCAAAGAAAGTGTTGACTATGCTGATGAGACATCCTCAAGTAAGAGGCACTTTGGTTGAAAGAATCCGGTGTCTCACAGAATGGGCCTGCATTAGTATTTTCATCTTGCTCAGCCGTTGACTGGGAGTGGCCCATAGAAGGTGGAGCCTTGGCATGAATGTGGGGAATAAATTCAAATGAGAAAGCAAGAGCTCTGTGCAGAATGTTTTCAAGGCTGCCACAGTATCCAGTGGATCTCAATATGCCCCCTTTAGGAGCTAAAGAGGCTTGAATAATATAGGACATACTCCATTGTGATAAAGACTCTAGACAGTAGACATTTCTGAGCTCGGTGGGGAAAGATTTTTAAAAGTTCATTCTAGGCTGGGTGCGATGGCTCATGTCTGTAATCTTAGCACTTTGGGAGGCTGAGGTGGGTGGATCACCTGAGGCCAGAAGTTTGAGACCAGCCTGGACAACATGGCAAAACCTGTCTCTACTAAAAATACAAAAAAAATAGCTGGGGCCTGGTGGCTTGTGCCTGCAGTCCTAGCTATTTGAGAGGCTGAAACAAAAGAATCACTTGAACCCAGGAGGCGGAGTTTGCAGTGAGCCGAGATCACTGTACTCCACTGTACTCTAGCCTGGGTGACAGAGTGAGACTCTGTCTCAAAAATAAAAATAAAAATAAAATAAGTTTATTCTGTAACTGGCTCCATACTAGGTAGTTCACATGTGCTACATTTACATTGCATAATAATGTAATGAGACAGCCATTATTATTTGAATACTTATTTTACAAATGAGAATATCAATTTACAGATTATGATCCTTACTCAAGATTACATGTATTGTAAATAGCGTAACTCTTATCCACTGTCACACAAAAAATCTTTAGATACTACTAGATTCCACTTCTGCCTAGGGATAAAAATCAGTTATAACTTATCATAAAGGAATTTAATCCATTGAAGAGTATGAGGCTACCACAATTTCATGACCTTAACTGCAATCTAAGTAAGTGATTATTATGAATTGCAGTTCCTCGGTGTTTTCTCTGATAGTTTTGATTTTATATTTCACTTCAGAATCACATTCTAGTTCTTTCTCCACCTGAGATATACCATCTTGTGTTTTCCTCACTATATTCCAGAAATGCACACATGAGACTTTTGATAGATGCTGCTGATATGCACCAAGGAACTTAAAGTAAATTAAGGCAATTATACTTACAGTGTTTTAATGCAACTGGCACATCATTTTTCCAAAATCACCCTGACATAGCTCAAAGTTATAATGGCTACTGGAGTTTAAGCTCCTTAAGGGCCGGGGCTGTGTCTTATTCAGAAGAACCATTGTTGAGAGTATAAGCTCAATCAATATTTCCTTACTAATAAAATGGCAAAATTAAGATTTCTTTTCCCCATGTTCTTTAATAAAAATAGCTAGTCTTTATCATATGTTTGCCTGCATCAGGCACTTTTCCAAACACTTACTATGCATCTATCAATTCATTTAATTCTTACCAAACACTATGAATTTAGTAATCACCATCCTTTTACAGATATGTAGTGGAGACACAGAAAAATGAGTTAATTTTTCCAAGGTCATATAGCGATCAAATGTCAGAGCCAGGATTTGAACCCAGGAGGTCTGGCTTCAGAGTCCATTCACTGCATGACACAGCCTCTCTACTTAGTAATGACTGATTACTTCATCAGGAAGCAGGACACTGTAATACATAGTAATCAATTAATTACTCAGTAGTTCTGGTGCAGTGTCTGACAGCGAGGTGAAAGAGTTTGTCAGAATTGCCACTCTCCTATTGGGGTGTCCATACAAGAATTTTAGTTTGAAAAAACTGTATTTATTTATTTTCCCTTCTTTTGTTGCTAGGAAATGTAAAAGAGTTAACCTGAAGGTGGAAGGTGATGAACAAATACATTCACTCTGACCCAGCTTTGTCCAGGCTAAAAGGCTGCTGGTCAAGGGCCAAGTTTCCATTGGCTTCATTTGCAGCAAGAGTAAACATTATAGCTTCTTTTAAGGCTCATCCCACTGCCTGGGGCCAAAGGAGAAGGTTGATAAGGTGATGGGGAGGCAGAATCTTCATTTAAAGCCCATCTAGTTTCAAATTTGTAAGAGAGTGCTGGCTACTTTCATAAAGCTCAGTGCACTCATTGTGTTGAGCAGGAGTATGCTACACACCTGTTTCTTTGAAGTTTTATTAGAATACAGCCACCCTCATTCATTTACATATTGTCTGACTGTTTTTGCATTATCCGAGTAGAATTAGTGGTTGTGACAAATACGGCCCACAAAGACTAAAATATCTACTATGTGGCCTTTTATAGAAAACGTTTGCTGGTCTTGAGCCCATGCCTGGCTCTGGAGCCACATAATCAGTGCTAGGATCCTGGCTCTACCTTCCATTCACTGGGGGCATTAGACATAATGCCCAACCTATCAGAATTAGTTTCCCTCTTCTGTATAGTGGAATACAGATATTTACTTCTTAACTTTTCTACACATTAAGTGACTAGTATACCTTATTCCCTTAATATAATGGATGACATATAGTGAATACTCAGCAAATGCACAACTGTAGTTATTTTATAATCATTATTTTTACCTCACCATTGTTAAGCTTTACATTATTTTTTTTTCACTTAGTCAAATCCATAATTCCTAAAGTTAGAGGAAAAAAAATGGAAGCAGCTCCCTTTTGAATTAGACTTTGTATCAGGGCCAAATACTAATATTTATTCAACTGTCCACAAACTAGTAGCCCATAGCTGTCCTAAACTGTCATCTGTCTCTCTTTTCACAGGGAAAAACCAGAATGCAAATTTCCTAACCAGCATACATTGTTTTTCTGTATGTTTGTAAGCTTCTTGTAATTAGTCACTTCCTTGAAATGAATGAATGGATTGATCAGTTATCATAAGCATGACCTTGGTGGTTTCTAGGATTTCCTCCTATCTAGCAAGAAAAGATACACATATTAATAAGGTATGAGCTGTAAGTGACAAGGAGAGCTGTGAGGGATGTGTGGCCTGATGTACCAGAGAGTGGAATGAAATTCAGTCCCTGTGGTCCTTTAGGGGGTCAAAGAGCAAGCTGCAGACACAGTGGTTCTGCAGAGCTCTCGGTGGCTTTCAGCAAAGCTGCTAATGGAATAATGATAGTTCCTGACACAAAGCAGAAGGTGTTCTATTTTTAGGCAAGAGGAGTTATGCGCTAGGGATGATACAGATGCATTCTTATCTTAGAAGAAACTGAAAAATGCCTGCACTGTTTCCTAACACTTTATTGCCATATGTTAGATGATGGACTCCTGGAGAGGATCCACATAAAGTCCTAACAATAGTACCTGATATAGTTTGAATCTGTGTCCCCACTCAAATCTCACGTTGAATTGTAATCCTCAGTATTGGAGGTGGGGCCAGGTGGGAGGTGACTGCATCATGGGGGTGTGTTTTCCCTCAGTGGTTTAGCAGCAACCCCTTGGTGCTGTCCTTGCAATAGAGAATGACTTTTGTGAGATCTGGCTGTTTAAAACTGTGTGGCACCTCACTTTCTCTCTTGCTCCTGTTCTGCCATTGTGACATGTCTGTTCCCCCTTCACCTTCCACCATGGCTGTAAGTTTCCTGAGGTCTCTCCAGAACCTGAGAAGATGCCACCATCATGCTTCCTGTACATCCTGTGGAACCACGAGCCAATTAAACCTTTTTTCTTTATGAATTACCCAGTCTCAGGTATGTCTTCATAGCAATGCTAGAACAGTCTAATACGCTACCACTTATAAAAAATTTACTATGTACCTGGCAGTGTGCAAAGCACACTCTCTGGCACCAATCTAATGAAGAAATACTAATGTTGTTCCCATTTTGCAGATGAAAGTGGTATTTAGAGGAGTTAGGTAATTTTTATGTGTTAATGGTACAGTCTGGTCTCAAGTTCATTTCTGGCTGACTCCAGATTCCAAGCACAACTGGAAAAGAAGAATGGGATATAATTAGTTTAAACTCTTAGCTTCCAAATCCAGTTAGAGAAATGATTTCCTACCATTTCATTATTTGCAAGGCACATTGTACTCTGGTCCACAAACTGGAAATGAATAAAGCGGTCAAATATGATGATATTCCACTTCAGTGGAAAGATTCAGGTAACAGAATCTGGATTCTGAAGGTGAGCTACAAATGAAAGGCAGAGGAAGTTAGGGAATGATATTATGAAGAAATAGGAGTAGACAATGGTTTCAGGACAGTAGTTACTTTCAGGAAGGGCTGAGGAATATATCACAGAAATAGGATGTGCAAGAGTAGGTGCCACTTGGGTCTGCGAAGGCAGCTGCAAGGGAGTCAGGCAGCAGTTCAAAGAAACTCAACCACTGGGCTAGGTACTCTTGGGGCCAGGTGACAATTTTGGAAAGAGATTGACAAATCCCTCCTATACAGAAGGACTAGAGTCATCAACAGTTTGTCAAACCTAAGGATTAACTAAAATCTCAGTTATCAGAACAGAAATCCAATTACTCTGAGTATATTGTAACAAATAATGGAAAATAGACTAGCAAAAGTTTCAGAACAAAATATTTCAACAACTGTATGTTAACCACTTACCCTGTGGTAGGAATTAGGACTTTGGCATTAGGTCATATCTCTAAAATTTAACCTGCCTACAGTCATTTATGTGGTTTGGCTCCATTTAAAATGCATATCTAAACTGAAACAGAGACTGGTGACACATGTCAGTATTCAAATCTGAGAGCCATACAAGGCATTCATTCATCATTTACTCTTCCATTCACTCCTCTTTGAGAAAAGTGGTTGAATTCTCATATATACCAGGGAGTATGCCAACGGCTGGAACTACAAGGACAAATAGGATGTTGTTTCTATCCTTGAGGAACTCAGAGCATAAGGCAGAGGTTCTCAGGCCTCTGTGCACATAAGAATGACCTAGCACACAACTGAAAAATTCTGGGATCCAGATTGAGCATGTCAGGGCAAATGAACTTGGAATATACATGTTTACAAGTACTATAGGAAGGTCTGATCAATCTTATTTGAGGCTAACATCTGGGGAAATCTGATTTAGATAAATGAAAGTCTTTAGTGAGATTTTTTTCTTTGTAAACTGTCAGATTTCAGTGCAAAAGAGGGACAATCTAACATTTTTAGCTGCATTGAAATAAACTATATTACTTAGTGAGAAAGCAAATTATTGCTAAATGTGTGCAACCAAGCCTAGATATTCACTGGCCTGAATTCTGTATAAGCGGTTGAATCCCATGTCTTGTGAAATGTTTCCAACACTGATATCTGTGCTTCTGTAACATCAAGGTTTAACTTACCTTAAGCTTTATACTTAAGTACAAAATAATATTTATGTTTATTTTAGTCAATTTATTTGTTTTGGTTGATAGTTCAGAGTTAATTCTTTCTCTTTCCTTCCTTTCTTCTGTGCTGTCCCAGCTATTGAGTCACTTGCCACTTTCTTACTACTATTGATACAGATGTTTCTTCTGAGAAATTTGTAGCCAAGATTTATATTGAATAATATTACTTGAATGTAATATTATTTTGAAAAATATTGGAGGCAGTATAAATTAAAGCATTATTATTCAGCTTTACTCAAATGCTCAGGATCTCCTTTAATTATGTTAATATCTGTGTAAAGAAGGGAAAACTGGTATTATCATATCTCTGTTGCAGATGTTAGAGATAGGTCATAGCTACATAATTTCACGTGTGTCACAGTGTTTTCATTATCTATGGGTGAATAACAAAGCTAAATCTAAGCCGTAAAAGGGTGGCTTTAAAAAAGATTTATTTTTTCTCATGATTCTGTAGATTGATGGAGTGGTTTTTCTTCAGATTTCACCTGGGCTTCCTCAGGCAGCCACAGTTACCTGATGGATGACAAGGGCTGGGCGAAGCAGCTTAGATGATCAGCTTATCCCTTCGTCTATGGGTTTTTAATCCTGGCCTTTTTCACAGCAAGGTGGTCTCAGCTTTTGAAAAAGGGAAGAAGCTGCAATGGCTCTAGAGGCCTTGACTTGGAAGTCATACAATGTTACTTCCTCCACATACTATTTGTTAAAGCTAATTACAGTTCATCTCAAGTGCAAGAAGTGAAAAAGTAGGTTGCACATACTGATGAGACAAATGCCAAAGTCATAGTTCAAAGAGGCTTGTATGATAGAAATGGAAGAATATGGCTGTGTTTTGCAATTTACCACAATTGACTAGTAACCTTTGTAAATTTCTAGCTCTTTGGCCACAAATTATTCACATTTCTCTTATGTGCAAAATATACTCAACTCCATCACAGGACCCACAAATGTCTCATCCTAATTGCAGCATCAAGCTTGAAGGGCCCATATTGTCAGGTTCTTCAACTCTAGAAAAACATGTTCTTATATTAGGACCAACTTCTGCTTCCTGAAAGTAATTCTTTTATCCTGTTTTCTTCTGCTCTTGGCTCTGAGCTGTGGGCTTATGTCTGTGCCCACTAAGATATAATTAGTTTTCCATGTGTGTAGCTAGGTAGCTTTATCATCATGCTTTTTTCTTGTTGAAATCTGGAGAACTAGTGGCCTCTTCATTTTGAGTTCTATTTTTTTAGTCCAAGCTGGTACATCTCCCATAAAAATTTTATGGGCTTTTTATGAATCTGATTGAGGTTAACTCTGCCCAAAAGCCATATCCATAATTCTTTGCATAATACACACAAAGTAAAAATTGCTACCTTGAATTTTTCATGTGAAGATTAATGAAGAATATATACATGAAGAATATAATAAATGTCTGGCACAAAAATATTACCACTCTCATCATCATCATCACAACAGCAACAATAATAAGAGAGACCTCAGGCTTAAGAAGAAAGATGGGGAAATAAATTCTCAGAAGGTTGTCTAAGATGGAAACTTGAGTTAAAAATGGGAAACAAGTTTGTTTCCTAGGGCAGGGGATACTGGGTCACAATGAAAGGAAACTAAAAATGACTACTCATAGGTCACCCAGGTTACTGAATTGGGCTCCATGCATTCCCTTGGCTAAGGACATAATGCACATGATAACTGGCTTCTAAGGGAGCTTGTGGAGGGTGAGGGATAGAAGGGAAAAATCAAGAGGGAGAAGTCAAGTATGGAAGATTAGGTGGGGGAGGGCATTAGGGAGTCAGTAAAAATATCAACACTAAAGAGAGCTTTTTCTTGGTCCATCTTGTTTCCATGTTAGGACCCTTTCCACAGGCATGCTGTTAAATTTTTATAGCTACCTCAATTATCAAGTGTAATAGCAGATCCTTCTAATTTCCTTCTTCACTTCCATTTATTAAATGGTAGGAAACAAGTATCCTGGTTAGGGAATATCAACAAGAATCTTTCCTCTACCTAAACAACCCACCAACCTCTCTTTTTTTGTTCTTAATTTCCACCTGAGGGCACAGATTTCATTCCAAAAGCACACATGGGTCCAGAGAACGAGTCTGTTAATCCCCTCTAGATGTACAAATTCTATAGCAAATGTAAATGGACTAGAAGAAGATTTCTTCTATGAAGAAACAGGGGTTGTTGTTGTTGTTGTTGTCTGTTGAGCTAGAATGACTATGCCTTTCTTTGGAGTTATCGTTTGGCAGATTTCCATTTGGGGATCACCATCATGTCAGTTTCTAGCTGCCTGGGTTGCAAGATTGAGATTCCATGGCAGCTTTCTCACCTTTAATTTGGTTTATTGCTCAGAGCCTGTAAATTTATACTCATCATCATAATTATACCTTTTTAGCGTGAATTCTGTTTTTTCATAGAAAGCCCAAAAGAAATTATTCCAAAAGAAAAAAACGCAAGGATTAATTCTTCCTATAAATACATTTTGATATAACTCTATGAAGTGTGAAAGATTGTTCCTATGGGCATTCTTTCCTGTTGATTTTTACATCTGTCCTATGCACTATGAAGTAGGTTGTGGGCATGTCTTCAATGATTCAATGTACAATTTGTTCTCCCGTAGCTATCCTACTCCCTACCAACTTTTCCATGCTTTGTTTTCTTAGCACTTTGATACTCTATCGTAATATTTTTTTGGTTATTTATTGTCTGTCTCCTAGTTGCTACTATTCTTGCCTTCACTGGTAGAAGGTAAGGGATATTTTTGCTCTGGTATTGTCCAGAGGAAGCCTAAGCTTCCTTTTAATATTATTTTTCATCTTGGTGGGGATGGTATTATTACTAGTGGTGTGTAAGGTGCTTTATTATGTGCTTTCTGCACAAGTCTCATTTAATTCTTCTAACAAGAATTCAAGGCAGCTATTTCTATCCCCACTCCTTTACAAATGAAAAAACAAAACAAAACAAAAAACAAAACAAAAAAACAAAACAAAACAAAAAAAGTAAGAGTAGGCAATTTGCTTTGTTCTTAGAGTATTGCCAATGTTAAGAAACGCACCTGGCACACAGTAGGTTCTCAATAAATATTTGTTAGAAGAATGCACACATAAGGTAGGAAAAAAAGTCATCTTTAGTGCCCCCACCCTCGGATTATTAAAAAAGAGGTGACTAGAAAGGGAAAAGTGCTAATTATAAACACAGCCACATTTTGAGGGGAGTAAGCTATAATATCGTAAATTTCCCTTTGTTCGACTGAGTGCCTTGATGGCTGGCTGAGTTACCTGCTGCTATGTGAGCCCTTCACCAGGATCCCCAAATCTTCTTGGAAAAGAAAGGAAGTACAGAGCAGCTAAGTGATTGCCAAAGTACGACCCAGACCAGTGAGTCAACTTAATGGCCAACTTAAGAAATCAGTTCCAAAATGGAATTTTGGAATGTAAGCACCCTGGAAATTTTAATTCCCTTTGAGGAATACTACAAGCAAGCCAGTCTAATTTCAACCTTAGCGAAGTGGAAGACATGAGCTAAAATAAATGTTACACATACCTGGCACAGAAAAACATCCTCTTCTTTCAAAAACAAAAGATTACATATGAATTATGTGTTTGCTATGATTTAAAGGGGAAATAGTTTTAATTAAAAATTAAAAACTGCTAAAATTTAGAATAAGAAACTAAAACGACACACATGCAAATATTAAAGACAGCTGTAATTTGAGAAGCTGTATGTCTTCGGCTGTTCAGGTTGCTATAACAAAATATTATAACTGGGTGCCTTACAAAGGATAGAAACTTATTTCTCACAATTCCGGAACCTAGGAAATCTAAGGTCAGAGCACCAGCAGATTTGGTGTCTAGTAAGGGCCTGCTTTCTGACTTATAAGATTGTGCCTTCTTGCTGTGTTTTCATACAGTGAAAAGGGCAGCGTTCTCTGGATCCTTTTTTGTAAGGATACTGATCCCATTCAAAAGAGTTCCATCATCATGACCCAATTACTTCCCAAAAGTCCCACTTCCTTTATCACTTTGGGGGTTAGGAGTTTAACATATGAATTCTGGGGAAACACAAACATTCAGACCACAGCAGTGTGTTAATGAAGACACAACATTAGGAAATGGAGAAGTAAGAAGTTATCCTTTTTTTCATTGATGATTATTTTCTTTCTCAGATGCCACATAATTTCTTTTTAACATTTAATCAAAATGTAAATTGGGAAAGAATTAAGATAAAAGTAACAAGAATAATTTATAGAGCCCAATCACACTGTGATGTCAATCCTCTGAGGGGGGACATTTAGGGATGAGGCAGCCAGTCATCTCTCAGAATATATTTACCAAGATGGTTAACATGGGGACATCATTATCAGTCCTGATTGCCGCTAACGTGGATTTACAACTTTCCACATTCTTGGCATATTTTAAAGACTAATACATGGTAGCAATGTTTAGTGATACAACTTCTTGCCTTATGAACACCTCTTCAAACTCTAAGGTCTATTTCAAAGATTATTTTTTCTGGGAAACATTCCCAATGTCCCTTTGTCTCTTTCTGGAAGGAGTAATTTTCCCATTCTGCTGGGTTCTCATACTACCTCTTACACATCTCTCTTTTGGCCCTAAACAATGTCTATCTGAAGTAGCATTTGTTATCTTCATTGAATTGTGTACTCTTTGAATGCCAGGAGTATACCATTTTCATCTATGCCGTGTGCTTCTTCCAATGTATACAGTTCGTTATCAACTGCTTAACACATAAAAGGAAAAAAGAATTAATAAATGAATCAATGAACGAAAAAATGGGGCTGGGGGCAGCAATACTGAGTGATGGGCAGGTATTGAATCAACTCTAGTTTACTGAAAAAGAAAAGTACAGATGAGAAGTGTTAAAGTGGTCATACTTACAGCTAAAAATGTTTGGATGTCTACCATGCTTCATCTCTGATGGGTATTTTGCATACATAATCCTCATCCTTACAATCTCAAGTAGGTGATATCAGCCCCATTTTACAGTCAACTTGGTAGCAACCGTGAGAGGTATTTATTACTATCCTTACTTTACACATGAGTAAGTGGAGGCTTGTAGACTTCGTAGACTTGCCCAAAGTCACATGGCTGTTAAATGGCAGAGGCAGGATTTTAATGCAAGGCAATCCATCTGTAAAGATACAGTTAGTTATAAAATTAGGACAATAACCTACATTTTTTGACCTTAGTCCGGTATTTCCTGTTAACTATCATTCTCATTTTTGTGTTTCAAAAGTTATAGCAAGGTATTTAATAATCTCAAATATAATCATGTACATCAGGTATCCATATACATTGTGGAATTTGAAAGGAAAGTAAAACTCTATCTTGTTCTTCATTGTCTCTCCCAACAATTTGCCAATATATCTGTAATTCCCAGCATCATGGAAGGTGGTATTTCCCAAAATGGGTTTTGTGGGCTCCTAAGAGGTCTTCTGTGTTCAAATACTTCAGGAAATCTGGAGCCAAATAGAGTTAGATTCCTTTTTTAAGTATCCTGTGTGGGACTCCTTTGATATACTAATATACATGCAAATCTAAATCAGGTGATTAAGATATAGAGCACTTCTCAAATTGAGACATAGACACCATCCTCTTCCATTTTTTTTTTCTAAGTATCACAAGAGTTTTGTTTCAAAAGATGCACTTATGAAACATGCTTGTTTAAGGCATTGCGACTCTGCAAACCAACAAATATTAACCTATTAGCCTCTGGAAGCCAACAAAAATATTAATCTATTAACCTATTGTACATAGACCCATAAGCTTTCACTAACAAGCCATGGCAGGAAATAACTATTTTCTGCAAAGAAATTTGGCCTAAGTGGATACTGGGTTGCTTAAGAATCAGTAGATCTATGGGCCTGGCGTGGTGGCTCACTTCTGTAATCTCAGGACTTTGGGAGGCCAAGGCGGGCAGATCACGAGGTCAGGAGATCCAGGCCATCCTGGCTAACACGGTGAAGCGCCGTCTCTATTAAAAATACAAAAAAATTAGCTGGGCATGGTGGCGGACGCCTGTAGTCCCAGCTACTCGGGAGGCTGAGGCAGGAGAATGGCATGAACCCGGGAGGCAGAGCTTGCAGTGAGTGGAGATCACGCCACTGCACTCCAGCCTGGGCGACACAGCGAGACTCCATCTTCAAAATAAAAAAAGAAAGAGTCAGTAAATCTAGTTTATCATCTGAGTTCTGCCCCCCTTAGAGGTTGGGTGAACATGTTCAAGTTATTTTTCCCTCTACAAACTTCAGTTTCCTCTTCAATAAAATGAATATAGCAGAAACTCTCATGTGAATATTGTGACTAAACAACAATAACAATAATAAAATTATTGAAAGAGCAACATTTGTTTTGTCCCTGCTATTATGAGGCCCTATTACCGTTAGTTTTTTCAGACAGCATCTTTTTAAATTTTCGCAGCAATCATGAGAAGGGTATTGTCCTCATTTTCCAGGTGAGCAGACTACAACTCAGAATTGTTACATAAGTTTCTCCAGATTACACACACCTAGTAGAAGGAGAAACCTAACTCAAATCCAATTCACTTGATGCCTTTACCTATGATTCACTAACTTCAAATTCCAAATCCAACTATTGCTATGATCAATAATAATAATGAGGAAAGCAAATTTTTGTTGATAGGCTCTGTGTGCCAGGCATTATTCTAAGTAGAGTATTTGTATTATTTAGTCATCACAATAATTGTATTTATGGAAATTTTTTGTAAACTTTGTATGCTGTTTAATTCCAACTTTTATTATGTATTATTTAAATAAAATTTAAATTAATTATCATTGTTTCTAATTTAAATAATTAAATAATAACATTCAATTAAAATTTCTTTTTTTTTTGGAGACAGGACCTCATTCTGTCACCCAGGCTGGAGCGCAGTGGTGTGATCTCAGCTCACTACAACCTCCGCCTCCTGAGCTCAACCAATCCTCCTACCTCAGCCTTCTTAGTAGCTGAGGCTACAGGTACCTGCCACCATCCCTAGCTAGTTTTTTTTTTTTTTTTTTTTAAATAAAGATGGGGTTTTGCCATGTTGCCTAGGCTGATCTAAAACTCATGAACTAAAGTGAGCCATCTGCCTTGGCCTCTCAAAAATGCTGGGATTATGAGCATGAGCCACCATACCCAGTCATTTCCCAAAATTTTAATTTAAACAGTTCTGTAGAATATTAAAGCTAAATGGGAAGTCAGAGGTTATTTAATCTTCTTCTTATTCTTTAGACTATCGTTTAATTTTTTAAACCACTATGGGCATGCTGCTTGGACTGAATTGTTTATAATTCTAGACTTTACCTTGATCAAACTGTTTAGAAAGCATATCTCCTAATGACATTTATTTTATTTGTTTATTTTTTAAGTTTGAAGTTGTTTAATTAGAAGAGCACAAGGCTTAATGAACTTATAGCCCCAAATTACTTTTAAATAATCTTGTGGTCAAATAGCAAGCCCTCTGATGGTATATGTGGAAAAATAGTATTTCTAATTTTCACTGATTTTTTTTTTTTAGGTTTATTTCAATAGGTTTTGGGGGTACAAGTGGTTTTTTGTTACATGGATGAATTATATAGTGGTGAATTCTGAGATTTTAGTGCACCTGTCTCCTGACTAGTGTACATTGTGCTTAATGTGTAGTTTTTTATCTCCAGCCCCACTTCCACTGTCATCTTTCTGAATCTCTAAAGTCCGTTATATTACTCTGTATACCTTTGCATAACTCACAGCTTAACCTCCACTCATAATTGAAAACATACAGTTTTTGGTTTTCCACTCTTGTTTACTTCACTTACAATAATGACCTCCAGCTCTATGCAAGTAGCTACAAAATACATATTTTGTTCCTTTTTATAGCTGAGTAGTATTCCACGGTGTATATATACCATATTTTCTTTTTTTTTTTAAATTTATTTATTATTATAATACTTTAAGTTGTAGGGTACATGTGCATAACGTGCAGGTTTGTTACATATGTATACTTGTGCCATGTTGGTGTGCTGCACCCATCAACTCGTCATTTACATCAGGTGTAATTCCCAATGCAATCCCTCCCCCCTCCCCCCTCACCATGATAGGCCCCGGTGTGTGATGTTCCCCTTCCTGAGTCCAAGTGATCTCATTGTTCAGTTCCCACCTATGAGTGAGAACATGCGGTGTTTGGTTTTCTGTTCTTGTGATAGTTTGCTAAGAATGATGGTTTCCAGCTGCATCCATGTCCCTACAAAGGACACAAACTCATCCTTTTTGATGGCTGCATAGTATTCCATGGTGTATATGTGCCACATTTTCTTAATCCAATCTGTCACTGATGGACATTTGGGTTGATTCCAAGTTTTTGCTATTGTGAATAGTGCCGCAGTAAACATACGTGTGTATGAGTCTTTATAGCAGCATAATTTATAATCCTTTGGGTATATACCCAGTAATGGGATGGCTGGGTCATATGGTACATCTAGTTCTAGATCCTTGAGGAATCACCATACTGTTTTCCATAATGGTTGAACTAGTTTACAATCCCACCAACAGTGAAAAAGTGTTCCTATTTCTCCACATCCTCTCCAGCACCTGTTGTTTCCTGACTTTTTAATGATGGCCATTCTAACTGGTGTGAGATGGTATCTCATTGTGGTTTTGATTTGCATTTCTCTGATGGCCAGTGATGATGAGCATTTTTTCATGTGTCTGTTGGCTGTATGAATGTCTTCTTTGGAGAAATGTCTGTTCATATCCTTTGCCCACTTTTTGATGGGGTTGTTTGTTTTTTTCTTGTAAATTTGTTTGAGTTCTTTGTAGGTTCTGGATATTAGCCCTTTGTCAGATGAGTAGATTGCAAAAATTTTCTCCCATTCTGTAGGTTGCCTGTTCACTCTGATGGTAGTTTCTTTTGCTGTGCAGAAGCTCTTTAGTTTAATGAGATCCCATGTGTCAATTTTGGCTTTTGCTGCTGTTGCTTTTGGTGTTTTAGACATGAAGTCTTTGCCCATGCCTATGTCCTGAATGGTACTACCTAGGTTTTCCTCTAGGATTTTTATGGTATTAGGTCTAACATTTAAGTCTCTAATCCATCTTGAATTAATTTTCGTATAAGGAGTAAGGAAAGGATCCAGTTTCAGCTTTCTACTTATGGCTAGCCAATTTTCCCAGCACCATTTATTAAATAGGGAATCCTTTCCCCATTTCTTGTTTCTCTCAGGTTTGTCAAAGATCAAATGGCTGTAGATGTGTGGTATTATTTCTGAGGACTCTGTTCTGTTCCATTGGTCTATATCTCTGTTTTGGTACCAGTACCATGCTGTTTTGGTTACTGTAGCCTTGTAGTATAGTTTGAAGTCAGGTAGCGTGATGCCTCCAGTTTTGTTCTTTTGACTTAGGATTGTCTTGGAGATGCGGGCTCTTTTTTGGTTCCATATGAACTTTAAAGCAGTTTTTTCCAATTCTGTGAAGAAACTCATTGGTAGCTTGATGGGGATGGCATTGAATCTATAAATTACCTTGGGCAGTATGGCCATTTTCACGATATTGATTCTTCCTATCCATGAGCATGGTATGTTCTTCCATTTGTTTGTGTCCTCTTTTATTTCACTGAGCAGTGGTTTGTAGTTCTCCTTGAAGAGGTCCTTTACATCCCTTGTAAGTTGGATTCCTAGGTATTTGATTCTCTTTGAAGCAATTGTGAATGGAAGTTCATTCCTGATTTGGCTCTCTGTTTGTCTGTTACTGGTGTATAAGAATGCTTGTGATTTTTGCACATTAATTTTGTATCCTGAGACTTTGCTGAAGTTGCTTATCAGCTTAAGGAGATTTTGGGCTGAGACAATGGGGTTTTCTAAATATACAATCATGTCATCTGCAAACAGGGACAGTTTGACTTCTTCTTTTCCTAACTGAATACCCTTGATTTCTTTCTCTTGCCTGATTGCCCTAGCCAGAACTTCCAACACTATGTTGAATAGGAGTGGTGAGAGAGGGCATCCCTGTCTTGTGCCGGTTTTCAAAGGGAATGTTTCCAGTTTTTGCCCATTCAGTATGATACTGACTGTGGGTTTGTCATAAATAGCTCTTATTATTTTGAGGTACGTTCCATCAATACCGAATTCATTGAGCGTTTTTAGCATGAAGGGCTGTTGAATTTTGTCAAAAGCCTTTTCTGCATCTATTGAGATAATCATGTGGTTCTTGTCTTTGGTTCTGTTTATATGCTGGATTATGTTTATTGATTTGCGAATGTTGAACCAGCCTTGCATCCCAGGGATGAAGCCCACTTGATTATGGTGGATAAGCTTTTTGATGTGCTGCTGAATCCGGTTTGCCAGTATTTTATTGAGGATTTGTGCATCAATGTTCATCAGGGATATTGGTCTAAAATTCTCTTTTTTTGTTGTGTCTCTGCCAGGCTTTGGTATCAGGATGATGTTGGCCTCATAAAATGAGTTAGGGAGGATTCCCTCTTTTTCTATTGATTGGAATAGTTTCAGAAGGAATGGTACCAACTCCTCCTTGTACCTCTGGTAGAATTCAGCTGTGAATCCATCTGGTCCTGGACTTCTTTTGGTTGGTAGGCTATTAATTACTGCCTCAATTTCAGAGCCTGCTATTGGTCTATTCAGGGATTCAACTTCTTCCTGGTTTAGTCTTGGAAGAGTGTAAGTGTCCAGGAAATTATCCATTTCTTCTAGATTTTCCAGTTTATTTGCGTAGAGGTGTTTATAGTATTCTCTGATGGTAGTTTGTATTTCTGTGGGGTCGGTGGTGATATCCCCTTTATCATTTTTAATTGCATCGATTTGATTCTTCTCTCTTTTCTTCTTTATTAGTCTTGCTAGTGGTCTGTCAATTTTGTTGATCTTTTCAAAAAACCAACTCCTGGATTCATTGATTTTTTGGAGAGTTTTTTGTGTCTCTATCTCCTTCAGTTCTGCTCTGATCTTAGTTATTTCTTGCCTTCTGCTAGCTTTCGAATGTGTTTGCTCTTGCTTCTCTAGGTCTTTTAATTGCGATGTTAGAGTGTCGATTTTAGATCTTTCCTGCTTTCTCTTGTGGGCATTTAGTGCTATAAATTTCCCTCTACACACTGCTTTAAATGTGTCCCAGAGATTCTGGTATGTTGTATCTTTGTTCTCATTGGTTTCAAAGAACATCTTTATTTCTGCCTTCATTTCGTTATGTACCCAGTAGTCATTCAGGAGCAGGTTGTTCAGTTTCCATGTAGTTGAGCGGTTTTGATTGAGTTTCTTAGTCCTGAGTTCTAGTTTGATTGCACTGTGGTCTGAGAGACAGTTTGTTATAATTTCTGTTCTTGTACATTTGCTGAGGAGTGCTTTACTTCCAATTACGTGGTCAATTTTGGAGTAAGTACGATGTGGTGCTGAGAAGAATGTATATTCTGTTGATTTGGGGTGGAGAGTTCTATAGATGTCTATTAGGTCTGCTTGCTGCAGAGATGAGTTCAATTCCTGGATATCCTTGTTAACTTTCTGTCTCGTTGATCTGTCTAATGTTGACAGTGGAGTGTTGAAGTCTCCCATTATTATTGTATGGGAGTCTAAGTCTCTTTGTAAGTCTCTAAGGACTTGCTTTATGAATCTGGGTGCTCCTGTATTGGGTGCATATATATTTAGGAGAGTTAGCTCTTCCTGTTGAATTGATCCCTTTACCATTATGTAATGGCCTTCTTTGTCTCTTTTGATCTTTGATGGTTTAAAGTCTGTTTTATCAGAGACTAGTATTGCAACCCCCGCTTTTTTTTGTTCTCCATTTGCTTGGTAAATCTGCTTCCATCCCTTTATTTTGAGCCTATGTATGTCTCTGCGTGTGAGATGGGTCTCCTGAATACAGCAGACTGATGGGTCTTGACTCTTGATCCAGTTTGCCAGTCTGTGTCTTTTAATTGGAGCATTTAGTCCATTTACATTTAAGGTTAAGATTGTTATGTGTGAACTTGATCCTGCCATTATGATATTAACTGGTTATTTTGCTCGTTAGTTGATGCAGTTTCTTCCTAGCCTCAATGGTCTTTACATTTTGGCATGTTTTTGCAATGGCTGGTACCGGTTGTTCCTTTCCATGTTTAGTGCTTCCTTCAGGGTCTCTTGTAAGGCAGGCCTAGTGGTGACAAAATCTCTAAGCATTTGCTTATCTGTAAAGGATTTTATTTCTCCTTCACTTATGAAACTTAGTTTGGCTGGATATGAAATTCTGGGTTGAAAATTCTTTTCTTTAAGAATGTTGAATATTGGCCCCCACTCTCTTCTGGCTTGGAGAGTTTCTGCCGAGAGATCTGCTGTTAGTCTGATGGGCTTCCCTTTGTGGGTAACCCGACCTTTCTGTCTGGCTGCCCTTAAGATTTTTTCCTTCATTTCAACTTTGGTGAATCTGGCAATTATGTGTCTTGGAGTTGCTCTTCTCGAGGAGTATCTTTGTGGCGTTCTCTGTATTTCCTGGATTTGAATGTTGGCCTGCCCTACTAGGTTGGGGAAGTTCTCCTGGATGATATCCTGAAGAGTGTTTTCCAACTTGGTTCCATTTTCCCCCTCACTTTCAGGCACCCCAATCAGACGTAGATTTGGTCTTTTTACATAATCCCATACTTCTTGCAGGCTTTGTTCATTTCTTTTTCTTCTTTTTTCTTTTGGTTTCTCTTCTCGCTTCATTTCATTCATTTGATCCTCAATCGCAGACACTCTTTCTTCCAGTTGATCGAGTCGGTCACTGAAGCTCGTGCATTTGTCACGTATTTCTCGTGTCATGGTTTTCATCTCTTTCATTTCGTTTAGGACCTTCTCTGCATTAATTACTCTAGCCATCAATTCTTCCACTTTTTTTTCAAGATTTTTAGTTTCTTTGCGCTGGGTATGTAATTCCTCCTTTAGCTCTGAGAAATTTGATGGACTGAAGCCTTCTTCTCTCATCTCGTCAAAGTCATTCTCCATCCAGCTTTGATCCGTTGCTGGCGATGAGCTGCGCTCCTTTGCCGGGGGAGATGCGCTCTTATTTTTTGAATTTCCAGCTTTTCTGCCCTGCTTTTTCCCCATCTTTGTGGTTTTATCTGCCTCTGGTCTTTGATGATGGTGATGTACTGATGGGGTTTTGGTGTAGGTGTCCTTCCTGTTTGATAGTTTTCCTTCTAACAGTCAGGACCCTCAGCTGTAGGTCTGTTGGAGATTGCTTGAGGTCCACTCCAGACCCTGTTTGCCTGGGTATCAGCAGCAGAGGCTCAGTTGAAAATGCAGAAATCACCGGTCTTCTGTGTCATTCGCGCTGGGAGTTGGAGACTGGAGCTGTTCCTATTCGGCCATCTTGCTCCGCCCCCCCTTATACCATACCTTCTTTATCCACCCATTAGTCAATGGTGCTTAGTTTGGTTTCACATCTCTCTCTTTTTTTTTTTTTTTGAAATGAAGCTTTGCTCTTGCTGCTCAGGTTGGAGTGCAATGGTGCGATCTCGGCTCACCGCAACCTCTGCCTCCTGGATTCAAGTGATTCTCCTGCCTCAGCCTCCTGAGTAGCTGGGATTACAGGCATGCACCACCACGCCCAGATAATTTTTATATTTTTAGTAGAGATGGGGTTTCTCCATGTTGGTCAGGCTGGTCTCGAACTCCTGACCTCAGGTGATCCACCCGCCTCGGCCTCCCAATTGCTGGGATTACAGGCGTGAGCTACCACGCCCAGCCTGGTTTCACACCTTTGCAATTGTGAATTGTGCTGTTATAAATAAATACATGCAAGTGTCTTTTTAATATAATGTCTTCTTTTCCTTTGAGAAGATGCCCAGTAGTGGAATTGCTGGATAGGATGGTGGATCTAATTTAGCTCTTTAAGGAATCTCCATACTGTTTTCCATAGAGGTTGTACTAATTCACATTTCCATCAGCAGTGTATAAGCATTCCCTTTCCCCCACATCCACACCAACATCTATTGTTTTTTGACATTTTAATAATGGCTATTAATGAAATTTATTTTAAAAGACACATAGAGCAGCAAACAATTACCAGATATTACCCAAAATGCCTGAAAATAAGTTTTAACTTGAAATAAGACAGGCACCTTTTTTTGTGTGTATTTACCCAGGAGTAGACATAACAGGGACTCGTTGCTCTCAAAGACTAGTCTTTGGTAGCATGTACTCAGTTAGAAAACTTGTGGATGAGTTTGTGACACAATAAAAAGGACAGGGCTTTAGGTGTCAGGAAAATTGAATCTTAAGTCATATTCTGCCACTGGCTTATTCTGTGTCTTTGTCTTTAATAAAACAGTTATTAATTCATGCCATACATGTTTATTGAGCAACTGCTAAGTGTAAGGCCCTATGCTACAAAATTATGTAAAAGATGAGCAAAAATTGAAATAGACACTTGACCTTGGGGAACTGGCCTTATGAGGTTAATCTGTGACACACAGCACCCATAGATAATGTGTCTGGCACATGGCAGAAGCTCAGTACACTGTATTTTCTTTTCCATTTCTTAGGACAGAAACTTCACTTTTCTTATTGTCAATGTCTTCATCTAAAAAATAAAAATGACAAGGTATCAGGACTGGCATCATGGAGAGGATGATTTTCAAGATTTCTTCTGGTTCCAAACTTCACATATTCATTAATTCCAGGATAATAATTGGGCACAGATGCAATATTTAAGGTGCTTGTGGTGGGTGTAGCTCTGCAATAAGAAAATAAGAAGTTGCTTTTTCTGTTTAATTTTTACTTCACTGTTCTATTTTAATACCATGAATTATAAATCCATGCAATATGCAGTCCAGTTTACTAGCTTACCTTGTGAAGAATCCAGTTTGAGACTTGCATACAAAGTGAACTATTGCCGAAAACATTCCATGAACCAAATCCACCTCCCGCTGTTGTCTCTTGCAGGTGTCCCAGACTCAAGCTGTGCTCAGCCTTCATCAGAGGTAAGATATGAATTTCATTTTCTGTCCAGAAGCAAACTTACTTAAAAAGCATTTCATTTCTTCGTGATGAGCTTTTGTATATAAACCCTAACAATTTTTCCACGTCAGGCCACAGTAGGAATGCAATTCAAGGTTGGTATGAAAAATACATCTCTTTGCCTTGAATATAATCAGAATTCAAGTGTTGTCATCTGAGTCAAGGCAAAAAGGAGCTACTGCTTACTGCAGTATTATATACCATTTTAAATAATTTGGTTTTAAGTGATTGAATTTTTTAATTTCTTATGTGGCCTGACATTTAAAGGGACTGGTTATCTGTCATTTCTCAGAGAAAATTGTCTGCCTGAAAAGTTTTGGGGTAAAAAAATTGTCTGCCTGAAAAGTTCTGCCTAAAAGTCTGAATTCTGGTGACAGAATTTTCTCCTTAGCTAGTCATTCAAACTCTATAATTGGAGAGAACTTTTTGAGATTTTGGTCAGTGGATGCTGCTTTCATCAGTTTCTAGATCTGAAAAACTTTGCTACTAGCTTATTTGAAATGTTGAGGCAATAATGCCATATCTAAGTAATTGTAATAGCGTCTCACATTAAGGTGTGTAAAGTTTTTAACTCAGAAAATCCCTTACAATAACCCTGTGAAATAGTCAAAGATTATCATTGCCATTCCTCTGGTTTTTAAAAAGTTAGAAATTAAAGAATGAGCAAAATAGAATTCAATTTTTATACTTTACAGAGCTCATGTTGCAAACTTTAAAAAGTCTGCTTTAACTCCTGTCGCAGTTTATAATTATTATTTAATAACGTTTCTTTCCAGATTGTAAGCTTATTGAGGTCAAGATCCCTCTGTATGTCTTTATATCCATAGAGCCTGGTACACTGGCTGGTTCATTGCTGTTGTTCAAATGTACGTTAAATCTCATCATAACACATGGATAGTTTTGACTTGGTTGAATAAAGTTTGACTCAACTTGAACAGGTTGAAGATTGTTATGCATACAAAATTGCTGAAAAATAGGAACATAAAAGATTGAGGGAACCTTGCTGTCACATCTAGAACTTGTTTCAATAACTTGTCAAATGATTCAAGGATTCATGGCCGCCTTTGATTTATTCATTCTGATTAATTCAGTCACTAATTTATAATATATTTATTGGGTGCCTATTATTTATCATATACATTATTAGAACTTGAGTAAGCTGCTTTCTCTCTTCTGCTTAGACCTGTTTTTCTTCATTGACATCCTGGGTTATTATCTTAACCCCTACCTGAACTTTGAATGATAAGTGAATTTCAGAACTTCTCATGCCTCCTTATTTCTTGCTGTAAAATAGAAATTATGATTCATGCACTTGTTCTTTAGGGAGAGAGATGACTAAGGAGCAATTACTTTGAGATAAATGTTTTGATGACAGGCAAGTGGAAAGCAGAATGAGTTCATGATGGATCACCTCATTTCTAAGAGAAAGAAATGATTTTTGGAACTGAGTGATATAGATTGGCCCTCTGCTTTTGTCAGGGTCCCAAGACTGTTCCTCTTTCTTCCTCTGTCTTTTCCTTAGGAGATACCATTTAGGTTTCTTCTCCTCAGTAGGCCACAACTCTTTTTTTTTTTTTTTTTTTTTTTTTTTTTTTTGAGACGGAGTCTCGCTCTGTCGCCCAGGCTGGAGTGCAGTGGCCAGATCTCAGCTCACTGCAAGCTCCGCCTCCCGGGTTCCCGCCATTCTCCTGCCTCAGCCTCCCGAGTAGCTGGGACCACAGGCGCCGCCACCTCGCCCGGCTAATTTTTTGTGTTTTTAGTAGAGACGGGGTTTCGCCGTGTTAGCCAGGATGGTCTCGATCTCCTGACCTTGTGATCCGCCCGTCTCGGCCTCCCAAAGTGCTGGGATTACAGGCTTGAGCCACCGCGCCCGGCCTACTCTTTTTTCATTTCTTTTTTCTCTTGTTCCTAACACTTATTTACTGGTCTCTGCTACTCCAGCCTGTTCCTGTTCTACCTAATACAAGAACACTCCAAACATAGCCATGACCTTGTCCAGTACCTGTTCATAATCATTCAATGTCTCCCGTTGTCCAAACCTATTAGACTTTCAATGCCTTCTACTTTCAGGCCACTCTACCTTTATAAAAATTATTTCCCATAACTTCCTTTGCATCTATCTCAAATAGATCACTTATTATTCTATGTTCTATATTCGCTTAGGAGAGGCTCCTATGTCTTTGTTCATTTTAAGCCTGTGATGACCTTTCTCTCTACCTTCTCTGAATCCAAATTCTACCCAAGCTCAAAGACTCAATAACTATTTCAACTCTTTTCTTGAATCATTCTTGATCTCCCAAACTAAAATAATTTTTCTCCTCTCTTTGAACACTAAATTCCAAAGTGCTTTACCTGTAACTGTCTTATAACACTTACGAATTTTGATAAAACACAATGATTCATGTAGAGTATGATAAAATTCTAATCAGTTGTACAAGTTTATTTGTATTTCTAGACTTTTTCTTTATGAGGAGGTAAATGTTTTATTCCTTATTGTATTTATTATATTTACAGTTTACATTGGGGGTGGGCATTATTTTTTGAAAGAATAAATGAATGAATGAAATATTGAATGAATGAATGAATGAAGACCTCTAGAGGACTGTCTAAGCACTCCCTTTCTGCCCCATCTTCCCTAATGCCACAGTCAGTGAATAGTAGAACACTACTTTTCATAAAACAATCAGATTGTTGACAATCTCAATTATTTAAATACAGCAAAAAATCTGAAATTAAGTGAAAAATTTCTCTGAGCAGCAAGAAAAATAGCAGTCACAAGCTTATTTAAGTTGGTGCACATTCTCAAGCTAGCTGGTGCTTATTTGGTTAGTATTAGGTGTTAACTTGGGTTACTATTTTAATGAGCTTAGTTATTTAGTTGCCATAGAAACTAATGGCAATAAGAAGGGGCCATAAGGGAAAAGAAAGAATAAAAGCAAATAGTGTGACATATCACATTAGCCTGGAGAGCATTGCTGTTGCAGTGTTACAGCTCTGAGAAATAATTCAATAATATTTATCAAATACAGTTTATCATATATTTGTGTTTTTATCATGATAGAAATATTTCCATCAAAAAATGGCCCACAAAAGTTGTTAGTTTTTTAAAGGGGTCAGCCTCAGTCATCTAGACCTGACAATTGTAAGAATTCCTTACTGTAAAGCATTTTGATATGTTCAAATGACTTTAATATAAAAACCATGAATGGTAAATATTATTTCCAATTTAATAAAGTAAGAAGAGAGGCTCAAATAGATTGTATAATTTGGTGAAAAAGTGATAAATTAGGCTGGGCACGATGGCTCATGCCTGTAATCCCAGCACTTTGGGAGACTGAGGCAGGTGGGTCACCTGAGGTCAGGAATTCAAGACCAGCCTGACCAACATGGTGAAACCCCATCTCTACTAAAAAAAAGAAAAAAAAAAAAAGCCATGTGTAGTGGAAGACACCTGTAATCTCAGCTACTCGGGAGTCTGAGGCAGGAGAATCCCTTGTACCCAGAAGATGCAGGTTACAGTGAGCCAAGACTGTGCCATTGAACTCCAGCCTGAGCAACAACAGCGGAACTCTGTCTTAAAAAAAAAAAAAATCATAAATTAGTTATGTGACTATCAAGATTTAAATACATAAATTCTGTACCCCCCATTTTTAATTCATTCTGTATTATTATGACACTTATATTCCATATTGCTTCTCTTAATGCTTTTGAAAAAATTGATATAATTCTCTTTTGGGTCAAATCTGCAAAATGACAGCTTGGCTGGAAACCACCTGGTGGTGTGATCATTTCCAAGACCACTTAAATTTTAAGGTTACTTAAGAAAGTCACCTGCCTTAGTCCAGAGCTGTATCCTGAAAGCTGCTGTATCTGATGCCATGAGTTATTAATTTCAGATGTCTGTTTTGTGCTTTGGGCATTATCCAACTTCTAGTACATGTATCTCTTTGCCTAAGGGCTTTTTCCAGAAAATGACTCTGCCATGGACAGTAGGCTAGAAATGCTGGGTAATTAGTGCCCTCAACCAATTACTGAAGCCAGTGAGCATATAAATATGTTAACTCCCTTCATCTTTAAGTGATATATCATCATTTCCTAGAAATTCCCTACAGAATAGCTTTAGCCACCCAGCATGGTTGCTGATTTAACTCAGCTTGTATTTACTGCCTTCCCTCCTCATATCACTTTCTGGTGTCCTTGAAGGTTATCTCTGCACTTCTCACACAAATTTCTTGCACTCAAATCCTTGTTTAGGTCTACTTTTGAAGGAACCCACAAGAAGACATACATATCTGGAAGAATTATTATGCTTAAAGTACATCACTTCACCTATAACTCATAATAAGGAGTAATACTATAACAATAACTGATACTTTTGAGGTTTATCATGTGACAGTCACAATTTGAAGTGTTTTAAAGTTTTACCTTATTTAATTATCATAACAGCCTTATGAGATAGAAACTAGTACTGTCCCCATTTTAAAGGAAAAAAAGCTGAGGTTTGGAGAGAGTAAGTAGCTTAACTAAGGTCATTCAGCTTGGCAGTGATACAGTCAGGAGTTGAAACTAAACCTTCTCTTGCTAAAGCCTAGTTCTTAATCCTACAGAAATTAGTTGATTTATGCTCCTATGGACTTAATGAAAGAACAAATAAATATAAAATAATTTTTTCTTTATCCTTCTCATTTTATTACAGGATGGTGTACTAATTAAGAATTTTAGAAAATAAGTAAAGTAAAATTTCAATACAATTCAAAGATAAACTGATCAGGGGGTCCTGAGAGCAGGTTTGATTGGACTCTGGACTTGGTGATGGGTAAAACAGGTTTGAGGAGAAGGACCCAGCTCTTTGCCAGCAGGCAACGCACAGAGAGATGGCTTTCTTCTCTGAGACACCCACCTGCAGGTACCTAAACTCTCTGTTACCCTAACCCCATATCTTTCAGAGGCCCAAGAAGCAGCGACTACTTTTAGTGTCAGTGGGAATGTGTAAATATTTAACTAAAATGATGAAGCCTGAAAAAGCCTGGCTTCTCTGCTGTTCCTTTTACTGTAAGGGAATTGGTGATTAGAATAAATAATCGTTCTGAAAATAGCTCCATCTCATTTGTTCAAACAATTAAGCCCATCAAGGAAGTTAATTTATGAGAGAAATGACATACATGTTGGCAAATTGTTCTGTTCATCTTGAGAGCCTTCATATTTTCTCATTCCCTATTTTACGTCTTCCTTTCTGTCTCTATTGTTATTTATGCTATCACTTCTCAGTGTCTTTTGGGAGCTGTTGTTTCCTATAGCTAGTTTGTTTTTTTCCATTCCCAAATTCATGCACAGATCTATTTTATCTACTTGTTTCTAAGGACGTATTTGCTCTCTCCTCTCTCCTAATTTGGTAATGACCATTTAATTTCTTTATTTCTGGCTTTGGTTTGCCACAGTCATTTTTTATAAAACATCCCTCATACATCTTGCATTCTGGTGTTGATAGGGCATAATTGGATAGATTCAGGTAAGTAAAACAGAAGCAAAGGACTCTGACACATGTAAAGAAAAGAAAATAATTGCTACTTCAAAAGCCAACTGTACTTTAAACTGCTGGGCTATGTGGAAAAAGAATTCTTTTTTAGAAAGATATTTTCTCCTTTGCTTATGACAAACCCTTCGCTGGGCTTGTTTGATATGAAAGACAAAGTCTTCTGTGTCTTGTGCTGTTCTCCACTGCCTTGATATATATAGCAGAGACTTAGATGGAAGCAGCAACTTTGAGCCTGGTAAGAGGTGGACAGGGATCTGGGGGATCCTGAGATTTGGAGAAGATGGAGGAAGAAGCTTATAGTAGGAAAAAGGTATAACAAGATGGCAGTAAGTTGTAGTTGAAGGCAAAAGAAATTCGGTTAGATAATCCTGGAAGAAATTATGCAGAGAGCTTATAGAGAGTAAAATCCAAGGTTCATTATATATATATATTTTACCCCTTCTGCACTCTGCTGAAACTCTTTTCTGTAATCACTAAGCATCAATAGAAAACATGCTCCATGCTGCCTTACACTGACAGTGTTCAGAGGACTAAAGAAAATGGGGCAATGTCCAGTGTGGGGACCAAGAGATGAAAAAAAATTGTAGCCACAGGATGCATGCAAGTAGATGGAGTGACCACAGGATGCATGCAGGTAGACGGGGTGACCACAGGATGCATGCAGGTAGACGGGGTGACCACAGGATGCATGCAGGTAGATGGGATGATCACGTGATGCATGCAGGTAGATGAGGTGATGGAAATGTAGTGAGAACAAAACTTCAAGGTGGGCTGGTGAACTTATTTGCGTCCCCTACCAAACACATGCCCTGCATAATCAATTCTTCACATTTAGGCAATAATGAAGGTTTAAAAACACAAACCTGATCAAGTCATCTCTTATTTAAAACCCTTGTGAGGATTTCATAAAAAACTCCTTAAAATGATATACATGTCCCTTTATGCTCTTACTCATCTCTGCAACCTCATCTTGCAACAGACTTACCCTCAGCATTTGTCCTTCATCTACACTGGCATCTGTGCATTCCTTCCGGTATGCCACATTCCCCTTGCCACAGGACCATTGTACATGCTGCCCCATCTGCCTGAACATTGTTCCCTATCCTCTGTGAAAAGTTGGCTTTTTATCTTAAATCAAGCATCCCTTCTTCAAGGAAGCTCTCCTTGCCCTCCCTGACCAGCCAGTCTCTCAAAGAGCCCTGTGCACCTCTTCTTTAGTACATCTGCAGGAATTGCCATTGCACAATGGTTTGTGTGGTCACTTGATTAATTTCTATCTCCTCCACTAGTCACACAGCTCCATTCAATGGTTACATTAGGCCTACATGAGAGTTTTATCCCTGGGGCTTTGTTCAGTGCTAATCATATCATAGGCACTCAGTAAACATTTGCTGGAGAAAGGAGGAAGGGAAAGAAGCAAGGAAGGAGGAAAGGAATGGAGAAAGAAGGAAGGGAGAAAAGAATAGAGGAGGATAATAAATAAATACATTTATTAAAGGCCTCAACAGTCTTCTCTAAAAATATGCATTAGTGAACTTATAGTTTGCTGTCTGGTTCTACTTGAAAGACAAGCATTTGGAAGAGTGGATTTTTTTTTCTGGTTTTCAGAATGGACTAAGAGTTCTGTTTCAAATACTATAAAACCACTGAGTGTGGTTGACAAGGAAGAGCTTGTTAAAATTGGTAGTTAAGGAAAGTCCTTACCTGTTTAGTTAAGCTTTATTCTGTGATGATAATGAAGATGATGGTGATGAAGATGAGTATATAAAATTTCTTTTGATTATCCTTCCTAAATTCTTTGTATGTATATATCTTCTGTGTGTATCTGTGTATATGAAGAAAGGATAACTTTTCCACCAACCATAATCATTTAGCACCAACCTAAAAACCTTGTGAAGAAGAAGAAATTCTTGGTCAATCTGACAGTTGCTTCTGTTTAGTAAAGAGAATGATTTGTCAAGAACAAGGATCATATGTGAATAATGATCTAATAATTTTACCTTCTTTTCCAAGTTGCATTTTGGCAAAACAAGCTCTTCCTCTAGGGTGTTAGTTGGCTATTAAAGTATTTTATCCCCAGGTACTACCTATGGCATTGGAGTTTGAATTAGGACTGTTTGCCAGGTTAGAATTCCTAACCTGACTTTACCACTTAGCAGCTATGTGACCTTGGCCAAGCTATTTAACCTATTTGAAACTCAGTTCTCCCATCTTTAAAATGAATATAATAATTTCAAGTCAGGGGGCTGTGATGAGTGCTATGTGAAATGATATGTAGAAAACCAGGTGCAGAGTGGATGCTTAAAAGTTGCCCCCCTTTTCCTGTCTGAATTCTGTTTTCTGAACGTATTTTCTTCCTTCATAGCTTCTGCAAGAAGTGATGTGGTTCTTTAATTTTTACTCCATGGTGCCAGATGAGTTACCTTTTGCACCATGAAAGGGAAAAAATAACATTAGTAGTCTTTCTTTAATTGACCCTCCTGAGAGAGATCAAATGCCAGAGCTGAGTTTTAGGAGCAGCTTCAAATACAAGGAGCTGAAGTTAGATATTAAATTCTTATGAATACAGAGAAAGGAGAATTCTCCATGATGCAAGGCAACTTTTGATGAGTGGTCTAATGCAACATCTCTGAGAATAACTGCATCATTTTGGTTCCTGTCTAGCTAAGGAAAAGGGGACACAGAGCTTCTCTGACTTCTCCCTCCCTTCAGTCATACCTTCTTCCTCTCCTTTCTGGAAGCTGCCAGAGAGGGTTCCCTAGTACCAGTCAGAATATGTAGAGAAACAGTGCCTTTCTTCTTTTACCATTTTGACTCTTCCTCCAGGATTATTCCTGCAGAGACCTCTCAGAGAGACTCTTCTCTTATTTGTCAAGCTGTGTCTAACCCTTATGAAATAGATTAATGCCACTTTGTGACCCATTTCATTTATGTTTCTCCTCTCAATCAGAAGCACCATAATTCTCCAAATTGAATTTTAAATGAGATCCTGTTCATTGACCACAGGGACAGTGAATATATGCATAAATTGAATCAAACCTCTTTTCTCAAGTAATTTGTCTTCACTCTAGCCTGAAATTGTCCTTTAAATCTGGGTAACAGTCTTAATTCAGACTTCAACTTGATAGTGCCTGGGGATTAAATTACTTAATGGTCAGAGAGAGAAGTTTATTTTGTAAAAGTAAAATGAAGGGAAGGGAGATGAAGTCATTATATTATTGTCTACTAGTGGTCAGGAGAGGAGTTGCTTGGGTCAGGTCTGGATTGTATGGGCAACTTCTTGAAGGTTAGACATGAGATCTCTGCAGAATACTTGCATATTTCATTCTCTGCTCTAAGAACCTGTTAAGTTAGTGAACATTATTACCCCCATCTATTTTATAGATGAGCTCTGAACAGAGGTCAGAGAGATTAAATACTTTGATATTACTTATAGTTATTAAGTGATGGAGACACAATTTTAATAAGAGCTGTTTTTCCCTAGAGCCCAAGATTCTATCTGACCATTATATTATACTGTGAGGTAGCATTTCTTAAAAGTATTCATTTGTGGAGACATAAATAAAATGATAGCTAACAGTACCAGATGATTTGGGACAAATATAAAACAAGCAGAGCAATTCATAAACCCTGAGGGCATCTCTGATGAGGCTCTGTTCAGATGGCAACCTATGGCACCAGACTCTGGGGCCTTGTCTAAAGGTCACTAGGATAATTAAAGTCTGTCTCCCATTTCGATTTGCCATACCAGTGAAGGCCGATGAAACTGCAAATCAAATAAAAATCTTGGAGCCCACTCATACTTTTGTCCCAACATCAAAAGTGTTCTTTTCAGTTTATTTACCAAAAGAGTTCCTTAACACGAAAGCTTTCAGAACTTGTCTTATGGAAGTCTCTTGTCATCAAGGAAGACTTTAAGATGGCATATTTGGAACATCATAAAAAGTCTTCAGTTGTTTCTCCTTCTACTTTTAAAGCTTCAGTCATTCATGTATTTAACATCTCTTTATTGATTGATTACTGTATCCAGCCACCATAAATGCAGCCCTCCTCACTTGACCTGATCATTATTCTGATCATCATCTATTCTGTGGCAGACTCTAATACCTCTGTAAAATTGGCCAGTACATCTGCCACTAACTCCTTCCACACTTTACAGAAAAGTAGATACTATAATTCAAAGATAAACCAGTTACTGGAGTTTCTTAGTGCATCTTTAAAATAGAGGCAGATACAAACAAATAGCTTAGACTTGATGAAATATCAGATGTCTTCTAAGGTTCTTTAATTCAACAGCTCTGGTTTCAGCTACACTCAGCAAAGTTATGAATTCTTTCAGGTTTGAGGTCCTTAGGGTTTTCATTTTGGAAATAAACAGCTTGGATACATTTTTTTCCAGTACTATGATTTATCCAAGCACCTGCTCTACTTTGCTCCAAAGTATCTCCATGAGGGAGCTGCATCTTCCAAATCCCCAATGATTTTGAGAAAGTCATACTTTTTCTCATTGGAGGATGTAGTAGCTTAGGAGAATTAGGAGTCTGGGATAAGCATTTGACCTGCCTCTCTTTTCCTTCATGGGAGGCAGTGTTGGGTGGATGGGGAAGCAGGGGACAGGGTGGTGAGGAGCATGAGTCCTGCTGCAGACCATTCTGGACTGAATCATGACATCTTTCTTGATGTATGACCTGAGGCAAGTTATTTAACCTCAGTTTCTTCATCAGAAAATGAAGCTAAGAGTAAGATTTACATGAGATGAGGAAAGCTAGAGGCAAGAACACTTGGGGCTCACTTGGAATAAAGCCCAGATCATAGGGAGCAGACAATAGCTAATAGCTCTTTCTTTCTTTTTCTTTTTCTTTTTTTTTTTTTTTTTAGTCGGAGTCTCACTTTGTCACCAGGCTGGAGTGGTGCAGTGGCGTGATCTTGGCTCACTGCAGCCTCTACCTCCTGGGTTCAAGTGATTCTTCTGCCTCAGCCTCCTGAGTAGCTGGTACTACAGGCATGTGCCACCACGCCCAGCTATTTTTTGTATTTTCAGTAGAGACGGGATTTCACCATGCTGGCCAGGATGGTCTCGATCTCTTGACCTCGTGATCTGCCCGCCTTGGCCTCCCAAAGTGCTGGGATTACAGGTGTGAGCCACCATGCCCAGCCAGCTCTTTCTTTGTCAGTCAAGCAAGCAGTGAGTCAACTATTGTCTCCATGTTTGGGAACCTGTGAATCTAAGGCTAAACCTACAACTGGGGCTTCACTGGGCATGCTGGATCCAAGCAGAGGGAGCTGGAGGGCTTGTGGAGGGGAATAGGAAAGGGCTTAGGCTGTGGCTTCTGCTTCAAGCCAGTGGGAATAATAAGAGTATATGACCCTATTTCCAGAATAGAAAGATAATTCTTTTCTCTTCTTTTCTGTATTTATTCAAGCAATTCAACATATTGCTTCCCTCTTTGCTCCCATTCTCTTCCTCCTCTCTCATCATTCTGTCTTTTCATTCCTCCTTCCCATCCTTTCCTCTTTTTTCTCTCCTCTAGTCTTTCCTCCCTTTGATGTGAATTCTAGCCTTGGAGTAGGAAAACACCTTGGCATGGTAGAGGAGGTGAAGGACAAATGGGAGATAAATACTTGGCAGAGGAAGAGTCTAGTTTGGCTTTCTTTCCTTTTGACCTCAAGCCATGCATCTCTCATTGCTGGGAAAAGGCCAGATAGGCTTGTGACTTGTTGATAAAGAATGGAAGAAAAATCATGTTGGCAGGAGGTAGGCTGCACTGCATCCAAATGAGCAGGGCCTCACCATGGAAGGCCTGAAGGGGAAACATAAACTATTCCAATGGAAGCTGCAGAGCAGGCTTGAGCTTTAGAACTGAGAAGAGGAAGAACCACTCTCTGGTCAGCCCCAGCCTGAAGGGAAGTTATAACATCCAGCTTCCTTCTGTTCCAGGTTGGTAGTGGATGGGACACCTGGCTGGGGTGGGGAAGGGAATCGTGTTACCTCAAGAGCTGAAGTGGAGAGGGCTTCAGAGAGAGCTTAGAGGCTTGCCTGTCAAGAGAAGCACTGGAATTCACAAACTTTGTCTCTGCCTGTTGCGGTTTCTAGTGGAAAAAATAAAAACCCACAAAATGTAGCTTCATCAACTAATCTCCAACCTTGCTCCCAATCAATATCCAGGTTCAGACAGATATTAAAATAAGCACTTCCATTGTGTATTGAGAGCAGCTATTTAATAGAATAGCTGTGCCTGATGACAGGGACAGAAATAGGGAGAAAGCAGTGATTACTAGGCAGTATGAGCATCTTGTGCTAATCTGTTCCCATTTCATCTTCCTGCATGTTATCTCTTTGATTCTCAAAACAACCATGGGTTGACAGAGCACTGTGTAAATAGGAAGACAAATATACATACACAATACATACACAAATACATAGTCACAATCTGACAAAACTAGACCCCTTGGGAAACAGACTTTACAATTCCATAGATGTCAGAAGTGACGTTAGGCATTCTCCACAATTTCTCAGTCTAAGCAGGATGTTTTCTGCAATAACCTGGGTGAGTGAGCATCCCACTCTTTCCTAAATATCCCCATTAACAAGAATCTCACTGTGTGTGTGTGTGTGTGTGTGTGTGTGTGTTGTTGCAGCCCATTTTATTGTTAGTAGCTCTAGAGCATTTAACCATACCATTGGGTTCCTGCTTTTCTATATTTCCAGGCAAAGTGGTGATGGCCGAAATCAACCCTTTATCCTTTTATCATTACTAATCCCATTTAGTTTAGATCTTGGGTGTCTAATTCCAACAGCAATGTTTCTCCTGAATCCCTCCCTCAACTTTCTTACTTTTCAGCAATGTCACCACCGTCACCACCATTGACTCCAGCTTCATATTGGTGGGACTCGTTCCAGAAGAATGGCTGTACCTTGAGTATTGCTGCTGCCTTCCTTAGAGCTACTGTTCCACTGAATGACACAATTGTTTCTGTGACAATTAATTTGGTGTTTTTCCTCCATAATCATTCTTTACTCCACAAAAGATACCTTGTTTTTCTGCTTTATAACTTTCTATAGGAGTTTATACTGTGTTTACAGAGAAGGGGTTGGAGGTATTCTGGTGAGGGGTACCATCTTAGGTTGGATACTCAGTTTTTGTTACCTATACCACAACTGTGTATCAAGACAAGGCACAGTGTTCTTAATCTTCCCACCCTCCTGGGCTGGCTTTGCCTTCTTAATTCACTTGTAGGAGTTGAATGAGTCTTCATCTCTTCTTTAGCCAAAGATCTTTTAGTCCATAGTGCCCAGTATGTTCATCCGTTTTTGTTCCCTTTAAATGATCTTACTCTATACAAACAGAAGAAAAGGAAAAAAGCTGGAAAAGTTAGCCCACCAGAGCAATTTGTTCAGATTCCCCCATTGTAACCTTGAGCTCCTCCTAACTCCTCAACTCTCTCCTGGTTCTCTTGCCTAGAAGATACTTTGGGTGTGTTTCTCTAACACTGTATTTCAGATAAAATTCTGAGAATGACCTACCTAACTTTATACCAGAGAAGACTGAAAGGCAAACTCTTTTCCTTTAGTCCTGTCTGAGGATTCTGGTGATCCAGTCAGGCCCTCCTGCCTTTTCCCTAGGAAAAACAAAAACAACCCCCCTCTCCTACCAAAAAACAAAACAAAACAAAACAAAACAAAACAAAAAACCAAAAACAAACAAACAAAAAAAGGGCTCAGAACCTAAGCTTTAACTCCAGAGATCCCTTTGCTATTTCTCCACTGGTCAGTGGAAACATGAATTAGGCTCAAAGTAGACTTTCTTCATGGATATAAAGGCAAAACCTGGTAATACCATTGGTCTTGCTTCTGCCTCATGGAACAACACAAACATGCCACCTCTCAGGTATTAAGGTATTGGGCAAAAAACAAGAGTTAGGGCAAATTCAACCATGCCTAAGGCGATTCATGTTTGCCATAATGAGTTACTCAATAGCATTTCGTCATACACTGTAGTCCCCTATTGGAATTTAAAGACAATGTGAAGAACACTGAATGGTTTTGTATTCAGAAAAAGGTTTGCTTCCATTGCACTGATAGTTAGAAGGCTCACCTCTGGCAGAGACATTTATGGCTGACTGAATTTCCACAGGTTTGTCTCAGCTCCCTTACCCGCATTGTTTTTTGACTTTCTTTGCAATGAGGAGAGGTCAAGTGACTCTGGACAAGGGCTGTAAATCTGAGTAATGCATATCACCTCTGGACCAAAGCATCCAAGAGTCTGTATGGAAATTGCCTGGATCCTGAGTCACTGCCATGGCCAGCTTCCCCAGAGTCACTCAACTTGCTGGAAGCAGACTTTACAAGCACAAGAAGCAAATCTTTGTTTTACCATATCACTGAGATTTCAGGCCTACTTTGCTGGCACAACAAAGCCTAGTCACCATGACTGGTATGGCATCTTTGTAATAGTCCTTAAAAAATGTTCACTTGCCTTGTGTAATTGTAGTTATGTTCTCTGGAGCCCCACAGCATGCTTCCTAAAAAGGAACGTCAAACCCATCAAAAATCTTTTCTTTAAAAGCAAAGAACAAGGGGATAACATACATACGGGCAGCCAGGTTATTCAGGGTTAAGTAGAACCACTGAGTACTTAGAGGCCTGAATCTAGAAGCCTCTTTTTCTCCCACTGCCCTTGCCATATACTCTTGTTCATCTGAGCTGCTGCAGCAAAAGGCAAGCTTAGGAGAGAAAGAGCATATCCTTAATTCCTGGACATGCTGAACCAAGGCCGCTGAAAGTAATGAGAATGCTACATGCTTGATATGGGATCTGGGTTTTAAAATCTAACAGACACATATTTTCTGTGGAGACTTTGTGGCTGCAGCCAGGCTTCAGGTCTCAAGCCCTATTTTGCTTCCCATCAGAAACTACTCTTGAGCGAGAGCTAGACAACTACTGAATTTTCTACTCTTTCTAATCTTCCCTCTTCTCTCCTCTCCTCAGGAAGATTTATCAGGCTGTGTTTCTAGTGCTCCCATTAACAAATTTTGATAGCTTCTCTAGGGAGGGAAAGAAAACCAATGTTTATTTAGCATCTAACACAGGCCACAAAATGTGCTAGTCACTTTTTTTTTTTTTTTTTTTTAATATGCCCTCTCATTCTTAATAGGTAGTACAGTGAGAGCCAGGTAATACAGATTAGAAGGAACAAGGACTTTGGAGTCTCAGAAATGTTGGTTCAGAACCACAGCTCTGTACTAGTGCTGTGACCCAGAGCTAATCTCCCTGAACCTATTGCCATAACTCTCAAAGGAGCTAATCCTACCTCATATGCCACTATTGTGAGGATGAGGTACTTGGTGAAATTGTGTGCTGCTGTCCCTCGCACATACTAGGGACTCAATAGCAAGCTCCTTAACATGCTAATGAGAAAGATCTTGCTTCCATTTTGCAGATGAATTATGGCTCATAGACAGTAAATAACTTAGCCTAAGTCATGTCATGGGAGAACTGGATGCCAAATTCAGGTCTATCTGATTCTGATTTCAGTGCTATGATGGCAGAGTTAAATAGTTATGACAGAGATGGTATAGCTACATATTCAAAATATTTACTGTCTAGCCCTTTAAAGAACTAGTTTGCCATATTCAGAATTGAAAGAAAGAGTATAGGATCTTTGCATATTAAAGAATTCTCATGCATAGAAAACATTCATCAAGGACTCCACACTAGTAAAATTATGTTTGTGGCAGAGAAAAAAAAATTTCATATTCTAACATGCTTTATATATAAATAAGGTAAAACATAAGAATATTCAACACATGTTGAAATTAATAAACATACAATTCAACTCCCTAGCACATCTGGTTAAGCTACAGAAAGCAAGAGGAAACTTTATTTTATGGATTGATTGTTTTTCCTGTGGGAAAATAACAGGAATGTTAGCAGACAGCTTCATGAGCTGTGATCCAGAGAGAGTAGTTCCCCATCAACCCCAGGAGGCCTGACTGTGTTTGCTTGGTCATCAAAGACTGGAACATTCTGAGAGGACACAATGTGCTTTAATACAGTGTTGAAGGAGGTAGTAAATTCTAGGACTCTCTGAATTATTTCTATGTAACCACAAACAATTTGATGTTTTACTACAAAAAAGGAGGGCATTCTATTTTGATTAAATCAGAATGGTTCTTCATTCCAGGGAGTATTTTACTTCCTGGGTCTTTAATGTCTGCTTAATAAAATCACACATTCAATTATTTAAAACAGCCAAGAACCAATAAGGGATTTGCTGACCTGGCGCTTAAAACTTAAAAATCTAATTTGCCTTTCCTTCACTGCTAGCAGATCAGACCCAGGTTGAGGGGGATGGAAACTATTGGACATTGTAGAATCATTTTGAAGAGCTGAGACTTGGTTCACTGAATCTCATCTATACCTGAAAAGAATGAATTTCATTATTGATGTTATCACAATTGACATTTCCCCAGGTTTTCATCTATTCTATCCCCAGATTCATTACCTTTTTCAAATTGTTAATGTACTAATCTACTGAGTTCTGGTGATTTCCACTGTGATTTTTATCTGTACAAGAATTTTCACAAATAGTGAAAGTTAACCTATCACCAGCTGTTAGACTAGCCTGGAAGGACAAGCTGGGAGATTTGCTGGAGTATTTGTACCTTCTTTAAAGATGCTATGCTTTCCTAAAACAATAACATGCATTTTACTTAAAGAAAATAGTTTTATAATTACTGAAGACACTTAGACTTTTCCAAGCAAAGATGGAAGAATAGGACATTGACCATTTTTCCCACAATCAAATTTGTATTCAGTGTTTAAGACATAACCTTTTAATTGTACAGAGAAGTATGCTGATTATTCATTTTTCCTTTATTGTTAATTTTAACACCAAAACAATATTTTATTTTCATTTTCTGTAAACATATAAGTCATTTGCTATTTCTACATATAACTTGATATTTCTGAAGTTGACTTTAAATATAAGTACTTTGTTATATCTAAGTACAATTTGATTTTTCTGAAATATTAAAGGAAGTTTGTTTCACCTAGATTCATTATATCAGAAGGGATAGTTCAACTAAACTCTGTCCCAGTGATGTGGATAGTCACAGTCACATGGTGTATAATTAAAGCAAAAATGCTGTATAGCAATTCTGTTCCTCATAATTATTAATATGTTCAATTACCATGGAGTGCTACTAACAGCTCTTAAAATAATCAGCCTGGATTTCAGGAGAAATATTGGATAGGGAAACTGCACTATTTACAAAGTGATCAAGATAACAAGATGCTGGCTCAGGAAATATGATTTATAAAGTAATTATTATTCTTACTAGTTGCACGACCATCACATTTCTTAGCAAATTACAATTTTTTTTTCTTTTTTCTCATCACAAATTACTTATGATCCTACATGCAGAACTCTATTCCCGTGCCCTGTGTTTTCGCCAAATTAAGCACATTATAAATTATTTGAAGCAAGTACTTTTTAAAAAATTCATTTTTGCCTTTCTGTCAGCTATTATTTACACCTTCTTTTACTATTCTTTTAGTAGTCATTCTATCTATACTTGTGATTCTCAAAATGTGGCTCTCAGACCAGCAGCATCAGCTGCATCAGTGCATCAACATACCTAGAAACTTGTTGGGAATGCAAATTATCTGGCCCTGGTCCAGACCTATTGCATCAGAAACTCTGGAGATGGAGCCCAGAAGTCTTTAAGCCCTGCATGTGAGTATAACTCATGCTGAAGTTTGAGAATCACTCAAACACTATACCACACTTTCTGTTCCCTCTCCTCATTTTATCCTATATGCTGTATGTTCCTTCCTTGTTGCCTGGTAAAAACAGCATTTTTTTCTTGTCCCATCTAAAATGCCGTCCTTGGTTTCTCCCTTATCAGAATTCCCTTAGAATAAAAAGTATATATTAAAAATTATAAGGCATATATCTATGAAACCTTGCTTTGTAGTTGTTTGGTAACATCTATTATCTCCTCTCCAATGATACAAGTCCCAGAAACAAGGCACTATGTCCTTATATTCTATTGGCATGTAGCCCAGTAGCTGGTGTTCAGTCAATAACTGACTGCCTGCCAAATCTTGTCTCTAACACATACCCTCTACCACTACAGACTTAGTTTTGCCTCTGAAACTTTTTCAATACTGATTCACCTCTTTGCAATATTTTTCACTATCTCTGTGCTACATAATTCTTATTAAGCTCCAATTCGCTCTCTCTTCTCTCAAGAACTTCCCAAAGTTTGTCTGAATTTCTGCTTCTAGCTAGGAGATGAATCCACCCATCAAAAACAACAGAAAAAGATGGATAAAGTAATTAAAATAAATTGTTTTAAGGCATCAGAGAAATATTAAGGTATCTGAATAGAGGGGTTACATCTCAGAGAAAGGAAAAACGTTGTGCTAAGTGAATGGAACATACTACCCTGTCTTTTTCCGAGAGATTCACTGATGCCTAAGAGTCATGACTCAAAAGGTTGAGATGCTGTGTAGTAAGTTGCTACTACGAAGCTAAGAAGTTCAAAACAGCTTTTTGACAGTCTCGTGCATTTGTGCAGATTTTTTTTTAAATGAAGCTCAGGGCTGCCTAAGCAGTTCACACTTGATGAGTCAAGATACAGGACAAGAAGCATGCATAGAAAAGTGATGTCGACATCCCAGACTTCTCTCATCCTCATCACATTTGCCAACCATAAGCAACATGGACTTATATATGAAGAAGTCAAGTTAAAGGGGGGTAATTAAGTAGTTAAGGAGATAATTGGAATTTCTGGCAGTCTTATAGGCTATAAACCTAAATGCTGGAGTTTTATTGACTAAGAAGAGGCACCCTGATAACCCAAGTTTTCATTTGGGGTCCCTGAAAGATTACATCATAGGAGTAAAAGTAAACCAGAGATAGATTAGAACTTACAAAAAAAAATTAAATTCAACTTTGAAATATTTTATATTCTATTTGATTAAGGTGACTTGTTCTCTGACTTTTAGACATGAAGACTCATCTAGAACTCCTAGAACTACTTTATTTAAAATAAGTGCATTAAAAATTACAAAACTAAAGACACAAAAAGATAACACTAATAGAAAAAAATAAGTAAAAGAAATAGTGTCCTTAAAAAGTAGTTATGATTAATATGTCTAAGAAAGCAGATGGCAAGATGGAGGATGTCACAGGTGAATAGAAATCTTTTTTTATTTTCCGTTTGAGACAGGGTCTCACTCTGTCACGCAGGCTGGAGTGCAGTGGCATGATCTTAGGTCACTGCAGCTTCCACCTCCAGGGTTCCAGGGATTCTCCCACCTCAGCCTCCTGAGTAGCTGGGATTACAGGCATGCACCACCACACCTGGCTAATTTTTATATATTTTATAGAAATGAGGTTTCACCATGTTGCACAGGCTGGTGTTGAACTCCTGGGCTCAGGTGATCTGCCTGCCTTGACCTCCCAAAGTGTGATTACAGGAGTGAGCCACTGTGCCTGATGAATAAATATTTTAAATAACAAATAAAAATTTGAGGCCAAAATATGCCATTAAAATTAAGAAAGTAAAGATTCTTGTAATACCAGATTTGACAAACCAAAGAGAAGATTCGTGACCTGTAATACAGAGAAATAGAACAGAGGGAAAAAAATGATCGGAAACACAGAGAAAAAATAAAATACACAAAAGAGCATTAGTGACATTTAGCATACAGTGAAGAGGCCTAATCTACATGACATTAAAGTACCAGAGGAAAGGAGAGAATGAAGTGAAAATAATTTTTGAAAAATGAAGAAAGAATTTTCCAAAAATAATAATAAACCCTTTAACTCAAAAACTAAAGAAGCTCTATAAACCTCAGTCGGGGTAAAGCTATGGAAAACAAAGACGGTGTTAAAATCTTAAAGCAGCCAGAGGAAAAGTTATCTTGCTACCAAAGGAGTAACCATAGGAATTATAGATTATTAGTCAACAGAAATGATGAATGCGGAAGAAAATAAAAAGGCATTTCTAAAATCCTAAAACAAAGTAACTATAAGAGCAGAATTTGATGCCCTGCAGGATAATATTTTGAAAATTAAGAATAAATAAAGCTGTTTTCAGATAAAAATAAATAAATCTTATAGAAGTAATTGGAAACAGATCTACACTTAAATACTAACATATGGTCTTCCAGGAGGAGGAGATAATTCCAAAGGGAAGAACAGAAATGCAGAAAGGAATCAGCAGTAGCACAGTGGGAGGCTGAATCCCCCACTCCTGAATTGGATTTCAGTTTGGTTGCTCTCAGTGCACCACAATCCTCAAATTCTTCCAGGCATCCTCTCTGTAGGGGATGGGTTTGGTAAAAGGTTATTCTCAAAGTTTCTGTTACACTGCAATTGGCCAAGACTTAGCTATCATTACAGGCACATATTCCTAAGTTTTTTTTTTTTTTTTTTTTTTTTTTTGAGATGGAGCCTCACTCTGTCGCCCAGGCTGGAGTGCAGTAGCACAATCTCGGCTCACTGCAAACTCCGCCTCCCGGGTTCACGCCATTCTCTTGCCTCAGCCTCCCCAGCAGCTGGCACTACAGGCACACGCCGCCACGCCCGGCTAATTCTTTGTATTTTTAGTAGAGATGGGGTTTCACCATGTTAGCCAGGATGGTCTCGATCTCCTGACCTTGTGACCCGCCCGCCTTGGCCTCCCAAAGTGCTGGGATTACAGGCATGAGACTGTAATTGAAAATTGGGTTTTCAATCTTGTTTACTTGTTAAACTAGGTTGCAGTTAGTCTACAAAGACTCAAATATAGAAGTACCGAGTCCTCCTTCCATATTTAGTTTGCTTTAACAGTGGGAAAATCCTGTCCTTACAGCTCAGCCTCAGTCTTAGTGCCCCTGAGTTTGTGTGGTGAAGCTTTTTCAGCAATCTTGTTCCTGTCCCAGGGTTAGAGTTTTATTCTTCATTTCTCCAACCACAACTGATCTTCACTAGTGTTCACACTTGGCCTTCAGTAATTTGATAAATGTCTTAGCTGAATTCTTTTCATCCACTTTCAAGGCGATTATATCTTGCTCTGTGCTATGTATGCCGTAGGTAATCAAGTGCTCATGTTTGTTTCTTCTTGGAGGCACCTATCTTTTCTCAGGTGTTAAGCTTGTTGGTTGCCCTGTTGTATGTTGTTATATATTATTATTATGACAATAATATCACTGCAAAAGGGAAAATACCATTAAGGAAACTGAGGTATTTTAAGATCCTTATAATGTCCAGAAATCAGTGTACCCATGCTTCTGCTATCTATAAGTCTAGATGAAATAAGCAGTAAAATACGTTGATCAACATTCTGTCCAAAGGAAAATATCCTTTCACTACTGTATTTTAGAGACACTCATGTTTGGGTTGTAGAACTCTACTAGACTAACTGAATTTCAGTTGGCACTGGCATATAATGCAAAATTATCCGTAGAGTATACCTGAGGGTTTTCTCTTTAATGATGATAAGCAACTCTTCATGATACTGTGAGAATAAATTAATGGAGCTAAGACAGTGCAACAGGGATCAATGTCTAGTAGCACGAGTCCCTTAATCATTAACATTACTTGCGTTTTCTGTGTCTACCTGAGCTCCATCTTTTACATACAATTCTTATGTGATGATTTCTAATGCTGTGCATGCCCAGCCTTAGAGGTTTGGCAGGTGAGAAAACACTCAGGTAATTGTGGGTATGGAGGGTGATAGAGTTTGGATGTGTGCCCCCAGTCAAATCTCATATTGAAATGTAATTCCAATGTTGAAGGTGGGGCCTGGTGGGAAGTGATTGGATTATGGTGGCAGATTTCTCATGAATGGTTTAGTACCATCCCCCTTGGTACTATTTTCACAATACTTAATGAAGTTGTTCTCTCTCTCTCTCTCTCTCTCTCTCTCTGTGTGTGTGTGTGTGTGTGTGTGTGTGTGAGAGAGAGAGAGAGAGAGAGAGAGAGAGGTCGATAGATAGATATCTGGTCATTTAAAAGTCCATAGTACCTCCTCTCTTGCTGAGTCCTGCTCTGGCCATGTGACATACCTGCTCTCCCTTTGCCTTCCACCATGACAGTGAGTTTCCTGAGGCCTCCCTAGAAACTGAGCAGGTGTTAGCATCATGCTTCCTGTATAGCCTGCAGAACCATGAGCCATTTAAATTTCTTCTTTTAATATAAGTTACACAGTCTCAGGTATTTTTTATAGCAATGTGGGAATAGACTAATACAGAGAGAAAAAACAAAGTAATGTGTACATCACTCCAAATGACTGCTCTGTTTAAAATGTTTGTGTAGTTAAAATATATGACAATAATACACAAGAGGATAGAGAAGGGATAAATAGAACTTAAGTTGTTTAACGTCCATATGTATTATATTAAACTCTAATAAGTCAAAGATACATATTTAATCTGTAGGGCAGTGATTTTCAAATTTCAGAGTTGTTTAGAATTACATGAAGGGCTTCTTCAAACAAAGAGTGCTATACACCACCCTCAAAGTTTCTCATTTAACTTTTTGAGTGGTGGGGTGCGGTCAAAAGTTTATATACCTGCTAAAAATTGCAGATGCCACTTTTTTGAGGAAGACACTTTGAACACTACCACTGTAAGGTAAAGTATTGAAGTAGTGGTAAAATAATATGTAGTGTATAGCTAGTAGAACAGAAAATACACACACACACAAATAATAATAATAATAATAATAATAAAATAATAGGCCTGACTACGCCAAAGTGAGCAGGAAAGGAGAGATAAAAAGAATGTAATATGAGTGAGTCAAGGACAGATCAAATTGTGACAAGGTAAATTTAAATCCCTAGGAACTACATTTTATTTAGAAAGATTATTCTAATTAAAATGCAAAAATTATAATATTGAATAAATTATAAAATGAAATTTACAGAGATAAGGTACAAAAATGTTGAAAATAGATATAAAAAAGTTTTACCACACAAACATTAACCACAGAAAACTGTGTGAATATGTTTATATCAGATGCCATAGTAATTAAGGCGTGATGCATTTATTGAAGATAGAAAGAGTGTTTTCATATTGATAAAAGGTCAGTATGTCCGGAGAACATAACAACTATAAATTTGTGTGCACACTATAAAGCCTACAGATACACAAATGATACATTGTCAGAACTAACTGGAAAATAGAAAAATCTAAAATCAGATTTGGAGGTGGGGCATGGTGGTTCACACCTATCATCCCAGGACTTTGGGAAGCCAAGGTGGGCAGATCACTTGAGTTCAGGAGTTCAAGACTAGCCTGGGCAGCATGAGGAAACGCGGTCTCTACCAAAAAAAAAAAAAAACAAACAAACAAACAAAAAAAAAAATTAGCCAGGCATGATGGTGCATGGCATTGGTCCCAGCTAATTGGGAGGCGGAGGTGGGAGGAGGTTTCAGCCCAGGAAGCAGAGGTTGCAGTGAGCTGAGATTGCACCACTGCACACCAGCCTGGGTGAAAGAGTGAGACCCCATCTCTAATAGAAAAATAAAAATAAAATAAGTAAAATCAGAGTTGGAGAGCTTAACAAGTAGTGTTTGACAGTACAAATAATCCAAAATATCAACAATGATTTAGAAGATCTGAAAAGCATGATTAGCAAACTTTACCATATATGAATAGAAACAATAAAACCTGTAACTACAGAATGCAGTATACATTGTTTTTAATTGAATACTTATCAAAACTAATTATGTGCTGGCCATTAATGAAGTTTCAACAGATTTTAGTGGATTGAAATGATATAAAAGTGTTATTATCTGGCTATTGTGAAACTGATCTAGAAATGGCTTTAAAAACCTAACTAGAGCATTGCAGTTTTTTCCTGGCTTATGGCTGCATAAGTTCAATCTGCTTCCTTCTTCACATGGTCTTCTCTCTGTCTTTTCTTCTGTCACATAAGGATACTTGTCATTGGATTTAGGAGCTCACCTGGATAACCTAAGATGACATCATTCTGAGATCCTTAATTACCTCTGTCCAAACAAAGTAACTTTTAAAGAGTTTATATATTAAGATATGAATGTATTTTGGGGAGTCATCCTTCAGCCACTGCAAAGATTATATAAAATTCTAGCAAGGCTGATGAAAAATAACCAAAAATAATAAGGCACATATTACCGACATCAGAAATGTTAAAGAAGATATCATTGCAGATCCATAAAATATTACAAAAATAAGAAGAGGATATTATTAACTACTATATACTGATATTTGAAAAGTTTAATGAAGTGGAAAAAATTCTTTGGAAAACATTACTTACCCAAACTGGTACAACTTATACAAAAAGAAATTGAAATTTGTTTAGTCCTATATCTTTGGGGACATTTAATTTTGTGACTAAAATCTCTAACAAAAAGAAATCTCCAAGTGCTTGTGGCTTCAGGGACCATTTTCCCCCCAAATATTTAATGAAAGAAATAGTTCTAACCTTACTCAAATACACATAGATATTAGAAAAAGTAGGAAACAGCTCTTGTTTTGTGAGGCCAGCATACTCTTTTTTTTTTTTTTTTTTTTCTGAGATGGAGCCTGGCTCTGTCGCCCAGGCTGGAGTGCAGTGGCACGATCTTGGCTCACTGAAAGCTCTGCTTCCCGGGTTCACGCCATCCTCTTGCCTCAGCCTCCTGTGTACCTGGGACTACAGGCGCCCGCCGCCACCCCTAGCTAATTTTTGTATTTTTAGTAGAGACGGGGTTTCACCGTGTTAGCCAGGATGGTCTTGATCGCCTGACTTCGTGATCCGCCCGCCTCAGCCTCCCAAAGTGCTGGGATTACAGGCGTGAGCCACTGCGCCCGGCCAACGTACTCTTTTTTTTTTTTTTTTTTTTTTTTTTTTTTTTTTTTTTTTTGAGACGGAGTCTCGCTCTGTCGCCCAGGCTGGAGTGCAGTGGTGCGATCTCGGCTCACTGCAAGCTCCGCCTCCCGAGTTCACGCCGTTCTCCTGCCTCAGCCTCCCGAGTAGCCTGGGCTACAGGCACCCGCCACCACGCCCGGCTAATTTTCTGTAGTTTTAGTAGAGGCAGGGTTGCACTGTGTTTGCCAGGAGGGTCTTGATCTCCTGACCTCGTGATCCACCTGCCTCGGCCTCCCAAAGTGCTGGGATTACAGGTGTGAGCCACCGCGCCCGGCCGAGCATACTCCTACTGATAGTATTATTGCAAAAAGATACTTACTTGACAGTTTTTTCCCATGATAAAAGATGTAAAAAACCGCAACAGAATATTAAGAAATTGAATCTGTGTATGTATTAAAAGGATAATGAATAATGTCTGACTTCACTATATTCCAAACTATATTACAGAATGCAATTACTTAACATTCAAACAACAATCAATAACATTCATAGCTTTTAGAAATAAAGTAGAAAATTCCTATGGTCATCTCACCAGGTATAGAAAGTGATAATATTCAATACTTATTAGTGTTGAACAAATTGGATATAAAAGCAAACTTTCTGATAAAGAGTATTGCTACAAAATATCTATAGCAAACATCTTTTGAATGAAAATATTAAAAGATTTACCACAGAGATTAGGTAGGTAGCAAAAATATTTGCTCTCATTGTTCTTGTTCAACTTTATCCTGGAGGCCCTAGCCAATACAATAAGATAAGAAAGTAAACTAAGGCATAAAGATTGAAAAGAGCAAAAATTGTCATTATTTACCAATGAAAGTTTTGTACACATGTGTCGTGAACTTATGTTCTCCCCAAATTCATGTATTGAAGCCCTGATCCCCGACGTAACTATATTTGGTGATAGGATCTTTGAGAAGGTAATTAAGATTCAATAATGAGGTCATAATGGTGGGGCCCTGAGGAAGAGACACCAGAGTCATGTGTTCTCTCTCTCTCTCTCTCTCTCTCTCTCTCTCTCTCTCTCTCGCATATTGTCCCTTTATTGAACCTTCCTCAAATTATTCTAAACTGTATGAGCCATATGTTTCCCAATAGGATACTAGCTAATAAATTATTAAGCACTTATTCCTTGCCAGGCACTTTGTTAAGAGCTTAATTTCATTATGTAATTTAAACCTGTTAAAATAACTCTTGTGAGGTAGAATTATTATCACTCCTTTTTTACAAAACAGGCAGCCAGTATTGAAGTTTGGAGACTTTACAAAGTTCACACAGCTAACGAGAAGCAGACAGCCCTAGGACTTGAATTCAGTGCTATTGGTGAGAGCCTCTAGAACTGAATATCGTAACCATTCTCAATAATCTTTGTTTTATACAAAAATATTAATAATACCTTATTATCTTGGTGCTTAGATTAAAAAACAATTCTTAACAATGACTTCATTTAATTATTACCCTAACAGTAGATCTGAAAGTATTGTCCTATTATTACAGATAAATAAATAGAGGCCAATGCAATTTAAATGACTTTCTCAAAAATACTAGAGGATACAATTTAATCCAGCCAAGTATCATGCCTCTGGATTCCATATTACATATAACTGTATAATCATCCTTTATCAAATACATATACTCATCTATTTTAAATGATACTTGGAATGGTACTTATCATACTTATACCACTGTGTTATCATCTGGGTATAGTAGTGTGATGAAAATGTGGTTGATATTATGTGTTCAAGATAGAGAAGTAGAGGGTTAGGAGAAAAAGCTGTGGCTGAAAAAAACAAACTTTTTAGCCTCCTTTCCTGGTCCTAGGGTATTACAAATTAATTGATTCAAACCAAATATGAGAAGTAGAAATGAAATATCCTTCCATGCTGCTGGGAGTTGATTGATGAGGAGCAATGTCTCAGCCAAGTTACCAACTGATTTCTGTCTAACCTTTGGCTTCCTATAGTTCACTAAGTCCTAAGCCAAGAGTCATCCAAGAGAGCGGCTGGAGACCACAGATACTCTGAATTCCAACTTTAATTGGCCTTCTGAGAAGACAGAGAGCCACAGGTCCCCAACAGATACTAACTACTTCCTTCAGCCCCAAGGCAGGGCACTCTATGGATTCCAATGAAAGCTCCTCCTGTTTGTCCATGAACACATTTTATGTTACCAGGTTCATGTTGTGGGCACAGATGCTCGTAGTTGCCTCTTCCACATTTAGAGAATGTATATTTTAGGAAGATCTGTTAAAAACAAATATACAAATCCCTAATCTTACTTGTTTTGTTCAGGCTAAAGATGGTACTTTTTTAAAAAAACTGACTTAAGACAAAACCTCAGGTTATATGTGAGTGTGGTGTGTGAATGCGTGTGTATGTGCATGTACCTATGTGTATTTAAATTCTTTATCTTTGATCATATCCTCCCTACCAGACCCATTTTTCCTGGGATTTGGGTGGAGTGGAAGGAGTGAGGAGAGCATCTGGTTTGAGCAGCCATTTGCAAAGATGACATTCTACCCAACCACATGACAAGCAGTCCTTTGTCATGTGTCCATACCAATAACTAATGAGGAAAACACGTTTGTGTGTTAGTTTAAATCCTGGAATGGATCAGTTCAATCACAGTAGATAGCTGTAACATCAACATTGTATCTCCCACCATGTGTGAGAAGTAAATGAATGTCAATTTTGGATTCCAAAAAAAAAAAAAAAGCTAGAAACATTGTACTCTTGTCTCTAGAGAGGTCTTCTTTCCAGGACTTACTAAAATGCTATATTTATACCTATTTCTATTGAGTTTATATATTTTCAGTGGAACTTGCCAGTTGGCCCATCAAAAAGTCCAACAGCTTGTCGGCCTGCCAGCTGATTAGCCAGGCAAAAATTCAGGTAGTTCAGGCACAGGAGGCTCAGTCTGTATCTGGGTGAAGCATAACAAATATGACTGGACAGATCTGGACACAGGCTTAATGAATCTGGGTCACTGGGTCCCAATATGTTAAGAGCAAACGCTGGTATTCTATAGGATATACTGAGATATCTCGTATTTAAGTTATCACAAAGTCGGCATTTCTCCAATTCCCAGAAAAGACTAAAAGTGACAATGATTTATTTATTAACTTAAGCTTTTGTTCTACACATTTTTAAACCAAACCATTAATACCTATACCTCTTATGTGCTAATAAAAGGGCTCATTGAAGACATAACAAATTAACCAGTAACTGTATATTTATTGGAAAAAGCTAGGAAATTGCTAATTTTGTTTGACAGCTTATTTTGTGAATACACATTTATAGTTGCTCTTTAATATGTATTAACTACATCATCGTAGGTATGGTTGAGGTTTTCTTCTAGAAACTACATGATGAGGGAGTTCTGAGGAAGGTAATTGTCCTACTCTAGGATGGGGAAATTGAGGCCTTTTTCCATAGAGGAGATAGCTCTGGAGCCAGATCTAAAAGGATTGTCAGGATTTTGGGAACTAGAGAGGAGGGTTGACCAGCAGGAATCCAGGTAGGAGAATAAAACTGTGCCTGTCATATATGGAAGTCTACTCAAGCTAAAATGTCTGGAGTGGAAGGCTCGTTGCAGGTGGTGAGCAATAAGAATAAACTGTTTGCTGAATTCTTGTGTAAGACATCTCTACATGATTTTGAATCTTGTTACTATGGGGCCCTCAGCTATTTGCCTCCTGACATCAGTACATATTTAAACTGTTTGATATCTTCAGTGAGTGTCTTTGGCTAAGAGGCCAAAACCCAAATGTTCTTCATTAATGCAAAAGCCAGACATCATCCACTATGATGACCTTGCCAGTCCTCTGGACCTTGGGACCATACTAGCTGGCATCTGAGCCTGAGATCAACTTTCTAGCTAAACTGCCAACATACTTGACCAAACTACACTTTCAAAATCACAAGATATAAGAAGTCTGAAGATGGCACTTTCCGAGCTTCAGAATTTCAGGAATATTCATAAAATCTCTGCCTACTACAAACCATTCTCTCCATCAATTGAAATAAGTAACGAATTCAAATTTCTCCTTTGAGGGTATTGTGAAAATGTACATCTGCTTGCCTGCTACTTTGCCCAGCTGACCATTAATAGACGAGTTTCCTTCCAATCTATCATGATATGAAAGGTCATCAACCCTGAAATTTCAAAAGCAGGGGCTTCCTGGCAAGAGATTTATTGGTGGAAAAATTGAAGAAACCAACATGCACACTGACATTATACAGTGGCATGGACATAATACAAATTTACCCTTGTTTTTTATAATTTTATTCCATAATATTACCGTTGTTTTGTAATAGTGACCCAGATGGTAAGCATTTTGCATAGAAAGAGGATGGAAACATCTTCTGATAAGACTTGAATCAAGTCAAGGCCTCATTTTCTTTCCTTTTATGAAATTGTAGCTATATATATGTTTCCCCTCTCTCTTTTAAGGTGTGGAAGGCTCCTTGAAGGCTCAGTGAAGTTTCCATTCTCTTTGCACTAAAACTCCTGTTTTAATTTTTAGCACAGCTATCATAGTGCACTGAAATATCCACTTATTTGCCTACCTGCCCCTTGGGGGAAGGAACCTAGTTTGTTGATGATTATGCTGCCCTTGGAATAAAACTGAATTTTTCATTAGAATGGCAAGGCATGCCTGATTAGACTCCTGCTACTTCTACCACCTCATCGGCGCTTTCTCATTTGCTTGGTACTTTAATTTACACTGGCCTTATTCAAGATCCTTGAACTTTTCAAAGACTTTATTGTTGTTGTTGTTTGAAATTCTGTTCAATTTACCAAAAATTCTGTATTCTGAAGGAGTATCTTAATAACTGCAGAATGCAAGTATGTAACAATGAAAGTGTTGATAGTAATCATAACAATGATGATGATATTTCTAGGTTATGATTTTGTGCAAGTCAGTGTGCTAGGTTTTCCACTGGATTTCCTCATTAATTCCTTATATCAACCTTATGATGTAGATATAGATATTATTATCTTAATTTATAGATGAGAGAACTGAAGCATAAAGAGAATAAGGCAGGTTCTGAAGGACATACAGGTAGTGCTGAAACTGTGTGTCAAACTTAAGAAGTCTACCTCTAGAAAGTTGTTCTCAAACCATTCTCCTATAGTGCCTCTTACAGTATAGGCCTATCTGGGCTTTAGAAAATGCCTTGGTCTACTCAAGGCTCTAATCTATACGAAGTGTCTTTCCTGAAGTGGAGGTGAATGATAAATCTTTCTATCAATCTGTCATGGGTAAAACTCCTGCATATGATGGGAGGCTGAGTCCAAACCAGCTTACTGTTTTCTACACAGGGCATATGGGTCTGTGTGTTAAGAACTGCCTGCAGAATCTCTTTGTCTGCCTCTCATTACTTTCTCAACCATAAGAACTTGCTCAGTCTTCCTGATACGAAGTGTTTCATCTTTAATTTTGACTAAAATTTTGTCTAGTCTCTCTTTTGGTTAAGTGCTTTTTCTGACTATTTTTACTATATTTTCTAACCTCTTGTTCTGAAGTTTTGGGCTAACTTCCCATACAATATAGTCACTTAATTCTAAATCCTAAAATCCCTGTCTAAGTCTGATTTTCCAGATCTTTGCTTGTGCAGGATGAAAATAAAGGTATTATAAACAATTACATATGTTTGTCATTTTCAACAGGGTTGTTCTACCAAGTTCTAGAGTGCATTCACATTTGAGCTCCAACATAATTAGTGTTAAAATGGACAGTTTTCTTCAATGGTTTTCTTCATTACCAGATAGGATAGTTTGCACTGTGACATTTCTCACATCACTCTATGAAAAAGAAGCAGAATTGGATCATGGTTAAAAGCATGTGTTTTGCAATAGGAAAGACATGGATTTGAAGGCAAGCTTTGCAGTTGGTAACTACATCCGTCAGCAAGCTACAGAAACCTCTCTAAGCCTCAGTGTTCTTATCTGAGAGGTAAGGATAATGTCAGTGTTAACCTCAAAGAAGTATAAAGTTAAGTAAGATAATGCATATAAAGTCTTTACAGTATTTGCTGAAACCTATTCAATGAGCAGTTGGCATTATTATGTGAAGTTCTATTTTAAAAGGTTAAGGCCACCAAAAATTTTGGTCCAAAAAGGCTAATGTCCATTATCTTTGTTATTTTGAACCATCGTTTTTGTCTATGAACAACAGTTATGCAAGGTAGTGATCAATTTGCAATCAAAATTAACTAAATGGAGAGGTTGTGGATTTTTTAATGGAGCACTTGAGACTCCTAAGTCACTGTCACTGTATATTATATTTCGGCAATAAAAGAGAAACTACATAGTTGCTTCTATCTGTGGTGTCACCTTCAGGGGATTGTTTCAGCTTTATAGGTTGAGAAAATGAATTTCATTAGCTCATTCTGGGATGACTGAAGATATTTATCAGTTGTTTACAGGGAAATAACACATGCCATTCAAACTAACATAGCCTGGAGCTAAACCAAAACACTTTTCCTAAAATGTAAATATGATCATTTCATTTTCTTCCTTGGCACTCATCAATGGCACCCATCAGTGTCTTCCCATTTGTCTCAGGAAAGGTACTAATATCTTAACCTACAAATTCTCCTGTTCTATCTCCTGTGAACCTGGCCACCCTCATGTCTTTCCACTTTCTGTTTGCAAATGACACTCTGAGCATAGTAAACATTTGACACTTGGTAAAATTGATTATACTTCCAGTAGACTATGGTTCTTTCAAGATGCTACTCATTGATCTTAGAATACCCTGCCCCCTGCCTCTTTTTTTTCCAGAATCACTCCTACTAATCCCTTAGTCCAAAATTAAGTATAATTTCTTCTGGAAAGTCATTGTTGTCCCCATATCTCTGGTTAGGTTCCCTTGCACCCTGCATTATCCCACGCTGCTGTTATTGACTGTTGACTTACTTTTTCTAATTGAATGTAAGTTCAATGAGGGCAGGGATCTTGTCTATTATGCCCACCACTCTATGTCTAGAACTCAAAATGTACATGAAAAGTATTTTCTACTGAATAAATAGGAATAAATAAAATAAATACAATTTTTGCAATGGGGGAAATCTTTGTCAATCAGAACTCGGTGTCTGCAAGTAAGACTCTCTTCACCCTTTCAACAGGTTTACTCAACCTGCTTTTTGGTGAGTGAGCTTACCCAGCAGGGTTTAATTATGAAGCAATTGCATACTGAGTGCAATTTAAATATATCTATAAAGTTTTATAAGCCCGATGATTTACCCTTCCCTATTGCAGGTATTTGTTTCAAAATCTGGGCTCATCTAATTTAGAATCAGTCTTTTATTTTTTTTCTCTGTCTCTGTGTTGCACCAATCTTTTAAATGCTCTTTCATTGGACTGTGAAGTCTAGTCATTTCTTCCATAATAGCTTCGTTTAAGCTCATCAGTTCAGGTACAGAATTATATCTTAATGACTAGGCATGACTCAACCTCTTCGAAGTAAGATTATCTTCTGATATCTTCAGTAGGACCACTGAAATTCCTCTACTTTTACTACCCAATTTTTAATCTCTTCATTTTTGTTCGTTTTAACTTTTATTTTAGGTCTGGGGTTACATGTGCAGGTTTGTTATATAGTTATATTCATGTCACAGGGACTTGTTGCACAAATTATTTCATCACCTAAGTACTAAGCCTAGTATCCAATAGCTATCTTTTCTGCTTCTCTCCCTCCTCCCAACTTCCACCCTCAAGTAGACCCCAGTGTCTGTTGTTTCCTTCTTTGTGTTCGTGAATTCTCATTTAGCTCCCACTTATAAGTGAGAACATAGGGTATTTGGTTTTCTGTTCCTGCATTAGTTTGCTAAATAAATGACCTCTAGTTCCATCCATGTTCCCAAAAAAGACACAGTCTAATTCTTTTTTATGAATGCATAGTATTCCATGGTGTATATGTACCACATTTTCTTTATCCAATCTGTCACCGATGAGCATTTAGGTTGATTCTATGTCTGTGCTATTGTGAATAGTGCTGCAATGAAGATTTGCATGCATCTGTCTTTATGGTAGAATGATTTATATTCATCTGGGTATATACCCAGTAATGGGATTGCTGGGTCAAATGGTAGTTCTGCTTTTAACTCTTTGAGGAATTGCCACACAGCTTTCCACGATGGTTGGATTAATTTACACTCCCACCAACAGTTCCTAAGTGTTCCCTTTTCTCTGCAACCTTGCCAGCATAAATTACTATTTTTCATTTTTTTAATGATAGCCATTCTGACTGGTTACTACCTAGCTTTTTAAAAGGACCAATTTCTAGCTACTTTGTGTTTTGTCATTGCTAACTGATAGTTTCATGATTTCTTCCTTCACTTGGCATGCTCCATTCGCATACCTAGTAAGTGACCGTGGCTTTGGTCCTCGATTCAGTCTTTGCCTCTGGGACTTGACCTGAAGTTAAATCACTGCTTTTGTCCCCATGTGCTCTTTGGTTATGCCTCATTGACACTAGCCAGCCAATTTTGGTATACCCCTATGTGTCTCTCCTTCCTGAAACTCAGTCTAAATGAATGGCTTTCTCAGATTGAAAAGAACCTTTCTTCAGTAATGAAAGAGGATGAGCTCTGCTACACTGTTTGAATTTCTAAATAAGATTCTATTTCATGTATATTTTAGGCAGGCTGATTCTCAATGGGAGTCATTATCTCAATAATGAAGGGGTTAAGAGAATAAGGTCTGAAGTCACATAGGCCTTCAACACTAGCTACGTGACTTTGGGGAAATCATTTCTTCTCTCTAAGCCTAAGTTTCTCTCTATATAAATTAAAGATAAAAATAATAGTACTTAACATATAAGGTTGCCATAACATTAGATGATGCTTATAAAACTCTTATCCCAAATGCCTGCACAGACTAAATAGTATAGGTGTTACTATTTTTGTTAATAGTCGACTACATTAAAATACTGCAGTGGAATACACAGTCTCTAACCCAGTATTTCCAGTCTGGCAGTACATCTTGAAAACTAATTTGGGTGATGAAAATATCAATAATATTAGAGCCGATATACCAGTCATAATGACAAAAAGAACTGGTGTATGGGTATCAATTGGTTGCTTAAGGCCGAAGACAACATGGCTGCTTTAGTGACACCTACATTTCCGGGGAGGATCCTAAAATTCAGCAATAATGACCCTGTTCATACTCGACTCCAAAGCCTGCCTCATGAAATACGTTGCCTTTATGAGATGACATTGGAAAAAAGAAAAAATAACCCTTTGGCATTTGCATTATCAAATCAAAGGACCAGATGTCATTGTAAGTGATTTGTGTTTATTTGTGTGTATATGTCCCTGAATACAGGACATGTACCATTGATTTTCAACCAACAGTTACACAACGGCTTCTACAGCCTGACCTTGGATTATCTGGGTTGCACATAAAAAAGTTCCTTAGAGTTTTTATCAGATCATGATTCTACCCAGGCACAAGGAGGAGGGAGATGGGAATGTAAGGACAAGTTCAAAGTTCTATGGAGAATTAATAGCTTTTGTATTTCTTCTTGTTAACAAGGTGGATACGAGGAGAGACATCTAATTAGAGTCTGAAACTGTGGAATGGCAGAGTTGTAGAGGATTTTGACTCAGTTGATGCAATCCTTCATTTTACAGAAGAGAAATCTCAGGCCCAGGCAAGTGGGTCACTGGCTGAGATTAATATACTACCCAAGAGCCAAATCTGTAACTGAGCTTTTCAGACTTTAAGTTTAGTTGTTATTAGTTAAAATCTTTATATTACTTCTCTTAAGTCTTTAAAGTACAGTATCGCTGGAATATATTAGTGCAGAACTATCAATCAGTAACTTTTATAAGACAGTGGTTAAGAGCATAGGAACTGACATCAAGTAAACCTGGATTCCAGTCTTGGTTCTACTGTATTTGCTACTTGTATGACTTGAGACAAGTTGCTTAACTCCATTTGTTGTAATTTTCTTCATTTGTAAAGAGTAAAATCATAATTTACATCTCCTTTTATTTTTGTGACAGTTAAATGGGATAATAAAGATAAATGATTAAATATACATAACATAAAATTTACCATTTTGAACCATTCTTAGTTAGATGGTCCTGTGGCATTAAATATATTCACATTGTTGTCTAACACTAGCTTTTTGATTTAAAATAATTTAATATAGATGTATTACCATGGTTTGAATATTTCTTTTCCACCCCAAAATTCATATGTTGAAATAGTAAACCCAACATGAGAAAGGGCCTTTTCCAGGTGATTAGGTAAAAGGGAGAGTTCTCATGAATGTGATTCATGCTTTTCTGAAAGAGATCCCAGAAAACTTTTTTGCTCTTCCAACATGTGAGGAAAAGCTAGAAGGGACGGACCATTTATGGACAAGAATGTGGGCTCTTGCCAGTCACCAAATCTGTTGGCACCTTGATCTTGGACCTCCCAGCCTCCAGAACTGTGTGAAATAAATATGTGTTGTTGATAAGCCTCCCAGTTTATGATATTTTTTGAAGCAGCTCAATCTGACTACAAAAAGTATTTTTTTTTTTTTGTAAAAGCTTCTACATGTGGCTTCTATAAAGGGATTAGTGATCTCATAAGGTACTGAATTCCATAAGTGTAAAAAGAGTTTTCAAAGACTTCATATGCCCTCCCCCCCCACACAAAAAAAGCTCTACTCCAATTCACCCCCTTGTGCAATATCAGATTACACAGTTAGACGATGTTTAAATTTCAAACTACAACAGTACCAGATGTTTCTGCCTAACATAGTGCAATTATTTTGTACACAAAATAAAATGTGCTTTCCTTTACCCTAAAAAGCAGGGAGGGTCATGTTTATAGCAGGTATCTCATTAGTGGGTATTTCAGTCCATGTCATAGCTGATCCAGTCCATAGTGCAAGCACCTCTCTTATATGGCCCCTGTAACTTGTTGTATCCAGTGGTATGTGAGATATCTTTGGAAAATCAAGTTGCCTTATGGAATCCAACCCAATATTTGTTTAGAGTCCTTATAGCACTGTGCTTAAGATTGCAGACTTTGAAACCCAAACTGCTTGAGAACAACTCGAGCTCCATCATATTCTTGCTTTCTGACCTCAGACAACTTACCGCTTTTTGCCTCCCCAATTTTTTTTTTTTTTTTTTTTTGTAAGCATCTATGTGCTACACTTCTTAGAAATACTAAATGGGCTAATAGATGTAAAGTGCCTGGAAAAAGGCATGGGATAAAATAAGCTCTAATATATAAGTATTTGATAATCTGTTACTATGTCGAGTCTGACTCTAGTTCCATCATGAGCCCTTTGATATTCTCTAACTTCTGGAGTAAATTGTAATGATAACCATCGATAACACATCTGACATAAAATAGTAGAATAAAGGAAGAAGAAAACAAATGAAATTTATTTAAGGTAAATAAACAGTAAGAAATAAACTGTGGGCAGGCATAGTGGTCCTTATTTCCCCTTTAGTCACAGGGCAGAGTCATGGCTGGTATTTATACTTCCTGCCTCTACTACCAAGCCCATATTTCCTTTAAACCAGCTGCTTCAGTGTCAGGGTCACCTGGTATCCCAAGACCTGGAATTCATTCTCTACCAATGCATACTAGGAAATTAAAAGTGATTTTTAATAAAAGGAGATCATGCCTTTGCTTTAAAATTCAAGATGTCTCCACCAGGATCTCTGTAGATTCCTTCTAAAGAGAATATCTTGATTTATCATTTGCCTTGCTGAACTTGTTTCTGTGTCCACAACATAAATGGACTCACATGAAACTCCCAATAATATTTCTTGAAGAGAAATCCACAACAATTAAAATGTAAGCCATGTGAGGGTAGGCTTTCCTTGGTTTTATTTACTACTATATCCTCAATACCAAAATCAATACCTAGCACAAAATAGACTGTCATAAAATGTTCTTCAAAAGAATAAACAAACATACAAAATAAATGAAACTTAAAAAAAAAATAAAAGAATTACTCGATAGCATGCAAGTTCAGGAGAGGTGATATGGGTGAAAGTAAATATAGGTAGTTGGGCATTTGTCCTTCCAAATCTTAAATACTGAGTATCTCAAGGAAATGCGATTTGCTTAGGTTGATTCAAGGCCTTTGTGCTACAGTTAAAATTTTACCATAAATTCTGGTTCTAAATATTGAGTAATATTTTCAGAAGGTGATGCATGTCTAGAAAGATAGATATGGGGTAGAATTCTGTAGGTGACCTGATAGCCTTCTTTGACAGTGAGTACTCAAATTATATTTCATTATTTAATATTGTATGCAAATTGGGAGAAAGGAAGCTTTCTTAGTCTTTTAAACTGCTATAACAAAATACCATAAACTAGGTAGCTGATAAACAACAAATATTTATTTCTTACCGTTCTGGAGGGTAGGCAGTGTAAGATCAAGGCACCTGCAGACTCAGTATCAAGTAAGGGCCTGCTTTCTGTCTCAGACACTGCCTTCTCTCTGTGTCCTCACATGGTGGAAGGGGCAAGGAGTCTCCCTCAGGCCTTTTTTTTTTTTTTTTTTTTTTAAATAAAGGCGCTAATTGCATTCATGAGGGCTTTGCTTCCATGACCTAATCACCTCCCAAAAGCCTCACTTCCTAATGCTGTCATTTTGGAGGTTAGGATTTGAATACATAAACTTTGGCAGTCACAAACTTCAGACCATAGCAGGGGTCCTGATATGATTTATGGTCCCTCTCTAAGGGGAGTTAATGCAAGTCTCTGTTGTTCTGCTAATGACTCTTGTTGGCTTCATCAGTGCTTTCATTTTTTTTTTCATATTTTGGATATTCCCATTTATATATGAGTGAGAAAAAGGTATCATTTATAATCTAATAGAAGATAAATCCTTTCTGTTATTTTTGAAGACAATTTCAGCTTACAATTTTATAGAGATGATGAGAAATAAGTTTGGAAGTACTCTTTAGGAGAAGCAAAAGTCAGTTTTGAGTTACCCAGAATTTCTGGATATATACAAGAATTTATGAAATTTTCAAAAGAGGCCATCTGGATTAAGGGGGTGTAACAGAGGAAACATTTAAATTTTAGAAGGATGTGTTATTCTTTTTAACATATTGTGTCTACTTGCCAAAATGTTGGAGGTAACTTAGAATCGTAGAATATAAATCTTGCATTTTTTTCAGACCAACCAAGCCCAATCTCAGGTTAAAAAGTGGAATCATATTAATACTAATTACTCAAGGTTAGTTGGCTTTTGTTACTACTCCTGCCGTGTGACCAAGCTCTGTAACATCCTCAAGTTAGAGATCCCAGGCTGTTTGTCACATAACTTCACAAATAAGAAATTCCTTAAAACATGGACCCCCCAGTTGTCCCATAGGAAATGAGACACAGCCTCTGCAAAGACTATCTGATTTGCTGAGCCACTGCTTCTTGTGGATTCACTGTGTGCCTCTACACATATCCTAAAACCATGTTTACTTCAGCTGTTGTATGTGTGAGCCTGATGGCTTATCTGCGCTCAAGTAAAACACACATATATATAATATATGCTTTGTTCTCTCCCATCATTATGGTAGATGGAATACGTTTGTTTTTGTGCTATACTCTGGGTCTTAAAATGTATGAAATAGTAAAAAAGCAGTTGTGCTACTTCCCTAAACTAAAAACACTAAAAAGATATCAAAATAAAGACAAATGGAGGGGCTTGAAACTTGAATTTAACTATTACTGGGTATGTAAGAAGAGATCTAAGCATCCTGTAATCCTCAGAGTCTCATTGAGCAAGGAAGTTTAGATGATAGAAATCCAAAATGGGTTTAAGAAGAATCTTGTGCTTTTCCAGTGAGAAGATCTCATCTTCAGAGATAGCACCCAAATGTTGCCATTTTTCTACCCTGTTTTCTCTTCTTGTCTTTTGAGGAGGTACTTAATTTCTTTTAATAATCTATATAAGCCACAAAGCTCTTTGAAAGTATATCTGTAGGAATTATATCATTCCAATTATACCAGTGAATAACCAAGAATAATTAAAAGTTCAATTCAGATATTGGACTCTCACAAAACACAGGAAATGGCATATTAATTCATGTTTAAGCAAAACTTTTAATGTCATCTCTCCCAATTCTGTTTTGGTCTCTTGTACACATACTGCTGTGGTTCTCAAGTTTTCTGCACCTTTTTTTGTGAAGGCAACCTCCACACTCCAGCCTTTGTCTCCAGTTAGGTGCTAATTGTGGGGTCTGGTGCTCTGGTTTCTCTCCTTGCTCTTCTGTACAGCTCACTGTCATTCCTCTGCCATTCTGTGTCTATGTCAATTAGTGGAACAGAGGAAATAAGCAGTATTTATTTGTTTCCCTATAATCTTCTTCCTCTCTTCTCTAGTTGATAAGACACATCTATACAATTTAGGTATTTCTCTGATGTATTAATGTGGACTTGGGGTATCAATTCAGGTAAAGTTTTTAGTGCTAAATGCTCACTAAGGTTGAGATGCTTAAGTGTTTATGGGCAGCTTCCAAAGGTCACATAGTTCTAACAGAGAATAAATAGAAGAGGAAAGTCCACTGTTAAGGTGCTAAAGGTCCTGTGACAGGCTGACAACACTTATACCCCTTGATAATGTGTTTCCTCCACTCCTGTCATGTTCTACCACGTGTGATGGCTTTTGGAGAGGACTAAAAATTGGGAGAAGATGAGAAATGTCACAATGAGAGTTGTATAAATTTTAAAATCAATTTTATTGAAATACAGTTTAAGTATAGCAAAATGCATGTATTGTAGTTTTATATTGCTATGAGTGTTGACAAATTTATATTGACATGTAACCTCTACCACAATCAAAATATAAAAATTGCCCCCCAAATTTAACCTGTGCCTGAGATAACCATTGACCTGCTTTCTACCATTATATATGAGATTTGCCTTTTTTAGTTTTATATTATCAGTGAAAACATATATTATATACTCATTTGTATCTGGCTTATTTTGCTTAGCATATTTTTGAGATTTATCCACATTACTTTGTGCACTAGTAGTTCATTTTTCTGTATTACTAAATAATATTCCATTGTATGGATATACTACATTTGTTTATATATTCACCAATTGAGCATTTGGATCATTTCCAGTATTTGACTATTATGAATTAAACTTCTGTAAATATTCATATACAAGTCTTTGTATGAATGTATGTTTTAATGTCTCTGTCATAAATTCCTGAGAGAGAAATTTCTGGGGTGTATAGTAATTGTAACTTTAACTTTATAAGCAATTGCAAACTGTTTACAAAAGTGATTGCAATATTTTTCATTTTTACCAGCAGAATTATGAGAATTCCAATTTCTTCACGCTCTTGGTAACACTTGGCATTGTCAATTCTTTTAATATTATTCATTCTAACGTGTGCATAGTAGTATCTCATTATGGTTTTAATTTACATTTCTCTAATAAAGATCTTAAATGTCTTTTAAGAGCTTATTAGACAACTGTGTATTATGTTTGCTCTTTTTTTTTCTTTTTCTTTTTTTTTTTTTTTTTTTTTTTGAGATGGAGTCTTGCTCTGTCACCCAGATTGGAGTGCAGTGGTGCCATCTTGGCTCACAGCAACGCCTGCCTCCTGAGTTCAAGTGATACTTCTGCCTCAGCCTCCTGAGTAGCTGGGACTACAGGCATACACCACCACACTGGCTAATTTTTGTATTTTTTGTAGAGATGAGGTTTCACCATGTTAGCCAGGCTGGTCTCGAACTTCTGACCTCGAGTAATCTGCTTGCCTCGGCCTCCCAAAATGCTGGGATTATAGGCGTGAGCCACCAGGCCCAGCTGTTTGCCCATTTTTTATTGATTTATTTTGTCATCTGATTAAATTGGAAGAGTTCTTTATGTACTTTAGATATAAGTGCTTGTCAGATATACATATAGTGAGTATTTTCATTCAGTTGGCAGCTTCCTGTTAATAACCTCAACAATGTTTCTCAGAAGACTTTGAATATTGATGAAACCCAATTTTAAAGGTTTTTTTCTTTGTATGATTTCTGCTTTATATATCCTAAGAAATCTTTTTTGACAGTAAGGTCATGAAGATTTTCTCCTCTATTTTACCTTAAAAATTTTATAGTTTTATGTTTAGGTTAATGGTCCTTTTAAGTTAATTATTTTTTGTGTAAGGTCAAGTTTGAGATTTACTTTTTCTCCACATGAATATCTTCTTGTTCCAGCACAATTTGTTGAAATGATCTTTTTTTTTGTTGTTCTGTTTTGTTTTGTTTTGTTTTGAGATGGAGTGTCGGTCTGTCATCCAGGCTGGAGTGCAATGGCGCAATCTCGGCTCACTGCAACCGCTGCCCCCTGGGTTCAAGCAATTCTCCCGCCTCAGCCTCCCAAGTAGCTTGGATTACAGGCATGCACCACCACGCTTGGCTAATTTTTTTTTTTTTTTTTTTTTTTAGTAGAAATGGGGTTTCTCCATATTGGCCAGGCTGGTCTCGAACTGCCGACCTTGTGATCTGCCTGCCTCGGTCTCCCAAAGTGCTGGGATTACAGGCGTGAGTCACTGCGCCTGGCCAATCTTCCTTTTTCATTCAATTATTTTGGCACCTTTGTAGTAATTAATTGGCCAAAAGTGTGAAATTTATATTATATATCATTTATCTATATGACCCTTCTTTTGTTTTGTCAATGCCACACTTTCTTTTCTTTTCTTTTTCTTTTCTTTTCTTTTTTTTTTTTTTTTTTTTTTTTTTTTTTTTTTGAGATGGAGTTTCACTCTTTGCCCAGACTGGAGTGCAATGACACAATCTCGGCTCACTGCAACCTCCACCTCCTGGGTTCAAGCGATTCTCTTGCCTCAACCTCCCTAGTAGCTAGATTACAGGCTTGCACCACCATGACCAGCTAATTTTTGTATTTTAGTAGACACAGAGTTTCACCATGTTGGTCAAGCTAGTCTCAAACTCCTGACCTCAGGTGATCCATCCCCCTTGGCCTCCTAAAGTGCTGGGATTACAGGCATGAGCCACCACGCCTGGCCAATACTACACTTTCTTAGTTACTGTAAGTTTACAGTAAATTTTGAGATTAAGTAGTGTAAATCCTACAACTTAGTTCTTTTTCAAAGTTGTTTTGGTTCATTCATATCCTTTACATTTCCATATACAATTTAGAATCAGTTTTAAATTTATACAGATTCCTGCTAGAATTTTGAATGGTAGTATACTGACTCTACAGATTGTTTTGTGGAAATATTTATCTTTGTATCTATAAGGATGGCCTTCATTTATTTTTTATTCTTTAATTCTTCTCAGTGATGTTTTCTAGTTTTCATTGTGCTAGTTACGTTAAATTTAGTTCTATTTCAAGGTTTTATGCCGGTGTAGTTTATGTTGTTTTTTAAATTGCAATTGTTCATTGTAGTATACAAAATACTACTCATTTTTGCATATTGACCTTGCACCCTGCAACATTGGTAAAAGGTTGTTACCACTTATTATTTTTACTTTTTTTTTTTTTTTTTTGTAGACTCTTAGGATTTTTATATATAGTCCTGAGTGTATATCACAGATGACTGGTGTGGAGTCCTAATTTGGGGGGTGGGGTGGAATCAGGCTGGGAGGACCAGGGGAAAGCACAAAGAGAAAACAGATAAGCTATAGGTCTGCCTTTCTTCATGGTCTACAACACATAGTCCTCCTGTGCAAATAACACACAATCTTCCTGCACCCAGCTGTCACCAGACCCTTGGCTGATATAAACATTACAAGTTAGCTCACTGCAACCTTTGCATTATCAGTACTACACAAAGCCTTTTTTTTTTTTTTTTTTTTTTTTAGTACACAGCTCAAGCACCATTCTGTAAAATCTCCAACAAGCCTTTGTCTCTTTTCAGTCAGTTCCTCTCTTGCTGACCTACCTGTTGCTTCCTTGTAATGTATTTTCATACTTTCTCTAATAAATCTGCCTTTCTTTACCTACAGCTATCCTGGTGGATTCTTCTTAACCCTGTGCCACCAGCCCCAGATAGTCACCACTCATCTGCAACAGTTGTTATCCATAGGGGATTGGTTTGAAAATCCACAACCCAGAAACCAAAATCCATGAGTGTTTAAATTTCTTATATAAAAATGGCATAATATTTGCATGTAACCTATGCATATTGCATATCCTCCCATATACTTTAAATCATCTTGATTACTTATAATATGTAATATAATATAAATATCATGTATTTTTTTGAGGGGGGTCTCACTCTTTTGTCCAGGCTGAAGTATAGTGGCACAATCTAGGCTCACTGCGAACTTCACCTCCTGGGTTCAAGCGATTCTCTTGCCTCAACTTCCTGAGTAACTCAGATTACAGGAGTGCACCACCATACCTGGCTAATTTTTGTGTTTTTAGTAGAAACGGGGGTTTTACCATGTTGGTCAGACTAGTCTCAAACTCCTGACCTCAGGTATTGTTTGGGGAATAATAACAAGAACAAAAAGTCTGTACACGTTCTCTGCAGATGCAACTATCTTTTTTAAAAAAAATATTTTTGATCTGCAATTGGTTGAATCCATGGATGTGGAATCCATGAATGAACATTTCATTAATATAGAACCCATACGATATAGAGAGCTGACCATACATGAATGATCAAATCATCTGCAAAAGCAATTTTACTGCTTCCTTCCTATCTCTATACCTTTTATTTCAACTTCTAGCCTAATTATATTGTAATTTCAGTTCAATGTTGGGAAAAAGAACATTAACAATTAATTACAAAATAATTCCAGTTCAGTGTAAGAGTGAGCATCCATGACTAATTTTCAGGGTTAAATTGATAAACTTTTAGTTACAGTGATTAAGACCAAAGGAGACATACATTACCAATAGGAACTGGGACAGCATTACAGATCCTCAGACATTAAAAAGATATTAGGGTATAATATAAACACCTAAGTGCTAATGGTAACAACTTAGATTAAAAGAACATATTCTTTGAAAGACACAAGTTATTAAAGACACTAGATTAAGAATAAATAGAAACCCATAATCAAAACTTTATTACAAAGGAAACTCTGGGCCAGATAGCTTCCCTAGTTAATTCTATCAAACATTTAAGGGATCAATAATACCAATCCTTCAGTCTTTCAGAAAATAGAGAAAGAAGGAGCACTTCCTATTTTATTTTATGAGGCCAGAGTTATACTGATTCTAAACCTAAAGGCATTATAAAAAAATTACAAATGAATGGTCCCCTTGAACATAAACACCAAAATCATTAATAAACCAAATTTAGTAGTATATAAAAAACATTCACAAATAAAATTTAGTAATATATAAAAGGGCTAATATATCTGACCTTGTGGGGTTTATCTCAAATCTTTAGCTTTAAATCTTAATCAAAAATATATTCCTTGGTTTATATATATTAGTTCATTCTCATGCTGCTAATAAAGACATACCCAGGCTGGGTAATTTATAAAGGTGAGAGGTTTAATTGACTCACAGTTCTGCAGGGCTGGGGAGGCCTCAGGAAACTTACACTTAAGGTGGAAGGGGAAGCAAACACATTCATCTTCATGTGGTGGAAGCAAGGAGAAGTGCCAAGCAAAAGCGGGGAAAGCCCCTTATACAACCATCAGATTTCGTCAGAATTCACTCACCATCATGAGAACAGCAGCATGGGGGTAACTGCCCCTATTAATTATCTTCCACTGGGTCCCTCTCACAACACGTGGGGATTATGGGAACTACAATTCAAGATGATATTTGGGTGGGGACATAGCCAAACCATATCACTTGGGAATGGGCATATGGGAACCTGTAGTTTGCTCCTGTGGTACCTGTTAGCTTCAGCAAGTTAATAAAATTTTTCAAAATTCTACATATTCTTTATAAAGTTACTTTTGTGACTTCAAGGATCAAAATCACAGAAGAGAAATCTATTGTACCTACCTCTGTGCTATGAGCTGATTAATGTCTTCAGTGCATTTCTTATCCAGCTGGTAAGAAAATACATGAAATAATTAGAAAACTGTGAAATGGGGCATATTCTGAATAAATGCTGTGTGTTATGTGATTCAGAGTGGAATAGGTCTTACAATAAAAAAGTAGATCACAATAGTCAGAAATAATACATGAGCAGGTGAATTGGGATCTGGACTCTAAAGCAGTAATTCATTTTCTCAATAATCTTATCAAAATGTACTTTGTATCATGATCAGTTATGAGTGTGTTTCATAATAAAGTTGAAAAATGAGATTGCTTAAATTTTACATATATTAGAGTCACTTCCAAGTTCTCTTCATTTCAACATCACTCTCATTATCACTGGTATTCTTGAGTGAGAGGAAAAGTCGTAAAGTTACAGACAATGCTTGGAATAGTTCAAAACTGACATTGTGTCTTACTTATTATGCTTCTCTATAGGGTATTTCACCAACTATCATGTCTGCCATTATTCTAGATTTTGTTAATTTACTTTCTTTTGCTGTAGTAAATTGGGAAAAATATTAATTTGCACACATTTTGATGTCTAAAAGCTGAGTAGTTTTAAAAATATCTCATCCCCCACGACAATATGTAAACAGTGTCTTCAGCTGCCATCCTTGATTTTGGCCATCTTGACAGTAATTAGCAGAATTCAAGTGGTATCTTGAATTTTTCCTCTAAGTTTGATTTCCTTGTGGTTTTACTAAGTAAGTATGTAATGCAACTGCTATCTTCTAAGGTTGATTTTGTTACAGCTTTAACAGACTTTGTGCAAAGTACATCCATATTTAGAGGTGAAAGGTGTTTTAATTAGACATGCCAATGACATCATAATTTATTCAAAAACTAGCCCGTAATATCTTTAAGATCCCATGTTTTAATTGTATTAATGACATACAAATTGGGAAAATGTGATATAATGGAAAAGTCGTAAGTTTTATAAACTGAAAGTCATGAGTTCCCATCCAAGCTTCTTAAGTTAATGACTTTGTGATCTTAAAGAAGTCATGAAAGCTTTCTGGATCTTAATTTCCTCATCTATAAAATGGAGAAAATAATATATATATTATAGTTAAAATGTCACCTGAAATTTCACTTTCTGATCCTAACACCTTAGTGAGATTCTTGGATATTTTTGTCCATAGAACATAGCTGCTTTGTTTCCACCCCATACTCTGTTTGGTAACAGCTCTGTGCACCTTGACCACAGTTGGGCACAAGTTCAAAAATAAACAATCAGATTGGTTGGAGCAAAGTGATTGGGGCACAGTCATTTGATGGTAGGATCCCAAATAGATCCACAATATCTTGTTTGTGAGAGTCTGAGATTATACTCTGTGTACCCTGTTATGTAAGCGACTTAAACTTTTAACATTACCAAAGTCCCTTAATAAACCAGTTTAACTTAAGTTTAATCAGAAATGATTTCTGTGTTTTACACTCAGAAACTGTCATTTGCCATATGTCTCCATAGTTCCCTTTGCTCTTATCTTTATAAAACTGATCATACTTGTAATTAATGTTCAACATTTGTTTCCTTTATTAGACAGCATATTCTATAAAATCAGGGAATATTGTCTGCCTTGTTCCTGTTTCCCAGTGCTTATTTAGCACAGAGCCTAACACCAAGAAATAGTTAATAAGTAGATAAATGAAAGGTTTATCTCAAGTAGCTCTCACAGTGCTTAATAAATATGAGTTCCTTTCCTAGCACCTTTCCCCTTTACTTTTTTTCTAACACTGGGAACAAATCTCTTTTTATTTGTATAAACTTAAGGGGTACAAGTGCAGTTTCATTCCATGGCTATATTGCATAGTGATGACATCTGGGCTTTTACTGTTAACTATCACCGGAATAATGTTCATTGTATCCATTAAGTAACTTCTCACCTCTCACCCTCCTCCCACTCTCCCATCTTTCCAAATCTTTAATGTTCATTTTTTTCCACTCTCTATGTCTATGTGTACACATGTTTTAGCTTCTACTTATAAATGAGAACATGCTGTGTTTGACTTTCTGTTTCTGTGTTGTTTCACTTAAGACAGTGGCCTCCAGTTCCATCCATGTAAATGCAAAAGACATTTTATTTTATTTTTTGACTGAACAGTATTCCATTATATAAGTATACCTTGTGAAAATACAAATACTTTAATACCCCTGTGCCCTTGCACTTCAAATTATACACACATATCCTTCCCCCACCCACCACCCCAATCATTGATTCCAGAGAGCACTTCCACTAAAGTTTCTCTTGGAGTGAAGACAGATTCAGAATACACTTTGAGTCAAAGCAGGGTTGGTGTCTGTCTTGAAAGAGTGTGACAGAATGGCCACCCCAGTTACTGTGCAGATATTTTTAAAGAACAGAGGTGGTTTCTGCTGAAGCCTTGCCCTCTACTGCATCTTTCCTGTGGCCATTGCTATGCCAGCATGAGAAGACTGGCCAAAATTATACTGCCAGGGAGGTCTTGTAAGAAAGTGAATATAATGGTCCCACACAGGGGTTGAACCTGTGACCCAGTTCTTATTAGCACGCTCTACCCAGCAGAACTAACTCTAAAGTGCTTGCTGAATTTTTCTGAGATAACTCTTGATGTTTTATTTTCAAAGTCATGTGGCTGACCCAATAAAGAAGCTGGCTAGTTAACTTAAAAATGTCTTTATGCCATTTTTAGAACATATGGGGCAGAAAGACCTTTGCATTGGTCAGTATTTGTAAAGAGCATTTGGTTTGTAAGAAAATGAATGCATTGCTATTCCAAGGGACATACAAGACAATCCCATGTTTCTCCATTTTTGATCCTGGAAGGTGGCTTTACAGGATAGTTCTTGGACTGTAGAATCCACCTTGTAGTTAAGCATGTAATCAAAATAAAAAAGACAGCTATACAAATACACAGATTTTAAGGCTATCCACACAGAAGAAGCTAGCTGTTTTAAGAAAAAGATATTTTTAATTATGTGTCTATTATATGCCAGGCACTTGGATATGCATATTTACTTACAGTATTTTTGTGGTTCCATTATACCTATTATTTTCCTCATTTTATAACATGAGTAAACTGAGGCTTAGAGAGGTTTAAATAATGTATTCAAGATCACCCTCAGAGTCTGAAAATTGGTTACCTACTCCTACCTTGTGAATTTTTACCATCCATTCAACAGTACTGACCTTTCTCTCTATTAACCTTTTAACCTTTGTATTTATGAGTAATCGTGGCATTTGAAGTCATTGAGCTTCTCCTTTGAAATTAATCTTATGAGTTATGAATACACAATATATTTGCCTTTCACATTAGCCAGTTCTGAAAATATTGGTAATATTTATTACTATTTAATCAAAATGTCATTTAATTTATTTTAGCTTCCTTCCAGTGTGACAGGTGATGATGATGATGATCATGATAATGATAATGATGATTCCAGGGCTCCACCTTTCTTCAGTAGATCTGGATATTTTGCTTCAGTAGGTCTGGGTGATGGAGATGAATTTGCATTTTTAACAAGACTTCTGCTCAACCCCTGTCCTAGCCCTGAAGATTATGAAGCAGGAAATACCAGAATACAGAGAAACACTATGCTGAAGGAAGAGGGGCTAGACTGTTTCTCTCAGTGCATTTAATTGTAAAGTTGGAGTTAAGGAGAGTTGATGTTTTGGAAACACAAGGAGTTTGTTTAAATTCTAATTCTCTCTTGTTTTAGCTGCATGAACTTGGGCAACTTCATTTCTCACAGTGTCAATTTCCTCATCTATAAAATGGGCATACTAATGGCACCTTCTTCATAAGGTTGTTGTGAGGTTAAAACTAAGATACTATGCCTGGCACATGGCAAATATTCAATAAAATATTTTAAAAATTTATTACAAATACTGTACTTCATACATGAGACAGCATAACTTCATAGTAGATTCAGACAGAAAACAAAATGAAATTTAGAAAATTTTTGAGAAAATGCATGAATATATTGTTCTTGGAAGTAAGAATTTTAATTCGTTCTAACAAATATTTTTTAAGTGTTTGTTTTTCTGTTTTGTTCTAACCACTGTGCTAGGCACACAGATATTTTGTGAACATACCTACACCTTGAGGCTGATGTGCAGGTGGGCAAAATGCTCCACTTGTTCCTTTTACTGGAGACACAATATTGGGCTGAGAAAATCATGACTCTGATCTAATATAGACAAATTTAGGATGTTCTAAGTTTCCAAGACTTTAAAATATGAGTAGATTATTAAATGAGAAGATCTCTTACTTTCTCCAGGCAGAAAAATAAGATAGCCCATGTCGGTTTGCCCAAATTTGAAATTTTAGGAAAGTACAGAACTTTACCCTAAACATTTTTTCTCTTCATTGCCCTTGCATGACTTCAACTCTTTGATTTAAATCAAGTCAATTTATTTTGTGAGGATTTTAATAACATATTAATTATGATCAGATTGGCACCTAATGACTAGCTCCCCGAGACTGACAGACATTGGACTATTTATATATAATCTCTGCCCTTTCAGTTTGACCTACTTTGACAGTTCAATTAAACCAATTGACTTTTAAAGTTTGTTTATGAAATGGCTAGGGAACACTGAGTATGTGGGGTACTTAGCATTTGTATAACACACCATTTAATATGTTCCCTTAGTGTTATTTCTGGAGTCTAGGAAAATACTACTCTCTGACAGGAAAATCACAGTCAAGTCACAAGTGGAGAAACTAAGTGTGTCAGTATACGTGTGCATGTTTGTTGGAATATGTGTTTGTAATGCACACACATCATTTATTCGTAAAATATGAAAGGGCCCTTTCTGTATGTAAACTGATTGTCTGTAGTTCTCAGTTTCATCTGACTTGTTTTATGTGCTTGTTTAAGTATGTTTTAATCTAGTGTTCATTCATTTGTTCAACAATCATTAATTGAGCACTTACTGTGCATCAGCTGCTATAATACACTTTGTAACTCTCTATGTACATGTCCCAGGCCTTGTAATGATAGTGAAGTAGGCCGGAGAAGTACAATTTCTGTGTCCCCTGCTTACTTATAAGCCCCCAGTGAGATGCAGTATATGACACAGAATAAGAGCTGTCTCTTGCTAAAGCCAAATTTTCTAGGTTTGTATCCTAGCTTTGCTACTTATCAGTTGACACTAGGCAAAGTGGTTAACTTCTGCTTCAGAACTTAATTCTCTTCATTGTTCTGTGGATCATGTGCACTAGCAAATACACAAAATTTAGAATGGCTCATGAGGAGCTCAGTGCATGTCATCCACTACTGTTATTAGTATTGCTGTCACTGTGAACTAGATATTCAAGAGATGGGATTTTGATATTATTACTTCCAAGACCAAGATACAGCCAGATCCTGCCTTCCATTTACCTTGTCTCCCTGTGGAATTCTGGGTTGAGAGAAGTATACACACAGAACAAAAGAAGAGTGAATAATATTGAGTCAGTGCCCAGTAATGTCCAAAGTAGGGCACCATGGTGAAAGTTGGGTTGTTAAATGAAGTATAGGTATTTACTCACTTACTCATCTCTGAGAATAGGAAAAAGAAAGGAAGGTAAAGATTGTAGGGGGACATATTCTTAAGTCTGTGGTGAGAAAGACTGAAAGAGAGAGATGCTGGTTGCCCTAGGTGTCGTTACTAAAATAATGGTAATCAGAGTGGCAGATTTAATACAAAATGCTGCCTAGTTAAAAAAAAAAATGGTTCAATACCAGATTTCAACCAATAATTTAGCAACTTATTTCTATCTGTATAATTGTTACAAAAAGACAGGCAGAAGTATAAATGTAGGGGAAAGATACAGAAATATTCCTTACCTGGGCTATGTTCAGGACTTCATGTCAAATCGCATCCAGCTGTTATAGTCTAAGAATCTGCATTCTAGCCTGGACAATAAAACAAACCGCATAGTTCACTATGAAAACATGAGTAAGACATTTTTTTCATAAGAAAAAAATCAAACAAAATCATGTAAGTGTTCTGAGCAGAGTTTCAGCATAGGCAATCTAGACTTCACGGAAGTGGAGACACTTAGTGAAAGTGAAGGTTTACTATGCACTTACTTTGTGTAAGCATTGTGCTGCATGTTACATATACATGATCCCATTTTATTCCCAAAACCACCCTATGAGGAAAAACTATTTTCTCCATTTTACAAGTGACAAAAGAAGGCTTACAGAAAATAAATAATTTCTGAGGTCTGTATGTAGTAACTGCCTGAATCTGTTTCAAAACCAGGTGGTCCGGCCACCATGTATGAGTGCCTAACCTCTGTTCTACCGCCTTTTCCCACTTTTCCCTGCTGCTTCCTACCAGAATGTAGGAAAGTTCCAGTCAAAGGAATAAGTGAATGTGTTAATAGACAGTGGATATTAAAATTTGTTTTATAGACTTCCATTAACGAACACTTTGAACAAGGCCTGGGGCTGTTGATGGAGACTTTAAGAGTTACTTACAAGGCATGATCACTTCCACTAAATGCTTAATCTTCATGGGAGGACAAGACAATGAATAAATAATGCTAGATGAATAGTGCAAAGGGTAAGTGGTGAACATTTAATCAATGATTTTTTATTAAGCACCTACCAGGTGCTAAGTTAATGACATTGTAAAGCCTGCCTCTAAAGTATTTTTACAATTCATTAAGCAAGATAATAAATGTATATAAACAACTATAACAGACAGCAGGATGTGGAAAGTCCTAGCAAAGAGAATTAGGAAAAATGGGGCTAGGGATGACATAAGAATTAAAAAAGTAGGAATATCATCCACTATGCCTGGAGCACCTAGTATATGCTAGCACTCTACTTGAGAGTTTACTTTTTTTTTTTTTTTTTTTTTTACCCTACTCAATTGTATCACAATGTAATTAGAGCATAGATATTTACTCAAATTGTATGCATCAGGAAACTAGAGTACATACAGGTTAAGTGTTTTAGGTAAAAGTTAAAAAACAAAGAAAGTAAGCAGCACAACTCTCCAACTGGCAAGCCTCTTATTTTTAAAGCATTTTTTAACATTCGATGAGATGATGAAGAGACACAAATATAGAGCAGTTTGGTAGCAAACTCCGAGATAGTCCCCAGATATTTTCATCTCCCATTGTTCACACTTTGTGTAGGTTTCTCTCTCAGAGGTTGTGGTTAGTTTTGTGTGACCCATAGCATATGGCAGAAGTGACATTGTGTGACTTCTGGGACTCATAAGAGATTATAAGAAGCTTTGTAGTTTTTGCTGTGATTTCTTACAAGGCTTTCTCTGGGTGCCCTTGGGTCCCAAATTAAGAATGTGATTACTTTGAGGCCACTACTCTGGAGACACCAGATGGAGAGGCCACATGAAGAGATCACACTACATAAAGAGAGATGCTCAGCAAGTGGCCAGCTTTTCCACCGTCAGCAAACCTAATCGTTAGAGTTGATGCCCCAGACATTGTGGAGCAGACACAAGACTGCCTCCATGAGATCAACCCACATTGAAAATTCTGGAGCAAAATAAGTGATTGTTGTTTGTAAGCCACTAAGAATTTGGAGTAATTTGATATACAACTGTAGATAATTAGAACAGAGACTGAGTGCATATTAGTTGTCTATTGTTATGTAACAAATGACCCAAAAATCAGTAGCTTAAAACTACATCGTTTTGTTACCTCAGTTTCTGTTGTGTTTAGAATCTGGTCATGACTTATCTGGGTCTTCCACTTCAAGGTCTCTCATTAGGCTGCATCGTGTTGGCTAGGATAATAGTCGTCTCAAGGGTCAGCTGGGAAGAATCTGCTTTTTAGCTTACTTACATGATTGTTAGCAAAATTCATCTTCTTAAAGAGTGTTAGATTAAGGAGTTAACTTCTCACTTGTTGTTGGCTAGTGGACTCCTTCCATTCCTTGCCCCACCTGCCTTTCCATATAATATCTCAAGTCAGAACAAGCAAGAAAGCAAGCAAGTGAGAGTGACAACAAGAAAGAAAAATTACCAGTAATACGGAAGTCACAATCTTTTGGAACCTAATCATGGAAATGACATCCCATTGCATTTTCTGTATTTTATTCATAAGAAGAATGCCAAAAATGTAGTTTTCACTCAAGAGGAGGGGATTACACAAAGACTGGAATACCAAGAGGCAAAGGTCATTGAAGACTGTCTTCAGGCTGCTGTAACATAATATCATAGACTGGGTGGATGGCTTACAAAGAAACAGATACTTACTTCTCACCGTTCTGGAGGCTGAAAGTCAGACATCAGGGTGCCAGCATGATCATGTCTTGTTGAGGGCCTTCTTTCAGGTTGCAGACAGCTGTTTTCTCATCGTATCCTCATGTGGTAGAAAGCTGAGAGAGAAAGCAGGCTTTCTGATGTCTTCTTATAGGGTCATTAGTTCCATTAATAAGGGTTCAGTTCTTATGACTTAATTACTTCCTAATTGTCTTACTTTCTAATACCATCACATTAGAGGTTAAAATTTCAACATATAAATTGGAGAGAGCCTGGATATTCAGTGTATAGCAAGGACCATTTTAGAAACATGCCTACCACAATGGTAAGTCCAAATACTTGTTGGAAACAATTCATCCTTTCATTTTATAGAAAATAATGAATAAAAGTATTTTTTGAGAAAGAGAATTAACTCTAGGTTTCACTCAGGATTCTAAAATGTAGGGATGTATAAGATAGGAAGGATAATTATTTTAGTCACTGACTCTCTGCTTCTCCATCTTTAAGTGTTGATAATAGTTCTTAATTAACAAAATTATATATTATGAATATTAAATGACAAAATGTAATTGCAAATATCTATAAGCACATCTGGTATATATGGGGATCTGATTTTGAGACTATGTTAAAAAATTTAGTTAAAGAGAAAATTACAATTCTAGTAGAAAATTTAAAAGTATAAAGAAGACATTAAAATCCATGCATTTCTCATGTATCTGTGAGTGTGGAAAATATTATCTGTAAATTCAGAGACAAGAAAGAAGTAAGTTTTAGTTTTTCAGTTTTCAAAAGTCTTCCCCTTCCATTTTCTCCATTTGTGTCTTGTCAAAAGTAACTTATTTAAAGGATGCTGTCTTTATTTCTCTGAATTTAACATTTGGCAAGGTGGTAATCATGCCTTAGAGGACTACTGAGCCAATACAGAAAAGAATGAAGCAAAATCAAATATTGGATTTTGTAATATTTGAACTACCAGTGGTTGGACATTCAGGATACAAAAGTGTTGAATGAGAAAGTAAAACAGTAAATCATCAACAACAATATAAACTGTAATAGAAAGTGGACAGCTTATAGTAGAGAAAGAGTCTGAATGAAGTGATGTGAACACGTACGTGGAAAAGAGTTCATTCTACTTGAGAAAATGAAGAAAACTACCAGAAGATCCAAAATACAAACAAAAAGAAATACTGTATTCATGGAAGATCTCATATTAATAATGCTAACAATTCATATTCACTTATTGATTCTATAAATTGAATATGGTATCGATACAAATTTCATCCATTGTTTTCTTACTAGATAAATGTTATATGAAAAATAAATAATATACAAGAGATTATTCGATTCATGGGGAAGTTTATTACTACTAGATATTAAAATGTTATCAAGCTAAAATAATTAAAACAGTGTAATGTTTTCAGGTGTATAGACCAATCAATGAAATACCATATACATTTAAGAAACATAATCAAATATATATGAGATTTTAAGTATATGGTAAATATGACATTTCATATTGGTGAGGAACTGGTAGGTTATTCAATAAATGTTGTTGGAATATATGGGCACCTGGAAAAAAAATGAAATTGAATCCATAGTTCACACCTAAATGAACTCCAGACTTAAACATGAAATATTCAAAAAGATTGGTGAACTTTTAAAATATTTTTCTTAGTATAACACAGTGTCCAGAGGTGAAGAAAAGTAAGAAAAAACATGGATAGATTCCACTAAAAAATTTTCTGAAATTTATATTGGAAAAACACAGTAAATCCATAAGACAGCCTTGGAACTCTGGGAAGCATTTGCTAATCATATCGCAGACAAATGGTTCTAAACCCTGTAAGATATAGGCCAAGAGTTCAGGAAGCAAATAAGCAAAAGATGTGAACCAACAGTTCACAGTAGAGGAAATAGGACTCATGCTTAAACACAAAATCTGTTCCACCTCACACATCATAAAAGGAATGTAAACTAAGATGACACAGAGTTTTCATAGTTACCTCTCGGATTGGCAGAAGTCAAAAAGACTGATTGTATACTGTGGTTTGCCACAATGTAGGGAAACAGGCCTTCTCATAATTCACTAGGGGGAGTGTAATTTGGTACAAGCTGCATACAGAAAAATAATGGCAATCTTTATTACTAAAGGGAAAGCCTTGAAAAAATTCAGTAGAATCTGTGGAGATTCTGGTTGCACTTCATTCATCCCTTCAAATTACTTTTGTTGGAATTTTAAATAGTTTTGGTCAAATAGTTTCAGAAATGGTACGGATGGCACTGGTTCTTTCACGCATGAATTCACTTTGTAATAAACTCATCCTCTCCCAAAGCACCTTGTTCTGTGCATTTTAACTATGAAAATGCTCTTCCTCAAATTGAGGCCAACGCTCCCAGCCTTCATTTCACACTCTGAAATTGCTGTAGATTTCAAATTCTACCAATTCACAATAATAATATAGTGCTAGAAAAGAGATTATCAGTTATCCATAATTTAATAAACAGCTTTTTTTTCAGTCTTCACTTCAGACAAACATGTCTTAACGTGGCTTTTTCTTGTTGGAAAGTGGATCTAATCAAAGTTTCCATCAGTCTTGATTAAGGAGAGATCATTATTCCATCTCCCCTGTGTTGCTAGTGAGGGCACAGAGCTTATTGCCGTTTCAAGGCTTCTTCATACAAAGCACATGAAGAAACCTCTAAGAAATAGGAGGCTCAGTTTCACCTGAGGTTGGATAGGGGATTTGCCAAGGGCAATGCTTTAAATCAGAGTTTTTCCAATTTAGCAAGATGTAGCTATGATGCTACCCTGGGAAGAAGCACATAATGAGCACGTAGAAGTACCTCCTTTATGGCTAGAGTTATCCTGGTGTCTTTGATGATGAGGACAAAGAGATGCAAATGTTAACTAGGGACAACCATCTGTCTATAAATGTTTCTGGCATCTGGGATCTTTTTCCTCAGTGTTAGTATCAAAGGGATAGGTTGAGCAAGAGCCGCACAACCCGTTGTCCCTCAGGTGTGCCTCTTCATCTGCTGAAGCAACCAGCCAGACATGGTTCAGAGAAAAATGGAAAACACGGAAAGTTGATTTTACTGGACTCCCATGGAGGTGGGGCATGAGGGTATATGTTCATATGCAGAAGACTGGCAGTTTATTTTCCCCACATGACACGGTTGAAAAACTGAAAATGCTGACTGATAAAATCATAGATAAGGAAGATCTATTAGCAAGCCATGCTGTCTTCCTAAACACATTTCTCTTCCTAAGGTCAATTGTTGAAGTAGGTCCTCATCATTAAATAACTGCCCAGTCTGGCTATAAGAATGTCACAGGTAGGGTTGAAATAAGACAGTAAGCTCTTAATTTTTCCTTCTTGGAGCCTTGGATTTTAAGTCCCAATCATGAATGACCTGCTCTTAGCAGATTTATTTATTGTCAAAGTATTTATTGTCAAAGAAAAATTGCATAGGACAGGATTAAACAGGAAAGGAAAACTTTATTCATGGCTATTGCAATATGGATATGCAATTCAACTACCCTCAAACAAAAAGTAGCAGAAGTTTGAGCACTAAGTGAGCTAGTGAAAAGTGCTGGAGGATGTTAGGGGGAGGTTGGTCAATGTGATGAGGCCATCTGTTATTTTTTTTCAAACTTTTATTTTAGATACAGGGAATACATGTGCAGGTTGGTTATATGAGTATATTGTGTGATGCTGAAGTTTGGCATATGAATAATCTTGACAACTAGAGAGTGAGCATACTACCCAATAGGTAGGTTTTCATCTCCCATCTTTCCCTTCTCCCTTCTAGTAGTCTGCGGTGTCTTTTCTTTCCATGTTTGTATCCATGGGTGCTCAATGGTTAGCTCCCACTTACAAATGAGAGCATGAAGTAATTGGTTTTTGGTTCTTATATCCACAACTGTGTCCATATTGTGATAAGGGATAGAATTTTGTCCTTTATATGGCTGCATTATATTCTATGATGGATACATACCACATCTTCTTTAGCCAATCTACCAGTAGTGGGCACCTAGGTTGATTCCATGTCTTTGTTATTATGAATAGCATGGTGAAGAATGTACAAGTACATGTTTCTTTTTGGTAGAATAATTATTCTCATTTGGGTATATATACAAAGTAATAGGATTGCTGGGTCAAATGGTAGCTTTGTTTTAAGTTCTTTGTGAAATCTCCAAACTGCTTTCCACAATGGTTGAACTAATTCACATTCCCACCAACAGTGTAAAAAAATTCCCTTTTCTCCTCAGCCTCACCAACATCTTTTATTTTTATTTTTTGTTTTTACTTTTTGATAATTGCTGTTCCTTTTGGTGGGAGGTGGCATCTCGTGATTTTGATGTCCATTTCTCTGATGATTAGTAATGATGAGCATTTTTTCATATGTTTGTTGGCAACTTGTATGACTTTTTTTTTAGAAATGTCTATTCATGTCCTTTGCCTATTTTTTTTTTAAACTTTTAATTTCAGGGGTACGTGTGCAGGTTTGTTACATAGGTAAACCTGTGTCATGGGGGTTTGTTATACAGATTATTTCATCACCCAGGTATTAAGCCTAGTACCCATTTTTTATTTTACCTGATACTCTGCCTCCTCCCACCCTCTACCCTCCAAGAGGCCCCAGTGTGTGTTGTTTCCCTCTATATGTCCATGTGTTCTCATCATTTAGCTCCCCCTTATAAGTGAGAACATGTGGTATTTGGTTTTCTGTTCCTGGGTTAGTTTGCTAAGCATAATGGCCTTCAGCTCCACCCAGGTCCCTGCAAAGGACATAATCTTGTTCTTTGTTATGGCTGCATACTATTCCATGGTGTATGTGTACCAAATTTTCTTTATCCCGTCTACCATTGATGGGCATTTAGGTTGATTCCATGTCTTTGCTATGGTGAATAATGCAGCAATGAACATATGCATGCATTTGTCTTTATAATAGAATGATTTATATTCCTTTAAGTGTATATCCAGCAATGGTGTTGCTGGGTTGAATGGTATTTCTGCTTCTAGATCTTTAAGGAATTGCCACACTGTCTTCCACAATGGTTGAACTAATTTATACTACCACCAACAGTGGTATTTCTCTACAATCTCATCAGCAACTGCTATTTTTTGACCTTTTAGTAATAGCCATTTTGACTGGTATGAGATATCTCATTGTAGTTTTGATTTGCGTTTCTCTAGTGATCAGTGATGTTAAGCTTTTTATTCATATGATTGTTGGCCCACATGTATGACTTCTTTTGAAATGTGTCTGTTCATGTCCTTTGCCCACTTTTTAATAAGGTTATCTTTTTCTTGTAAATGTGTTTAAGTTCCTAATAGCTGCTGAAGAGTAGACTTTTGTCAGACGCATGGTTTGCAAAAATTTTCTCCCATCCTGTAGACTGCTTACTCTGTTGATAGTTTCTTGTGCTATGCAGAAGCTGTTTAGTTTAATTAGATCTCATTTGTCATTTTTTGCTTTCATTGCAATTGCTTTTGGTGTTTTCATCATTAAATCTTTGCCTGTGTGTATATCCTGAATGATATTACCAGGGTTGTCTTTCAAGATTTTTATAGTTTTAAGTTTACCAAGAAAAGTTAAAAAATAGAGCGTATAATATATTCATCTTTCTTATAATTACTTCTAGATCAAATTTAGGTTTAATCACTTCAATATTGTAAAAATAATACACTGATTTTTTTCACTTTTTGTATGATTTTATTTTTACATTTAGATTTCTGATCAATTTGCATTTACCCAGTATATGGTACAATGTGTGTGGTGTAAATCCAAATTTATCTTTTTTCTCAAATGACTATCTCTTTATTCCAATACAATTCCTTAAAATGTTCTCTTCCCCCACACTTAGTTTGAGATCATATTCTTTGTAATATTACATTACCACACTTACTTTGGTCTGTTTCCATATTTTCTATTGTATTTTCTTGGTCTGTGTTTCTGATAAAGTGACTGATGCACATTAAAGGTATTTGACTGTGTCTGTTGAATAGCTACTTTGCATATAAAATCACAGCAAGGGCAAAAACAGAACCAGTGATAGGAAGGCATATCCTTATAAGAGGACGTCAAAACCCCGTGCTTCAACAGTTCAATAGCACTTACTTCTGTTGCAGAGCGCAAAAGATCCCTCTACTCCTCTTAAGTTTGAAGTTTCTGGCCGAAGGCTCTAGATGCTGCCCTAGCAAGAGGCTTAATACTGGAATTGCTTTGCCATGGAAGTCTAGTCACTTGAAAAAGAGAAGTATCATCCTTCATACACAATGCTTAATGGACCAACTAAAGGACATACCTAGAAGTCAAGGTTCTGTGGCTTTTCCCCATACCCTGAAAGAATATTTATAAATTATTTATTTATTAAAATGGAAAAGATTAATTTACATAAATTAAATAATTGTTATTTATGTTTATTTTTAGAAATGAGACCTCTGTCTGCCACCCAGGCTGGAGTACAGTGGCACAGTCATAGTTTACTGCAGCCTCGAACCCCTAGGCTCAAGCAAACATCTCACCTCAGCCTTCTTAGTAGCTAGGACTGCAGGCACATGTAGGCATGCTGAGATGATTTTTTAAGATTTCTGTAGAGATGAGGTCTCACTGTCTTGCCCTGGCTGTTTCTGAATGCCTGGCCTCAAGCAATCCCCTTGCCTCAGCTTCCCAAAGTTCTGGCATTACAGGTGTGAGCCACTATGCCTGCCCTATATTCAATTTTTTGATGCTGATTAATTCTATAATAAATATAAGCAATTCCATATGTTGTTGTGCTATGGTCATACAGAAACCAGTGGAATAATTGGAAAGCAAAGAGGGCTGCATATTTTCCAAGAGTCATAGAAATTGTATAAAATCATAGAGAAAATTTGGATCTCTGTTCTCAAAACCCGGGGGCAATGATTTATGTGGGAGAAACTATATCAATTACCAAAGTTGAAGGAGTTGGTAAAATAGAGACAAAATAAAAAGATCAGAAGCCATGTGAATGAGAAGCTCAAGAAAATTGACAAGGAATAAGGCAGAAGGCAGGTGAGAGAGCAGGGGCAAAACTTGGTCAAGTGGAATTTCTTTAGTTATCGGGTCAGTTGGAGGGGAAGATGTAGAATTGGAACAGAGACATTCAGCCTTGGGTCTTATACTATTCTCAAGTATTCCTAGCATTCTACAGACCTTCATCATCTATATCTCCCAAAGAATAAGAAATATAAAACCATGATGAACTTTCAACAGCTTCAGTCTAGAACTGATTCATACCATTGACCATGATCCATCCTGCATTATCTCATTCTGGAAGATATTTTATAATAGCAGAGTCACCAAAGATCATTTTTTTTTTAATCTCTCTGCTGTCCCATTGAAAAAGTATCTAGCACTTCTTAAGTGTTACCATGCCAGGCAGGATGCCTGGTGTGGCACTGAGATAAGACCTCTTATCAACCCAGTCTTCTTTGTTGAAGTGGGTCTGGTAATGCTTACAGTGGGCTGCAGTCAGAGCAGTCAGACGCAGAGGAAGCCTAGAAAACTTCGAAGGGCAGGCCAATGTCATGGCACTAAAGTAGGATAATGGTCTAACGTCTCTCCTGTATGAGGAGAGGAGGGTCCGGAGTGACTCAGAAGAGATAAGCTGAGGCCTGAAAAGAGGGGATTACCTTTGGGTTCTGTCAGAAGCATGATTGTCAAGGGTCAGTGGAATGAGAGAGGAAGTGGAGCCAGCAGAAATCAAGGCAGTTGTGGAAATAAGCTGCTGGTTTTTTTCTGTACTATATTGGAGTATCTTTCTATGCTGTGCTGGGGAGCAAGAAGGACAAAGATGTTGGCACAGATGAATAAGAAATGCAATTTAATTGTAGGTACGACACACCCTGATCGAGAAAAACAGACCCCAGAACTAGCACCAGAGTAGAACTTGGAAGCTCAAATGTGTTTGGTTGATGGATTATGGGGACATGCAGGGGGTCTTGGGGAGGAGTAGTGGGAATAGGAGGACCCTTGAAGTGCTCGAGGTAGTAAGTAGCTCTTTACCAATTGTGTAGCAGTATTTCAGTATTTATTTGGTTACTGGTACAGCTCTACTAATACATAAGGAAGAATATTTATATACATGCTATGTTGTGCTGACATGCTGTATTTATGAGTTAAAAGTACTGCAAAGGGGCTTGAGTATTATATCCTTTTGTGTCAAAAGATGTTGGCTGTAGGCAAAATAGGTAAGCCATTTGATTAAAAATATTCCAGATCAAAATTGGATTTTATTTTATAACAGCAAGAGCTTACAGTACCAAAATGTATAAGGTACTAGATATATGAATTGACAGAAAAGTTCTAGAAAAAAACTAGATTCATAGGTCGAGTTTGTGCAACTCTCATTTCTCAATGGTACTTGGAAACTCAAGTCAACCACCATGGTGTCTTAGAGTTAGCAATCACAAAAAGCATATGAGTATTCATATTCCACCCTTTACTATATTATAATAGCAAATATTTATGTTAGACTGCTTATGTGTCCACATTTTATCTGCTTTGATCCTCTTGAAACTATTGTGAGATATTATTAAAATAAGAAAATAAGGGAGGTAACATTTATTTAAAACATTATTACTATGGTGGGCAGTGTTGTAGGTGTGTTATATTGTCTGATTTTTATCATTGGAAGAACACACTAAGGTAGACATTTTACAGATGAGGATATCCAAGGAGTTGAGGCTTCTCTGTAAATAAGTGGCAAAACCAGGTTTTGTAATTTGCTTGTCTGAGTCTCTTTCTCTTACATTCCACCAAAACCTAGAATATTTAAGCGTTTTAGTGGCCCATGACACCTAGCTAATTAAAGTGAATTCGACCTAGAATGTCTCAACTTCTTCACGATGTGCAGTAGTCACTGAAAAGTGGAAACTTTTAGAAATGTCTCTATCTTTGGGGAAACTTGTTGGTATTTTGGGTTTATTTATTGTGAATTGTGAATATTCATTCTATCATTCCCAAGAACAACCCTTAATAGATCATCTCTTTGCCTATAAACTGAGAAGGAGCACGCTTATAGTCATAAAGAATGCACTTGCACAGGCTGCCTATAAATCCTTGACTGATATGAGTCCTTATGACTTGAATGGACATGAGGAACCACACGGAAAAATACTTCCACTGAAAGAGACACTGAGAACCTAACCAAAGTAACAATATTGGTGAATGTACTACTGAGCATTTATTGTTGTCTTAGCATATAATATTCCTGCAGAAAGTGGAGAAAACGATTAATCCCCATGTAACATTCAATTGAAAAGAACACATGATATGGTATACATTTATTTGAATTAATGTAAAACAGGCTTGGCCCTATACCTAACTGATTATATTATCTCTAATTCTAAGGTTGTACATTTTGTGCTATTTAATCCAATCACTACAAGTTGCAGTCCAGAGAATTATGCAAAAATGTGGAGTAGTTACCTCTGCGTAAGAGCTGACAATCAATGATTTTCTTTGGGGTAGAGGAGATGCAATCTATTCAAGAAAATACATCCTCCCCATCAAGCTTTTAATTTATGTCTGGGGCCTTCTCTCTCTCTCTCTCGTCTCTCAATTCTTGTACCCTCCATTCTTTCACTTCGTTTTCTGAAGTGAAATTGACAGTTGCACAAAGTGGGAGCCTCCATTATCCTCAACCAAAACCTCGTGAATCACTTTGCATTTCCTTACTGCTGGCTCATTTCACAAAAAGTTTACAAGATGTTCTAGGAAGCATCATTCCTGCCACATTATGTTGCCCTGCTTAAGTTTTGTGGCCACACTTAAAAAACATCATTACCTCTCATGGAAGCAAATTCATAATAAGCCTCTTGCAATATACCTCAAGTCCATGACATGTTGGGACTGACATGTATTCATAGATCGAATATAAATAGGCAGCAATTTACACCCAATTAGATGTGAAGGTAAATCTTGGGTTGCAGGAAAATTTCCACTTGTTCAGTATGCAGAGTCTATGTAGTGACTGAGTAACTAATGTAGCTGCCATTTGTTAAGATTTTACCTTATTTAATTTCCACTCAGACACTCTTTAATTTGTGCAGAGCCTAGGGAATGACTTAAGACAGGGTAATTAATTGGAGCCTAGCATCTTTGAAAGGAAAAAAAATCAGGACAAAACTGTTTATTTCTTTTCCCTTTTTTCAAAAATGTCTGGATAATGAGACTAGATCTTGCTACTTTACCTCTCCTCAAGTTGCAGTATTCTGATTACATTAAAATAACCAAGGATGTGTCTTTTGTAACTAAGAAAATGTGATCCAAATAATAAGTTGCATCCATTGACCACTGCTAAGAATAATATGTCTTTTCAACCTGGGCTGAGTAAAATGAAGAATGGGGGAAAAAAAAGTAATGTTATAGGCAATTGGGGAACTTTCATCATATACAATCTAATCACTCCTGTTAAAAAAAAAAAAAAATCTCATTGAAAATGAGAATGTTAAATTGACAAGCTTCCACAGGACCTAATAGTGATTAGTTCAAATGAATCAAAATTGCTGTGAATAATTGATTATTATGAGGAGAAATCTCAAGAGAGTTTGAGAAAATTAATGCATTGAAAGCTGTTATTCAGCCTAAACAGAGTAAGGGAACATTTATCTAATCTGATAGATTTAGATAGAATCCCACTCTGTACATAGCTATTTAATCATATGAATTTCTAGATTTTGAAAAGTTAAAATGGAAAAAGAACTCAAATGGCACGGGACCTAATTCCATCATGCCAAAGACATTTTGGAATCTCACAGAACAGTACTTTTCAAACTTTAAAGTGTATCCGAATTGCTTGGGGATCTTGCTGAACTGAAGATTCAGATTCAGTGGATCTGAAGTGAGGCATGAGATTTGCATTTTTAGTAACCTGTCTGGTGGTGCCAATGCTGCTCATTCTTGGACCAAGCATACTTTGAATATCAAAGTTGTAGAGCACTTGGGTCATGGGTATGTAAATTAATTGCTACTGTAGGAGAATAAGCTAGTTAATACTATGTGCTAGTTTATACAATGCCTGATAACTGGTTGTGTAATAATATAGTCTCAGTGAAATAGAGAATGATTTTAACAGTAGTGAAGTAGGGGATAGATGAGACTTCTCTTCTACCCCAAAGAAAACCATTGACTGTCAGCTATTACGCATAGGTAACTATTCAACATTTTGCATAATTTTCTGGAATGCAACTTGCAGTGATTGGATTAAATAGCACAAAATGTATTGTAGTAAAGTATTTGCCTTTACTACAAATAACAACAAAAACAACTCCTAACATGTATATAGTATTTTGCATTTTACAAAGTAATTTTACATAGTTGATGTCACTTGATTCTCTCAACAACCCTGTGAATTAAGTCAATTAGGTATTATGTTTTCATGTTCCAAATAAATTTCCAGAGAATGACAGTTATTTGCACAATTTTATACAATTACTCAATAAGAGAGCCACAACTCAGACCTATATCTTCTGGTTACAAATCCCATACTGTTTCTACAGACTAGCAGGGTGATTTTGTATAGATCCCATAACATCTCTTACCCTTTTCTCACCAATAAAATAAGTGATTCAGGTTCAATCAGACCAGCGGTTATCAGCTCTCATTGTGTAACCAAAATACCTGGGGAAAAAATAATACCAGTGACCAGCCGCATCCTAGAGCAATTGAACCAGAATATCCAGGATTGGGGTCAGGATATATTTTTAAAAATATGTTAAGCTGATCCTGATGTACAGTGGAGACTGGGAATCATCAAATTAGATATCCACTAAGGTGTCTTTATGCACAGGAATTATACAAAGCTCTGGAAATAGGTTATGTCTCTATCTTCTCCAGGAAAATCTTAGGCTCAATTAAATCTATTAAGTATGGATTAGTCTACAACTGACTTTGTTAAAAATGTTAAATTATGGTTTAGCAACCTTTTACTATTTCCTGTCTTGTTGCATAGGCTTTAACAATTTCACTCAAAAAAGTAAAGACTTTAGTTTGCTTTGAATATCATGCTCTATGCAATATCAGTATCTCTGAATGTCCTTTTTGATTTCTGCATTTGGTACTGAATATTTAGAGTTCTATTTGGGCTTTCCTTGGGATTGGTATCTAAACCCTTTTGATTGTCTTCCAGACTGTCTCTCCTGTTTTGTACTGTGGCTACTGTCACTTCAATCAGGATTTGGAAACAAAGTATGCTTACATATATACTTTTTTGCCTAAGATTTCTATATCAGAAATTGATTATGTAAACAGCTTGAAAATATTTTCTGCTAAGACTTAAAATTATAGTGTAATTATAAGTAAAACTTACAATGTAAGTTTTTAGAAAGTTCAGGTTGTTGGAAGCAGACAGTTTTGTCTTATACAGTCTATTTTACTTTACTATAGTTGGCATGAGCTCAAGAGGACAGGATTAGTCAAGGGCTTACCCTAATAAATTCCATCCTGTTGACCTTCTTTCAAAATTAAATAAGACAGAAAGAAAATGAAGGCTTTGAACACTTGGGAGGACCCAAGGGGGATTTTTGCCTTCCTAGAGTTATACTAAAATATTTGACTACCTGCTGTTGAAGTGGACTTTCAATGAAACCATCCCTTCTGGCAGCATTTTAATTCTGAGTAATATCACTGGGTCAGAAACGAGTCTCTGAGATTCTATAAGAAGAGGTCAGTGTTCATGACAGATAGTGCAGCTTGTTTAATTTTGGTAGTGAAAATTCAATCACATATGTAATATCCTGAAATGGAACTTTCAATAGTATCTTGATTCTCAAACATTCTGACTTGGATTCTCTATAAATAGGCAGTTTATTCCGTAAGGAAGTAAAAGTATCACTGCTCCAAAAAAGCCTACAATATGGAATTATTGGGGAAGTAAGTGTTAAACAATCTTTTGACGATGTATCATAAATACTGGTTCCTTAGTGTTTAGCCTGACTATCTAGCCTTTCTTATATCATTCATGAGGTCTAGAGACACATCTCTCATTTGATTTTACTGTGAGATTTCCAGACCCTAAGGAGACTTATCTGATTATCATTACAAACACACTTTCTTTATTTTTGAGACAGAGTTTCATTCTGTCACCCAGGCTGGAGTGCAATGGTGTGATTTTGGCTCACTGCAGCCTCTGCCTCCTGAGCTCAAGCAATCCTCCTACCTCAGCCTCCTAAGTAGCTGGGACTACAAGCATGCACCAACACACCCAGCTAATTTTTGTATGTTTTGTAGAGACTGGGTTTCACCATGTTGTCCATGCTGGTCTCAAATTTCTGGACTCAAGCACTCTACCTGCCTCAGCCTCCCAAAGTGCTGGGATTACAGGCATGAGCTGCCATGCATGGCAAAACACACTCTTACTAATCACAAGTAGAAAGGTCCTGTGGCACCCCACTACCTTTGCTAATTTCTGAATTTTCTTATTCATTGGACAGTGTCTTTAATAAAATTGCTCCTGTACCCCATGGACCTCACAGAAGAAATATATTATATATTTTTTCGTTCTAGAGATTCCAGGTGTATTTCATTTGTCTCCCTCCCAGACAAACAGCTCTGCCCAAGACCAGTTACACCTAGATTCCACAATATTTGGCTATCACTGTTCTGGGGAGATGGTTACTGTGTTCAGTACATATTAGAAATTTATCCTGCTACATTAACTCCTTTATTTGGATCTTGGAACTTTATTTCCTAGTAAGCTATTTCTTCAATATGTAGCTATTTCTATAGAGGGGACAGTATAGAGTTAATGTATAGAGTTTAATGCTGACATTAAATAATAAACCTTAGCAAATTGGTTGCTCTCATTTAGAATTGATGATATCTTACAAAATTTCTAAGAGGACTTGGTCATTAGCGTCAGAGCCAGTTATTCACGTGAGCATTGTGTGTGACTTCCCAATTCAGTGTGTGCAGTAACTTTCTTTTTGATTTAAGAAAAATACTTTTTTTTTGTAGTAAGCTTGAGGATGCAAGTTTTAACTCTTCCTGTGTCACTCTGAAGAATGTATATACAATGTTTCAGTATTAAAAACAGTAGCAATTTAACTTTTCCTAAGGGAAAAATTCAGATAATGGAGTCTGATAATAGATGGTATAACATATTTGTTCAAATCTCAAAATATTTGCCTTTTTGTAAGGGTTTAAATCAGAGTACAGCGTAGGTCAAAACCATCTTCTGATTTCTGTGGTATCTGATATGGTTTGGATCTGTGTTCCCACCCAAATATCATATTTAATTGTAATCCCCAGTGTCAGAGGTTAGGCCTGGTGGGAGGTGATTGGATCATTGTAAGTGCATCCTATATGAATGATTTAATACCATCCCTTTGCTGCAGTTCTCATGAAAGAGTTCTTATGAGACCTGATTGTTCAAAAGTGTGTAGCACTACCTGCTTCTTCCCTCTGCTCCAGCCATGTGAAGTTCTGGCTCCGTCTTTGCCTTTTGCTGATTGTAAGTTCACTGAGGGCTCCTCAGAAGCCAAGCAGATGCCAGCATCATACTTCCTGTACAGCCTAAGGAACAGGGAGCCAATTAAATCTCTTTTATTTCTAAATTACCCAGTCTCTGGTATTTCTTTATACCAATGTGAGAACAGACTAAGACAGAAAATTGGTCCTGAAGAGTGGGGCATTGCTATAAAGATACCTGGCAGTGTGGAAGCAGCTTTGGAACTGGGTAATTGGTAGAGGTTGGAAGAGTGTGAATGGCTCAGAAGAAGACAGGAAGATACGGAAAAATATGGAACTTCCCTGATACTGTTGAATGGTTGTGACCCAAATGGTTATAGTGATATGGATAAAGATGATCATGCTGATGAGGTCTCAGATGGAGATGAGGATCTTACTGGGAACTGGAGCAAAGGTCACTTTAGTTATACTTTAGCAAAGAACCTGGGCACATTGTGCCCCTGCCTTAGGGATCTGTGAAACTTTGAACTTGAGAGTCATAATTTAGGGTATCTTGCAGAAGAAATTTCTAAGCAACAAGGTGTTCAAGATGTGCCTGGCTGCTTCTAAAATTCCATGCTCATATATGTGAACGAAGAAATGACATAAAACTAGAACTTATAAACTAAGCAGAGTGCAAATGTTTGGAAAATTTGCAGCCTGGCCATGTGGTATAAAAGAAAATTCTATTTTCAGGGGAGGAACTCAAACAGGGTGCAGAGTAAATAGGAGCCAAGTACTAATAGCCAAGAAAATGGGACAAAGGCCTGGAAGGCATTTCAGAGACCTTTAAGGCAGCCCCTCTCATCACAGGCACAGAGGCCTACGACAGAAGAATGGTTTCATGGGCCAGGCCCTGGGCCCCACTATCCTGCACAGCCTCAGGACACCAGGGCACCACTCTGCATCCTGGCCACTCCAGCTCCTGCTATGGTTCAAAGGTGCCCAGGTACAGTTTGGGCCACTGCTTCAGAGGGTGCAAGTTGTAAGCCTTGGTGGCTTCCAAGTAGTGTTAAGTCTGGAAGATAAACAGAGTGCAAGAGTTGAGGCTTGGGAGCCTCTGCCTAGATTTCAGAGGATGTATGAAAAAGCTTGTACGTCCAGGCAGAAACTGCTGTAGGAGCAGAGCCCTCATGAAGAACTTCAACTACAGCAGTGCAGAGAGGAAATGTGGGGTCCTCTGGACCCTGGAATGGTAGATTCGCTGGCAGCTCTCACCCTGTGCCTAGAAAAGCCACAAACACTCAATACCAGCCCTTGAGAGCAGTTGTGGGGACTGAACTCTGCAAAGTCACAGGCGCAAATTTGCCCAAAGCCTTGGGAGTCCACCCATTGCATCAGTATGCCCTGGATATGGGACATTGAATCAAAGGAGATTATTTGGAGCTTTGAGATTTAATGACTTCCCTGCTGGGTTTCAGACTTGCATGAGGCCTGCAGACCCTTTCTTTTGGCTAATTTCTCCCTTTTGGAATGATAATATTTACTCAATGCCTATACCTCCATTGTATTTTTGGAGTATCCAACTTGTCTTTGATTTTACAAGTTTCTAGGTGGAATGGACTAGCCTTGTCTCAGATGAGACTTTGAACTTTGGGCATTTGAGTTAATGCTAAAATGAGTGAGATAAGACTTTGGCGGACTGTTGGTAAACCATGATTATATTTTGCACTGTGAGAAGGGCATGAGATTTGGGAGGGGCCAGGGGTGGAATTACATTGTGTTTCTATCCAAATCTCATGTTCAGTTGAAATCACCAATGTTGGAGGTGGAACCTTGTTGGGAAGTGATTGGATCATGGGGGTGCATTTTTCATGAATGGTTTAGCAACATCCTTTTGATGCTGTTCTCTTGACAGAGTTGTCATAAGAGGCATGGTTTTTAAAAGTTTGCAGCACCCGCCCCGCACCCCCCACTTCCTCCTGCTCTAGCCATGTGAAATGCTGTCCCAGGTTTGCCTTGGTTCTAGTAAACAACTGGAGAGCTGCCTGTCCAGAATTGGGGACGTCCCACAGGGAGAATCTTGTCAGTGTGGGATTGGGTGGGGGTTCAAGCCCAGGGGACTTGTGGAATGTTCCCCTTTGCCTTTCACCATGATTGTAATTTTCCTGAGGCCTCCTCAAAAGCCAAGAAAATGCTAACATCATGCTTTCTGTACAGCCTGTGGAACCATAAGCCAATGAAATAGATTTTCTTTATATATTACTCAATCTCAGGTATTTCTTTACAGCAATGTGAAAACAGACTAATACAGTATCAGAGTTAAATATGTGATAGGAGAACGAGGTAAAAAGATATGGGCTAGTTGTGCCAGTGTATACTTTCTGCCCTTCCAGTTTCATTCTCCAGCCATCTCCCTTTTGTATTTTGCTTCAGAGGTCTGAGCTTTATGGACTACATAGAGGGATGTCCCCTTACTTTCTGGCTTCTGACAGAGTTTGGCTAATAAGAAGCCCTGGCAAGCCATCAGAGGGAGAGAAGCAGAAGGTAGGGTATGTCCCTGGGCTTTCTACCTGGAAGTTTGCATGCATCAGGCTAGCTGAGTTTTTCCAGGAAATGTCACTGCTTCTACCAGGATAATCTTCTCTACAGGACTCTCTCCAACCTGATGCTAGGTACCTCCTGTCCCTTGTTTCTTTAGGCCTTGCGGAGTTAGCAGCTTTGCAGTTAATAGCCTCATGGCTCTCATTCCTTGTAATTTTCTTGCAAATGTGACTGTGCTACCTCTTGCAGAAACCCAGCATGATTCACTTCTGTTAACGTACTATTCGCTTGAATAAATGGGATATCTTAACTTTATGTTCAAGGTAAAGAAGACTATTAACTACACATGACTTCCAACATTTAAGAAACCTGGACATAAAAGCAATGAGTAATATAAGTGCTCAGTAATAATGAGAGGTGAGAAATTATATACTTGTAACATTCAAAGCTGATATTCAGTTGATATGCATTCATACATCCATATGGTTGATCATAACTGCCTTCCATTCTGATTGGCATGAAATCTATTGAGAAATATTTTGAATATAACCATGGTTAAATTGATATATATTACTCATGTGCCTTAAGCCCAGGTTTGCCTCAGTTCTAGCACACAATTGTGACTCTACTACTTCCTGCAGGAACCCAGCATAATTCACTTGAGCTACCTGTCCAGAATGGGGGAGGTCCTACAGGGAATATCCTGACAGTGTGGGCAGGCTGGCTGGGAGTTCATGCCCAGGGCACTTGTGAAATGTACCTCCTACAGCAAAGTGCTGCTGAACAGCTACTCTGATTTGACATCTCTTTTGGCCAGGTTGAGAGTGGAGTTTCCAGGGCTGGGGATGCTAGTCTTATCTTTCCCTTTTGTGTCTGGCTGTCCTCAGGGATATTTTTCCCTTTGGTTGCTTGTGATACTTCCTGTGGGTTGAGGCAGAGACAAGTCTCCTTCCAGGAAACCTAAGATGTTGGAGAAGCTGGTTGTCTACCTTCAGATCACATTTTCCAGTGTAGAAACTATGAGTCAGGAAGACATTTTCAGAGTGCTTAACCCCCAGAATATCAGAAGGTTGTGGGGAGGTGCATCATGGATGTTCATGGAAATTCAATTCTTTTATTATCTGCTCAGAATTTTTTCACTTCCATGTGGCTGTGGGAGCTGTCTCCTTCTCATATTCAAGTTCTAGGCTATTGCTTGTGATGATCTTGGTGCTGTATATTTGCTTTTTGTTTTCTGTGGAGCAAGAGTGAAGTTAGCACTGCCATTTTGAAACCAGAAACTCCTTAAAATCCATATTATTGAAATTTTAATGTAATGATTTTCTTTTAATTCATAGCATTCGTGGAGTGTATTTCAAATTAATTTTGAAGATTTATCATATTCAAATCAACCAGACTTAACTTGTTCAACATACCCCTGCAATAAACAGTCCATTTGCAAATACAGTTGACCCTTGAACAGCAGTGGTTTTAACTGAAGGATCCACTTACATGTAGATTTTCTCTTGCCTCTGCCACCCCTGAGATAGAAAGACCAACCCTTCCTCCACCTCCTCCTCTGCCTATTCAAGGTGAAGCTAATGAAAATGAAGATCTTAATGTCGATCCACTTCCACTTAATGAATAGTGAATATATTTTCCTTTCCCTACATTTTTCTCAACAACATTTTTTACTTCATTTTATTGGAAGAATATAGTATATAATACAAATAATATACAAAATATGTGTGAATTGACTATGTTATGAGTAAGGCATCTGGTCACCGGTAGGCTATTAGTAATTAACATTTTGCAGAGTCAAAAGTTACACATAAACTTTGGTGCCACTAATCCCAGGTAAGGACCCAGTTTTTCAAGGGTCAACTTCATTATATACGTGAAAATGTGGCACATATACACCATGGAATATTATGGAGCCATAAAAAAGGATGAGTTCCTCTCCTTTGCAGGGACATGGATGATGCTGGAAACCATCATTCTCAGCAAGCTAATACAAGAACAGAAGGGCGCCTGTAGTCCCAGCTACTCGGGAGGCTGAGGCAGGAGAATGGCGTAAACCCGGGAGGCGGAGCTTGCAGTGAGCCGAGATCGCGCCACTGCACTCCAGCGTGGGTGACAGAGCCAGACTCCGTCTCAAAAAAAAAAAAAAAAAAAAAAAAAAAAAAAAAAAAAGAACAGAAAACTAAACACCGCATATTCTTACTTATAAGTGGGAGTTGAACAATGAGAACATGTGGACACAGGGAGGGGAACATTACTTACCTGGGCCTGTCGGGGAGTGAGGGAATAGGGAAGGGAGAGCATTAGGAGAAATACCTAATGTAGATGACGGGTTGATGAGTGCAGCAAACCACCATGGCACGTTTATATACTTATGTAACAAACCTGCACATTCTGCACATGCATCCCAGAACTTAATGTGTAATAAAAAAAAAAAAAAATTACAAGAAAAAAAAAGAACCCATAGTCATGGCTTTGGCATGAAGGCTACTAGTTATGGAACAATTTCTATGCAGTAGGCAGTTATCATGTTTCTTATTTAATTATTCACTCAGCATATTTTTGGTGTGTTGTTATATCCTAGGTTTTCAGATAAGGAAAATAGAACTTGTTTTTCCATCTATTTAGATTTAGTAACTTGTTTTATTTTAGTAACCAAAACAAAACCACTTAATTAGCATCAAAATGGGCTTTAGGGTTTTTCTAACTCCAACGCCCATGCTTTCAACTATTAGAATAAACTGCTTCCCAGAACCTTTCTGTAGCTTAAAGAAAATCTTACGGTTCTGTACAATGGTGTTCAAAATCTTTTTGATGATTAATAATTAAAGTAGGAGGGATTACTTGTAATTGTATTAGTTTATGCCTGTTTCTCTGCAGTGTTTGCATATTGGCTCAAAATATTTTCCAAATGCAAATTAAATATGAGATATGGAGCAGAGTAGTCTAAGCATGACTGAAGGGGTGGTTGTAGGCAGGTACAGAAAAATTTTAGGTGAGGGGAAACATAATGAAATAATTGACAGGATTATATAATTAAATATCTAGATTTAAAAGAGCAATTAGATATTATTTGGGCCAATCGCTTAGTTTATATAATAATCCATATAATAATAAAATAGAAACCTGGATAAATTGAGTGGCTTCCCAGTGGGCATTGTGGAAAATCCTGGAAATCCTCAATATCTGACGGCAGTTAATAAGAAAAATCTTCCTACCAGGATTCCATTACAACAAAACTGAATATATTTTAGATTTGACAAAACATTATTGAGCTTTTATCTTTAACATGTGAGAATAAATATCACAAAATTAAGTTGAAATTTGGATTCTAAATGAGGCTATGAGATAATGTTTAAAATGAAAAAATGAAGTGCTCTTATTTTTAACTTTTATAGCTTTATTACAAAGTCATTAATTTTGTTAAAGTATTTAAGAGTCTTAAAAATTTATTTGATATTAGTGATTTCTCTTTTGAAGTACCTACTATGTCCTCATTCATATCAATTTTTTTCTTCGATTGTTAAGTGATAGAGTTCTACCAGGTTTGAATATTTTGTTAAATTTGTGATTAAACACACTCAACAATCATATACAACATTCTACTCAGAGATTTTATAAAATTCCACACCTTTGTAAGATTTAACATTTCACTGTGAAATTCATTTGACTCATATTTGCATTATATAGCTAAATATAGGAGAGACTGACCTGCAGAAATGAGGCCATGTATGGAAGATAATATCTATTTTTCCCTGTGGAGCAACATGTAAAGGGAGACTAGTTTTAAAACTGATCAGTCGTTACTCATTGTTTTTATGTATAACATTTGTTTCCATGCACAATTGTTTCACTGTAAGAACTTGAAAACATTTTCTTGGATAATAAGAATTCCTTTACATATGTATATGTTATCAATCGAATAATTTTACAAATACTTATTGAACACTTACTATTTGGCATATAAAGATCAAGTTGTGTGTGTGTGTATGTATGTATATATACATGTTTGACATGAAGGTCTTTGTATATCAAAGTATCTATTAAAATGGAAACTTCAGATAATGTTGAATCTTTGAAAACCAAACATAAATTTTCAAAATTGTTGTCAGTGTGTAGCAATATCTCTGAATTTTATCTCTGTATTTCTATTCTTCAGTTTAGTTAATGAGCAAGCACTTCCTATTTTTATAGCTATTGCTATTGATTTTGTAAATATACTAGTTGTAATATTAAAATAAGATTATTAATGTTGGCAGTGCATAATACTTAGCCTTTTGTTTTGCTTAATTTTATAATAGACATATAAGGACATTTAAATATCTCTGATGCTACTAGCAGAAGTAGCTCTATTATATAGTACTTTCCTTCTCTTGTCCTCCACCTAAGTTCAGTGAAAAAGAAAAATAAAATCTTTCAAAATAACATGAGCACTTCCTCATGATCTATAGAATGACACTCACTAAACGAAAAGTAGATGTCATCTTTCATTTCCTTTAAAGATAACAAAGTAAATTTCTAAATAGCTGAATATCAGAATGTTCTAAGGGGTTCATTGTTTCCTTTCTTCTCCATGGCCTACTTCAAGGATAAAGATATATACGCCTATATGTGTGTTTGTGCGTATGTGCCCACACATATATACACTTGTATAATACAAAGACAATAAACATGTATTTAAATTTTCCTGACTTCTAAGTCCATAAAAATAGCTATTTTTAACATACATGTGATTATCAACGAGCATTTTAGATGAAAATGCTTATCAATCTAGATTATTATTTGAACTCGAAGCATTTATGTTGCTCATTGCCTTATTTTTCATATATATTCATTCACCAAAGCAGAACTGGTCTTAAAGCATGTCCATTTCATTTTCATTGGAACAAGTTTTCTTCTTCTCATTCCTACCAGCTCTTAAGGAATTCAGAAAGCAGTTTTCATATTCTGAGCAGTAGCTCATAAGTGTAGGAAGAGAAGGAAGTCAGTCTTTTCCAGGGCTATGGCCAGCTTCCTAGAGGGCTCTTAATTATGCATCTTGACTTTGGTAATTGAGTATTGTATCCATTTTTCAGCCACTTTATCATAAAGAAGGATGTCTAAGAAAATGTAGCACAGCATCTAACTATTGAATACCATTACTAACTCTTTAAAATAATCTCATATCAGTAAATAATAAGAGAAAAAACAGTTCAGCTCTGCTTTCTATTTTTGGATGGTAATTTCTGAGCTTTAGACCTGTTCCATCTATATTAATGGAATTAGCATGTAGGAACCTGGATTTTTCTATCAGGACTTAGGTGGTCCCTTATCTGCAATAAAAGGATATATATATAATATATAATATAATTATATATAATATGTAATAATATACATAATATATATCTCCATGACACTCTTGAAACCTGTGTCCCTAGACAAATTAATATTCTATTCTGAATAGACTCATTTGAAAGAGAGCCTGTTTACAGACCAGTAAGAAGGCCATGGAGAATATAAGCAGAGCAGCTAAGAAAAGAGGCATTTTATAGCTAATTGTTATTAGTTGTATATACTACATTTTATAGAAATAAGAAAAAGAGATATTTTCTCACTGTAACAAACTTACCTTCCTTCCATTTTGCCCCACCCCTCACTTACCCTCTTTCAGTATATGCTTGGTCACAAGGAGATACAGCAGATGGGGTTTGAAAACACCATCTGTGCAGATTGTGGGAAGATGGCAGCAGTGATAGGGCATCATTTTTGAATTTCTTGAACTCCTGCATAAATACAGAAAAAAAGGAGCTAGATGGCAAAGTCAAAAAGCCATTGACACTTATGGCAAAACTAGCTACAAGTTATTCCCATAAACCTTAAGATACAAGTCATAAGGACAAGCCACCAATAGTTACAAAACATTTGGTATTAGAAAGTAGAAGAGGCCGGGCGCGGTGGCTCAAGCCTGTAATCCCAGCCCTTTGGGAGGCCGAGACGGGCGGATCACGAGGTCAGGAGATCGAGACCATCCTGGCTAACATGGTGAAACCCCGTCTCTACTAAAAAATACAAAAAACTAGCTGGGCGAGGTGGCGGGCGCCTGTAGTCCCAGCTACACGGGAGACTGAGGCAGGAGAATGGCGTTAAAAAAAAGAAAGAAGAGTGCAATGGGGAATACTATGGACCTAAAAACAAGAGAACCCCTAAAATAGCCAAGAGGAATTTACTAGAATAGTTGGTGTGCTAACTTGCAAATGGCCACTGAAACTGAAGGGGTTTTATTTAGTCCCACAGTCAGTAAGTACATAGGGCCTTCAGCAAGTACTGGCAGGGCTCAGTCGGTCTAAGGTTTGGGAACTCTCAAAACTTGACCACATGGGGATACCTGCTAAGACATGGTACTCAGATAAGCTGCTGGATGTAGAATAAATACTGGGCAGGAGTGACAACAGAGATACAGAAAAGAGAAGGTACAGATGGAGAGAGAACAGAGGCAAGAAGCTTAGAAAACAAGCTGCTATATTTTTAACTACATGAAAACAAAAGAAGATTAATCATTATGAACATAGAAAAGCTACCTTAAATTTGCTTTTGAAAAGTTCAGGAAAACTAATTTCACATAAAAATGTCTATCAGATAAATAGTAAGTTTAACATAAAAAGACAGACAGAATAAGGAACCAAATACCTTTACAGGAAGCATGAGGAAAGTCATGACTACAAAACAGATAACAACTGTAACCTTCTCTAAAATGACGAAAATACATTAAGGAAGTTATATAAAACATAAGAGTACAATATAAATCATAATTGTAAAAACTTGGATATGAGTTGGTCAGACACGTGGAAAGAACTAGAAATTTAAAAAACATTTCAGAAATTAATACTAAATGTATAAGAAACCTAAGATTAAATAAACACAGAAATAATGCGCATTGTCTTTTGATGCCTACAACAGATCACCCCAAAATGTCTTAGAATGAAACAAAAAACATTTATCTAGCACGCTTGCAAGTCAAAAACTGTGCATAGTTTAAATGGGGCACAGGGTGTCTCACAAGACTTAAATCAAGATGATGATAATCCAGCTGAAGTCATCTCAAGGCTCATTATGGGGAGAGTAAGTGTCTAAGTTTATTCAGTGAATCCAATGTATATGCATTAATTCAGTCATTCACTCTAGGCTTATTTATCAGATGCCTCAGATTCCTTTTGGCTATTGGCCAGATACATGGATTCCTTGGTAGATGGGCCTCTCCTTGTGAATAAATGAGAGAGCAAGAGAGGGCAAAGAAAGTGTAAAGTAGTCTTTTTGTTACTTAATCTCAGGAGTAGCATCCATTATTTTTGGTGCATTCTGTTTACTGGAAATGAGTCACTAGGCCCAGCCTATACTCCAGGCAAGGGGATTACAGAGGCATTTGAATACCCAAAGGGGAGGATCACTGGGGATCGTCTTAGAGACTGCCCATCATAATGCCTTACAAAAATCAGGAGGAAAAAAAAGGAAAAAAAAAAGACAAAAAGAAAAAATGACAACTATTGAAGATAGATGATGAATCTTCAAAGAAGAAAACTAAAGCAAAGGATCAGAATAAACACCAAAGCCTATATATTAACAAAGCTATCCTGAATTAATGGATTTGGTTGTTAAGGATTCACAGCTTTAACATCACTAAAAGAGAGGGTATTCATTTTATTCTTCTTGATGTAAGAGAACAATACTACAACGATTGTCAAATACATATCGTTTATATTGTCTTTTCATTTCACTTATGCTCTAAAATTTCTATTTATCATAGAATTAAGTTCTGAATTGATAATGCCAGTATATTTTCTAATATACTTTAAATAATTCATTTTTTTAGGTTTGTTAATGTGCTACCTATAACCAAATAGCATACTACTTAAGATAAAAGTGCTACACTTTGGAAAATACTTGTACAGCACATAGCAAGGGTTCCATAAATGTTGGGTTATTGTGACAGAGACTGGGAAGTGGTTATAAATGAATAAGTTCAAAACTAACCCTAATAATAGAAAATCCATATCAGAGTTAATGTCATAGATAGCGAGTCAGAAAATACATCCTGAAATGCAAAAGTTAGCCTAAAAATGCTGACAGTGTAGGGGGATTACTCTATTCATGTAAATGTGAACTAATCAATCACATCTCTTTGACCTTTGACAATATGTAGTAGAGGTGAATGGTTTATGCTGAAGTCTGGTAGTATTAGCTCTCTCTAGTTTTGTGTCAATTTCTAATGTGCCAGATGGATACGTTACATGCAGTATTCACTCACAAATTATTTCAGAGAACTTGTTTTTCTATTCCAGAATAAGTGCTTAACATTGTAGTGGTAGGAATGTAGATGTTGCTGTTAATAGGTACTAGCATATGCCACTTTCTTATCCAATTAATAGGTGAATATGTAATCATTTGTCAAGTAGTAGCCTTTGTCAAGCTAACACTTTCATCAGCAATAACTTTACATAATTAGGCTATAAATAGTTCTTTTGTGGAATTATGACAATGACTACAGTGTAGAGGTATATGAATATATACATACAATTCTTTCACTGAAATTAGTCCTAAACAAGAAGGAAAAAAAAACAACTGGTTAGAGAAGTGTGATTCTTGGAAGAAAATTGTCATGTCTTTCTAGAATTCCTAATAATGAAGAGAATAAATGCTAAATATAGAAAATCACAGACTTTAGACTTCAGAGAATAGACAATGTCAATAAAAAGTAACTTAAATAAAGTCAAAGTCTTCTGGCCCCCAAATATGGTGGAAACTAACAGAGAACTATGCATAACAGCTAAGACCCAAGGTTTTACTATAAGAGAAAACAGGACAAAAAGTACTTTTTTTCCCTCTCAGCAGCTGGCACCTTTGCAAGTCCCTGATCATTGGAATTACTGGGACTTTAGCACTTGGCTAGGTTATAAAGTGAATTGTTTAAAGACATTCTAATTTAAAACATGTGTATCTTTTTTTTAACTTCTTTTTCACAGTAACTACATTTTTCTTCCATTTTTGAACCTTCTTGCTATGGAAATCTAGAAGAAATTAAGTCTTCACGCAGTACTCCCAAGTTCTACAGTTAGCTTGCTTATCTGTTCCCATTTCTCTATCTCTGGGCACCACAATAGGCATCTATACAGCAATTTGCAATGCCAAGATGTGAATTACATATGAATTTTTCTTTTTCTTTCTTTTTTTTTTTTTTTTGAGACGGAGTTTCGCTCTTATTGCTCAGGCTGGAGTGCAATGGTGCGATCTCAGCTCACTGCAACCCTTGCCTCCTGGGTTCAAGCGATTCTTCTGTGTCAGCCTCCCAAGTAGCTGGGATTACAGGTACCCATCACCATGCCCAGCTACCTTTTTTTCTTTTTTTGTTTTTTTGGTATTTTTAGTAGAGACGGTGTTTCATCATGTTGGCCAGGCTGGTCTGAAACTCCTGACCTCGTGATCCTCCAGCCTCGGCCTCCCAAAGTGCTGAGATTACAGACATGAGCTACCACGCCCGGCCTACATATGAAAATTAAATTGCCTCTCAACACTGAGGGGAAATAACTGCTCCAGGTAATCACTGCTCCTGCGTACCAGGAAGCAAGTCTACATCATTGGAGGTAAGAGTGGCTTTTTGGAAGTTCAAAGTGGAGCTGAGTTTTTCTTCATCTACAAGCATGACTTCGCCCTTCTTTCATTATGGTCTAACAGTATTTCACTTCATTTTCTTCTTAATGTACTTCCCCTCTAGTGTCTAGGGCTCTTGTGTAAAGCTCTTCTTTCTTCCTGAGAAGATTATCTCTTTCCATCACCACTTCTTGGAAAGTACCTACTTGTCATTAAGGTCTTAAACGTTCCTTGAGTAATCTTATTATCCTAAACTAAATTAACTTCCTTTTTTCATATGCTGCTGAATTCAACATTTCTGGTTTTGAACAATTTATTCAAATTGTAGTTAACTAATTCTTGATATAACTTTTTAATTTCATGTATTTTGCCTCTGTCAGAGAGTAAATGTCATGCAGGCACCACATTGGTCCATTTGACATCTAAACTACAACGGGGCTCAATAAATATTTTTTAGTGAATAAGTAAATAAATTAATTAAGTGATATTCACCAGCTCAGTGGTAGACAGGAACTTTCTTCATTGGCAGAGGTATTGCTGCAAGAAATGAAAGCAGAGTATAGCAGAAAGAGCATTTGATTTGGAGTCAGAACATTTTGGTTCAAGTGCTGGTTCTGTCAATTTTTAGCTGCGTTGGAAATAAAATACCCTAAAGATTAGATCCTTCAACCCTAATGTGAAGACACTTTTCTCAAAGGGCTGCTTTTAATAACTATTTAGGTATTCAAAAATGTAGACAAGAGCTCTTTAGAATTAAAAAAAACATGGCATATAGTACAATGTTTTCCATATAGGCAGTAGCCTACATTGGATTGGCAAATATTTCTTGACATCCCAAATTTAATTGATGAAAATATAGAAGAAAATAATACATTTTTGCTGATCTAAAAACTTTGATTCAAATGCTAAACAAAGTGATAATAATAGTTACAAAACCTTCAACTTTGACAATAATTTGGCACTGTACTTAACAGGAGTCCAGAAAGAATGCTGCTAATATTCAGGAGGTTTCTGAGCTTCTTTGTCTTCTCTGCTTGCTATGCACAATGTCAGTGTTGAAGGCCAAAAGTTAAAATTTGGTCTTATTTGACATAAAATGGCAAATTCAGTCCATTTCAAGAAACAGTTCCTCAGTATTGTCTTACGCATAATCGTGTGTGAGATGCTTAAGATGACAGTAAAAAGGGCAACACCTACTACTTTTAAAAGAATCTGTGAAAGAGATACAGAGATGGCTATGGGACAGGCTTATACTCCTTTCCATGCAAGGTAATGAACTCAGTCCTGCCCATCAGAGAAGCCTCAGAGGACTCATGCTGCCTCTGGAAGCAAAGCACTTACATGGCATTGGTGGAAACCAAGGAATATTGGGCTCCTTGCTCTAGAGAGTAATTCTATTTTTCTTTCCAGTCTGTTCTTCATCAGAGTTTACTTTTCCTATCTCACTTTATCACAAGGTGCCATTTAAAGATGGTTTATTGGTTCAATTAAAACAAGATTCCAAAATGGCAACTCATGGGCCAAACATTGGAAGTTCTGTCTGGCTTGACTCTGGCGTGTTAAAAACAAATAAATTTGATAGGCAGAGAACACACTGTCAAGTTCACTACATTTCCCACTATCCTGTAATACTTCTGCCCACAGCTTCACACATGTTTCGTGTCTTGCCCAAACACAAGTATTGCTTTTCCTAAGAAATATCCTCAGTTTTAGCAGTGACTATTAAGCATGGGGAACCATAATCAAAGAGGGGGTGGGTGAATGAAAGGTAGAACTAAAATTTCAGCGGATAGTGAATTTTTGATTGGAAGTATTTTTCACTTGAAATGTATGTTTATACTTAAACATTACATCAAAATAGGTAACCACCTATTACCACAACTAGCCAGATCTGTAGAAATATATGAAAATTGGAATGAACAGGCTGTAGATAACTAGTCAATGCTAGCAGCTTAGACTCATTGGTGTCTGGAAGATGTATGCATGGTAATATACACTTTACATTTATAAACCACTTTATAGCTCATAAAGTATATGCATGTATATTTTCTCATTTATTCTTGATATTTTGATAAAGATTTATATAAAAACTTTTTAAAAAGTTAAAAAATATATATCATCAACCTAAAATTGATAATATTTTATTTTTAACAAATTTGTTATTTTGGCATATTTATATTTATTTTACTAAATTTAATATTTTTAATTTTAACAACCATTTAAAAATAAATGAATATTTCAGATAATTATTGTTAAGCAGGAGTCACAAATATGGCTGTACAATCAAAGGGTAGGATTACTATTGTTAGATGAAGGCCCTGAGAAGAGAGCCCAGGTCAGAACCTAGCTACTATTCCCTGGTAATTTGTAAAATCTCCTAGAAGAGGTAAGGTCTGAGAGAGGCCTGTAAACATGGGGCTTACTGTCGTCAGGTCAAGGGTGCAACCCAGGTAATAGACCCTAAGAAGAAAATTGAGAAGAGGTTGCTGCTTGGTATTTTCAAGTTCTAATGTTTCTATGGCCTATCTTCAAAAATTGATAGGGAAAATAAAAATGAAATCATTATATTAGGTGGAAGGAGTCTTCACAATTGGTCGAAGCAGAAAAGCCTAGAGTAGAGAGCAGGAACTCCATGCACACATGGTGAGGACAAGCTGAGTATAGGTAAGGTATCTGGGCGAGGATCACCTTGATATTTTATCATCAGGTTTACAAAACATTATGAGTGATGACAGCCTTCAGTATGCGTTGGTGTTTCTCAAGTTGTTCTGCCCTGATGTGCACCATTGTCATTCTAAGATGTCTCATTAAGCGCTCCTGTATTGAATATCCAGTTATATTTATCACCTAACATCCTTTTTATAGGTTTCTTTTATCATTTGCAGAGATGGCACTTTATTGCAGGGTAGGGAGGTCGGATTCCTGCAAATGTCTTTATTCTATTCTTTATTGCTTTCTCTGCCTGGATATAGAATTGGAAATATTTTTACTTCAGAATTTTGATGTCTCTCTCTTTCTGCCTCTGAAAGTTTATAACATTTCCTTTGATCCTAGTGTGTAGAAATTTCACAATGATAGGCCTTGGTATGCACCTGTTTTCATCCATTAAGATTGGTATGTCCTTAGTGTGTCTTTTAAGTCACTCAGTTCTGGGAAATATTCTTGAATTATTTTATTCTTTATTCTGTATCCTCTTGTTCTTTCTGTCCCCTCTTTCCGGAATTCCTGTTGTATAGATCTTGGACCACCTGTATTGATACACTGATTTCGTTACCTTGTTCACTCCCATTTCCCATTTCTCTTTTGATTCTGGGATATTTTCTCAAATTTATTTTCTAATACTTCTATTTTTACTAACCGTTTTCACCTATTATGTTTATAAATTATGAGTTATTATTTATTGTTTGTTCTCTGAATATTTATTTTCTCTAGCATCATATTCTTTTTTACATGAATACACTACCTTATTTCTGTGAGAATATTAACGACTTATGTTTTTTAATTTTCATCTGCCTACATTGATTGCTGTTCTCTCAAGTCACTTTAACATTTATATGTTTTGGTCCCTGTCTTTCATATTAGAAGCTTTCATCTGCTCTTTGGTAAACACTTTCAAGAAAAATTTTTTAAGAACCACAACAGTAAGAAAATATAACATATAATATATGGAAACATTATATTTTATATATATGGAGAAGATGCTCAACCCCTTAGTCATTGAAACCAAAATTAGGTACCACTGCGCACTCAATGTAATGACTATATAAAAATAGATTGGCATGGCCAACCTATTTCAAGAGGGTGTGGAGATAATTCACTCTAACTTATCCTAATAATACATGTAGTTTGGAAAATGATTTGGCAGTTTCTTAAAATGTTAAACATGCATCTACCATATATTCCAGACGCTCTACTCCTAAGTTTGTACCCAACAGAAATGAATGTAAATATTCTACCAAGACATTTATAAAATTCTTCAAGAAACTTTTATTATAATAGCCAAAAACTGGAAAGAATCCAAATGTCCATCAGTGTGTAAGCAGATAAATTATGATGCGTCTATACAATGGAATACTACTCAGCAATGAAAATAATTAACTATTGATACAAAACTGTTGGCAACAGGTTTGAGGCATCTCTTATGCTGAGTGAAATAAGCCAGACAAAATAAGAGTGTGTATTGCATTACTCCATTCATATAAAATGCTTGAAAATGCAAACTAGTCTCTAATGATAGAAAAACAATCATTGGCTTCCTAGAATGGGAAGGGCTCTGAGGAAGAGAATACAAAGTGGAGGAAGTTTTTGTGAGTGATCAATTTTTAAACATGCATATATACATATCTCAAAACATCGTTATGTCTTTAAATGTGAAATTTTTGCATGCAAAACTTATCTCCATAGAATTGTTTAACAATAAGAAATTATTTATAAACTTCAGAGTCTACCTCAGATCCTAATTCCTTCATACCTATTTCTGTACCAGTATAATGCTGCTTTAATTATTATTACTTATGTTTTAATAGTTGCGAAGGCAGACCCCCTACTAGATAGTTTGGTTATTTCTAGATGTTATATATTCACATCAAATTTCAAATTAAATTGTTATTAGGTTGTTGCAAAAGTCACAGAAGTTTTTGCTATTAAAGTAATGGCAAAAACTGCAATGACTTTTGCACCAACTTAATATGTACATTAAAAATCCTAGAAGGAGGTTGCCCTTTAATTTTGAAAAGATTGACAGCTTTATGGTCATGAATTTTCTTATCCATAACAAGATTTTTACCACCTGTTTTGGTATTCATACATGTCTTTCACAAACATTTTAAAAATTATTATTCTATAATAGTTTTACTTGAGTTAGATCCTTTGATATCATAAAGGTTTTTCTGATATTTTAGATATATTTTCTCTCTACCCTTTTGTCTCTTATTGTTGCTATTTCTTCCATTGGCCTTTGCATATCGATCTAATTTTTGGCAATAATAACAAACTGTAATAACGGTTCCAATAATTAGCCGATAAACAGTCATAACATGAAAAACTAAAGAGAGTAATAAACTTTCTTGACAGGTTGTCCTCTTTTTATGGTGTCTGGAATGGTAATAATATATAAGGATTATTTGTGCCTTGGAGGTTTGGCCACAGTTATAATTAGTACTATAAGGTGAATTTTGAGACATTGGGAATTTATTATTTTTAGCTATAGACTCTTTACAGTATTTAATTGATCTTTGTCATTTTTGATACTTATATTTTCTCTAGAAAAAAAGGCTAATTTTACCTGTGCTTTTAAGTTTTCTTCTGATAAAAATTTTTCTACTATCATTTTCTTAAAAAAATAAAAGATATAATTTTTTAGCATTAACCTCAGTAGAAAGAGATATTTAAAATATTGTCTTAATTCTAGTAATGTTTTAAACAAAATAGCTTTTTTGTTAAGTAATTTTAATATTTGTTTAATGTATTGCTTATTTTATAGTTGTTTTCATATTCTTGAATTAAATACTTAGCTTTTTTTTTTACCGTCTTTTCAAATAACTGCAATTCATTTTACTATGCAAAATGAATGCAAAATTTTACTAGGTAAATGTGCAAGGGATAATCTCAAAACAGATTTATAGCATCATTTGGCGGTGTTTTGTTTGTTCTTCATAACCATACCAAAGTAATGGCAGGAATTAATATTTCCATTTTACAATGAGGAGACATATTGTGAAAAGTTTAGTGGCTTTCCTGCCAACATTCACACATTTATGAATGTTCAAGCAGAAAATAGGACTATAATCGTTCACTCGCTGACTGGTCTACCAGTGCTCTATATGTGAGTGTGCACTGTGAATACAATTAGGCCCAACAGCATGTTTTCAAGACAAGTCCATGCCTGAAAACATCCTTTAATTATAATTCAATCACAGTTCTTGAGGTTTTGTTCTGTTATTTGTTTCCTTTTTTTTTTTTTCTGAGCAAGGGCTTCACTATAAAAAACATTTTTCAGGGCTTATTTGTCTTTGCATCTTAGGTGACGTATGTTGAGGAACTTAATTAAACTTAATTTTCTTTCTGGGATAAGTTGGGCTATGATTAACATGGAGTGTCCACTTGTCTATTTGGGCCTTCAAGTCTACAAATATCCAAATTCACCCTGAAAACTAGATAATCAGATATCAACGGTTCGGGACCAAGGGTCAGGATGACATTATGAGTTTAGACTTGAATTTCTCCATCAACTCCAAACATAGCAGTCAAATAATATATTTAAAGAATGGAAAAATGACTCAGATATGGTAAACTCAAAAGAAGAGAAGTATCTCTAAAGACGAGAAAGGGAAAAAGAAATGTCAGAGTGATAAGTTAGTGATTAGAGACTGGAGCTAGGCCTGCTGGTTCTCAGTCTAGAGGAAGCTGGAATTTGTCTCCCACAGAGTAATGAGAGCTAAAGCTCAGTGTGCATGGCAGGAGACCACAGTCAAGTTAATTGCATGAAACTTGGGGCAGGTGCAGGACTCACCAGCCTATAAAATATGGTTGAAAGAAAATTATGGCTGACCTTGGGATATGGCTTATGTAAAATATATACCTGCAATTTTAAAGGATTCAGACCAAGTCCTTATACACAAGATCCAAAATTAATCCACCCTACATTTAGTGACTGATTTTGAGACTGGTCTGTTATCAAGAGAGAGCTGGAATTATGAGCCTTTATAAAACTGGTCTTGGGGTAGAGTTCCCTTTGTGTCTCTGAAAGAAGGTTAGATTTCTGTGGCAGACAGAAAACAGGTTGAGAAAGAAGGATGGAAGGAAGCTTGATCAAGGTAGTGAGGATCTGTGCCTTTACTTCAGGCAGAGTCCCAGGAAGGTGATATGCCGCCACACAAGAAATTGTTGTGAAGTTCATTTGGCAGATGAGGTTTTAGATAGGTTGCAGTTATTTCTAAGCCCCTATCTGAATAATGGACATACCAGAGATTTTTCAGAGCCATAGAGACCAGAAGACAAAAGTGACCTTAAGACCAATGATGGATGATCATTTGGAATGATGGGCATCTTGGGGAATAATGATGAATAGTGTCCTCTCCATTTTCTCCCCTCCTCACCACACACCCAGTCTTGGAATTAAGTAAGCTCCTTAGGCACAATCCCATAAGAAAAGGAGGCTTCAATTATATTGACATTATTTTCCACTGCTCTAATAAATTGTGAATTTAAAATAGAAATTATGTTGAACTACAGAAATATGTTATCCATGTTGCCTACAAGGTTAATACCTGATTCTAACCCAAACAATTCAAACAAGTGAAATATGTTGCCGTACTGCTATGAGGTTAATAAAATGAACAAGTAAGACTGATCTAACCACTCAGGAGTACCAGCGGTCAGCTATGCCATTCAAACCCACTCCAGTTCTGGCAGGGATTTGCCATCATTTGGTGGTGGTGGTTGCTCTGGCTTTAACCTTGATGAGAATGTCTCTGGTCCTCAACTGGCTGAGATTTTCAAAGTGGTAACAATGACAGTAATTCCAGTTACGTCCTCCTTGGGGGATCCATCTTTGTTGTAGCAGGGAACCTTACTTTTTGCATCTCGTATCCAAAGAAGGCAAAAGTTCCTTTCAGGCTAGCCCTTCTTTCATCATCTTTCCTGAGATGGTATAAGAAGAAGAATCAGTTTATATCAAGATTTGTGTTGTTGTAGCATTTTTACTGGGTACAAAACAGCACTTTAAAAGTTATAAATGGGGTATAACTGAGACCTCCCTCTTCTAAATCCTTTATAACCCAAGATTTAAGAAGAGATACCCAGTGTGAAACCCCCAAAGGGTTGATGATTTCCCGAAGTGTCTTTACCAAGTAGTTTTAGTAAAAAGGCGGCACTGATAGCCATTAGACTTGACACAGATTTTCACTCTCCCCCTCTTAGCCTAAATCCAGAATACCTTCTGCCTATGTTTAAATGTTCCTAGAGAGATTGGACTCCTAAGCACACTTAGAGTTCTTTTGATATTACCTTGCCAATTGTAATTTAACAAACCAAGAAACAAAATGGGGAACAAAGGAGCTCTGTAAGATTTTTTAAATCATGTATCATTTTATATTTCAATTTTCCATTTCATAGTATTATGCTCAAATCATTAATTGAAAACATATTGTTGAAATGTTAGAAGCTGAAATATTAAAATAAAAATTACCTTGGGTTCTTCCTTTTTCTTGTGATATTAAGTTATCATTGGAAAAGTAAGTTTTCTTTTTTGTGTTTTTTAACTCCATATTCTGGGGAAAAGAAGATGGTAGTTTATTTCTAAGACCTGAGCACATGTGTTATGTATGGGAGAGAGGAGCATAAATATTTTGTGTTTCAGGCTGACAGAAAAAAAATTAAGTTCAATTGGTCAGAAACATAGGGAATGAAAGCCGATGCTTGGAGTTGGGGGCTATTTTCAAAGCTCTCGCTTCCCAAGACTGTCAGGTAGAGAGCTAGGTACAATGCATTTGAATGGTCTGGGTGAGCCTGGGCATGTCAGCAGTGAGAATGAGTGCCTGAAGACCAGAAGTTCATCTTCAAATGTCCTGGTTAATATAAACTCCAAGGCGCTTAGACAATCCTGGAAAAGGAGAGGTGTTGGCTAACAGTGACTAGTATGGATATATTGTCAACTTTGGCAAGGAACAGCACAGAGCTAGATATAGAAAAATTGATTTCAATTTAGACTTAGAAAAATAAAGCAACATAAGCATTTGTGTACATTCATACCTAAGGTAAACAAAGTATCAAGCATATAACTGAATATCTACTGACAAATTATATTTTTCAGAAAACCCCCAGGTTTTATAGCTATATATTTCATTTGTATAAAGTATTCATTTCTCAGCTCTCAGTTCCCTTGAAAAATTGGGACTTTTCTTTGAGCTTAACATTTTATCTCTAAACCTCTGTTGGTCAAATTTACTTTTATTTCTGAAATAATATTTCTGCAGGCTCTTTGAGATCCTCATCTTTCTTAAAAATCTCTGAGTTCTTAAAATTGAGTTACAAACCATGGAGGGTGGTAGTTTTTTCACAGTGCCTTCTCTGCTAAAATTTTTGAATACTGTTATTTGGAAATGATTACTGCTATGTCTGAATGAGACCCCCCTGCAAATTCGTAGTTGAAACTTAATTAGTAATATGATAGTATTAAGAGGTGAAGTCATTTGGAGGTGATTTAATTATGAGGGCAGAATCCTCATGAATGGGATTAATGACCTTAGGAAAGAAGATCCTTGGAAGTGTTAGCTCCTTCTGCCATGTGAAGATGCAGCAAGAGACGCCATCTATGAAGCAGAGAATGAGGTTTCACCAGACACTGAATCTGCTGGTGTTTTAATCTTGAAATTCACAGCCTACAGAACTGTATAAGCAATAAATTTCTGTTGTTTATAAATTACCCAGTCTAAGATTTTTTTTAATATAGTGGCAGGAAGGAACTAAGATAGAATTCATGACCTGAAACTGTGAAACTCCTAGAGGAAAACACAGGGGGAAACTTCATGTTATTAGGCTTGGCAATGGTTCCTTGGATATGACACCAAAAACACGAGCAACAAAAGTAAAAATAGACATGTGTCACTATATCAAACTAAAAGACTTCTGTACAGCAAAGGAAGTAATTAACAGAGTGAAAAAGCAACTTATGAAATGGGAGAAAATATTTGGAAACCATCTATCTGATAAGGGGTTAATATCCAAAGTATATAAGAAACTTCAATGATTTAATAGCAAAATAATTCTCCAATTAAAAATGGGCAAAGGATTTGAATAGAAATGTCTTTAAGGAGGACAGTTAAATGGCCAACAGGTATATGAAAATATGCTCATTTCACAAATCCTCAGGGAAATGCAAATCAAAACCCAAATGAGATATCAGTGCAAACCTGTTAGGATGGCTATTATTAACAAAAACAGAAGATAACAAGTATTGGCGAGGATGTGGAGAAATTGGAACCTTTATACACCGATGATGGGAATTTAAAATGGGGCAACAGCTATTTTTGGACTGTATTTTCAACAGTATGGAACTTTTAAAAAATTAAAAATAGAACTACATATGATCCAGCAATCCCACTTCTGGGTATTTATAAAAAAGAATTGGCCAGGCGTGGTGGCTCATGCCTATAATCCCAGCACTTTGGGAGGCTGAGGTGGGCAGATCATGAGGTCAGGAGATGAGACCATCCTGGCTAACACGGTGAAGCCATGTCTCTATTAAAAATGCAAAAAATTACAACCATGAACCACCATACCTGCCCAGAGTGACTAGAATTTTGTGTAGAAGTAATTTGCTTATTATGAAGACTTAGTTAACATATAATATTTGACTAATCAAATCAATTGTGCCCTTAGAATCCTTTCTGTGATATGATATAAAAGAAAATAACTTTAATTATCTATAAAATATACCCCCAAACAGGAATCTATATCAGTCTTCTTGGGTTGCCATAACAAAATACCATAGATAGAGTGTCTTAAATGGAAGCCCAAAGCAGAATGACACTTTAAGCACAGGAGTTCAAGGTTAAAGTGAGCTCTGATCACATCACTACACTCCAGCCAGGGTGACAGAGCAAGACCTAATTTCTGTAAAAATATAAAATAACTATATGCAGATGATTTAATATTTTGGTGAAAATGAGAGACAGAGGGAGAAAGATAGTGACAGCACTATGTATCAAGCTGTCACATAGCTTTATAGACATATGCAAACATGTGAATGTTAAATATCAAAGTATTAATGATCCACTGTATCTGATGTACTGATGTATATTTAGCAATTAAGTTAATTTCTGTTTCTTTGTTTTTACATAATTACAAGTGATTTAATGTCAGAATTTCCTGAGGATTTTTCCTAATCTACATGGTTTAAATTTATCTCAGTATCTCAATATTTACATGAGAAGATGTTCATTGAGAAACTGATTAAAATTGATGCTCTATCCGACTGTATATTCTAACTGCCAGATGTTTACACTGCTGAAATTTCCCAGTAGTGTAATATACCCTAAAATGCTTGAAGAATTTTTAAAAGGGGTTTAAATTCCATTGTAAAGCTATTATGAATACAACTGAAAAGTAACCAATAAAAAAAATGCAAAAAATTAGTCAGGCGTGATGGCACACGCCTATAGTCACAGCCATTCTGGAGGCTGAGGCAGGAGAATCGCTTGAACCTGAGAGGCAGAGGTTACAGTGAGCTGAGATCACACCACTGCACTCTAGCCTGGATAACAAAGTGAGGCTCCACCTCAGGAGAAAAAAAAAAAAAAATTGAATTCAGTATATTGAAGAGATAGATACGTGCACCTCTATGTTCATTCCAGCATTATTTACAATAGCCAAGATGTGAAAGCAACCTAAATGTTCATAGATGGATGAATAAAGAAAATGTGGTATATACATATGATGAATGCTACTCAGCCTTAAAAAATAGAAGGAAATCCTGACACATGACACAACTTGGATGCATCTCCAGGACATTAGGTTAAATGAAATAAACCTGTCACAGAAAGACAAATACTATATAATTCCACTTATACGGGGTATTTAAAAGAGTCAAACTCATAGAAGCAGAGAGTAGAATGATGATTTCCAGAGGCTGGGGGCAATGGGGAAATGAGGAGTTGCTATTCAATGGGTGAGTATATTTCAGCTACGCAAAATGAATGAGTTCTAAACATTGTGCTGTCCTGCATCGTGCCTATGTTTAACAACACCATATTTTACACTTAAATTTTTTTAAGAGAGTAGATCTCTCTTAAAATTAAAAGTCCGTACCATAAATCTGAAAAAATAGGATACCGTGAATACCAAGTAAGCTTCAGTAACTAGGTTGTCATTTCAATTCCGTGTCCACATTAGTAATGTGGACTTTGCTTACCTACCAATGCCTCACGTCTTCTGTGAAGACTAAATGGTCCCAGCCAGCCCACAGGAATTTTTCATCCCTGTGAAATTTCCCTGACTCTCATTATCTGTATCATTCATTATGTGGTATTATTTGCTACATTTTCAGTAGTTTCTTTCTATATATAACTTTTTTTTTTTTTTTTTTTTTTTTTTTTTTTTTTTTTTGAGATGGAGTCTCACTGTGTCACCCAGGCTGGAGTGCAGTGGTGCAATCTTGACTCACTGCAAAATCCACCTCCCAGGTTCATGCCATTCTCCTGCCTCAGCCTCCAGAGTAGCTGGGACTACAGCCGCCTGCCACTACGCCCGGCTAATTTTTTTTTTTTTTTAAATATGGAACGCTTCACGAATTTGCGTGTCATCCTTGCGCAGGGGCCATGCTCATCTTCTCTGTATCGTTCCAATTTTAGTATATGTGCTGCCGAAGCGAGCACCCGGCTAATTTTTTGAATTTTTAGCAGAGATGGGGTTTTACCGTGTTAGCCAGGATAGTCTCGATCTCCTGACCTCATGATCCGCCCGCCTCAGCCTCCCAAAGTGCTGGGATTACAGGTGAGAGTCACCACAGCTGGCCAATTTTAAAATTTTTGAGGGACAAACAACCAAGAATCTTACTTTTTTCCATCTCCCTTCTTTAACTTTGCCTGTGTAGAGTTTCCGCATTTTGATTGATTTATTGCATACACAATATCTATTCAATTTCTGTTAACTTCCAAGCTCATTGACTTGATAAATCTCAACTAGATAGTAGAGGCATTTCTTGCAAAAATTGATGACAGATTTTCAAATATCTTTAAGTTAATTTTCTTTTATTTATAATACATTTTAACTCTTCTGGAGAAGGAAGTATATGATGTGGTTCGTTGCATTAATACTTAATGTTAAAATTTGGAAAGTAATATGACTTCTCTGAGATTCAGATTCCTAAATGATCTCTAAATGACATATTTTGCTTTATAAAGTTGGGATCTGTTATATGAATATTCATAAAGTGAGTAGGTGAATGTTTCCTATTTTATAAAGTATTCATTAGAAGTATTTTTTAGAAGTACTTGTTCCTTCACTATTTAGGGAACTAAATCATCTAATTGTGTTGTTTACTTATGAAAAGTTTTTTCACTACTAATACATTTTTTTCAGTGATTCAGATTTTCTATTTTTCTTTATTTCAGTTTTGGTGACTATAATGTAGTCACTAAAACATTAAACTGGGAATTTATCTGTCACCCTTAAGTTTTTAATATTATTTGTATAAAGTTCTTCATAGCTCAGATTTAGTTGATACTCAGTAACTTTTTGATGAATGAATGAATCAATAAATCAATGTTAGGATCAAGCACCTAGAATGAAGTCTGTATTCACGCACCTATACTTTAGACATAACTGAAACAGCATAATATTAAATCATAACATTGAATGGAAAGTAATACACAAGTAAATGCATAAAGAATGAGCCCATTTATAAAATTTTGAAAAATTAGCAAAAGTAGACAATATAGTCTAAAAATCTTAAGACAAGAAAATTATTATTACAAGATTAAGGCTATGGTTTCTTTTGTCCATGACAATCAAGATGCTTTAATGAGAAGGAAATGATGCATTTTAAAGATGATGGACTTTTTGTCATGATTGTAATATCGTTTACTTAAATAGAAGGTAGATTAACCAGTGTTAGAAGTGTGGCAATATTTCAAACGTCAATGTTACATAATATTTTCTCATGTGAATATAGCACAAAATATGTTGCATTATACTGTAGATAAATAATGTAAGTAATATTTATTGGTAATTATGACTAAAGAATACATTTCAATTTTTAGTTTTTTTCTTGAAAGTTAATGTAAAATACGGGGGGAAATGAGCTCATTTTTGAAACAATTAGAAAAGGCAGTTATTCTAAAGTAATTAAAATACTAATTATTTCAGGACATGTATTTAGTTCTTTTTATATATAAAAGACTGAGTTAGGCACTGGAGATTTAAGGAAAATGTAGACACACAATTTTTACCCTTTAATCCAGCAGTCCCCAACCTTTTGGGCACCACGGACTGGTTTTGTAGAAGACAATTCTTCCCAATGGGGGCAAAGTGGGGATGGTGGGCAGGTGGTATAGTTTTGGGATGACACTGTTCCACTTCAGATCATCAGGTATTATTAGACATTAGATTCTCATAAGTAGTGTGAAACCTAGATCCTTCATATGTGCAGTTCACAATAGGGTTTGCACTCTTACAAGAATCTAATGGCTCATCTGACACAAGGCAGAGCTCAGGCAAAAATGCTAGCTGGCTCACTGTTCTGCATGTGACCTGGTTCCTAACAGGCCATGGACTGGTACCGGTCCACAGCCCCAGGGTTGGCGAACCCTGCTCTAAGCATATAGTCTAGCTAAATTTCAGATAAATTCTAGACAGTACTATATAATTTGGGCCAAATTATATGAAATGAGTGATATTTAACCATATTTGACCGATAAAAATATCAGTCATCCCACACAGAATTACTGAAGTTAAAAGTAATTCACTATGGTTAGAACATGGAATTTTTTACTGAAAGTGAGGAACCTGGAGTGAAAAACTGGGGTAGATAATTTAAATTTTTTGTGGTATATTCATAAAATTGAATGTCACACAACAGCAAAAATGAGGGAATTTTTGCTACACGCATCAGCACTGATAAATCTCAAAAGCATAATAATCTTTAAAAAGGTAAAACACAGGAGAAAACATATCACACCATTAAATTTTTATAAAATTTAAAAACAGAAAACATGAAACAAAATATTGCTTTGTAATAGCATAGTTTATTATTCTGTATTACAATTTTCATAATAAAAGTAACACATTTTTATTTCATTTAATTTTTAAAATAAACATGTTTAATTGAAAAATATTCTAAAGAAGGGAAGAGTAAAAAAATAATATACCCTCACTTTCTTCCCACTGTCTCGACTCCAGTGATGTAATCAACTATTCAGACCAGATGAATATCTTTCTGCTCTTCCTCTAAACATATGCACACATATATAGTGCTTGCACTTTCTTTTTCTGTATTTTATTTTGTTGTTTTAAAATACATATGACATACTAAAGAGTGCATATCTAATTTGGTACACTCTTTAAGGAATATGTGCAAAAGGAATAAGCATGTACCTCCGCATAGTTTAAGAATGCCTCTTCCCTAATACAGCCCCTTCTCCTCAAACCAAGGAAGCTATAATTCTAAAATTTATGTTAATGATACTTTTACTTTTCTTTAACCACATATGTAGTATCTGAAGTATTATATTTCCTATTTTCTTGTGATTCATTTTCTTTGGAATGTGCTATTTCATCTAAATTTCAAATCTGTTGTCATGAACCTTTTCATATTATTCTCTATTATCTTATTATCAAGATATAAATGCCTGCTTCATATATGCCTATATCTTGACTCTATTTGTATTATTGTTTATGTGTACCTTCTGTTTTCTTGATTAATTTTGCCAATTTTTAAAACTTTCTTAGGTTTTTCAATTCTTGGCTTTTTTTTTTTCTCTAAAATGTACCATTGTTTCTATCTGTTTTTATCTTTTTTTTTTTCTGACATTTATTTTATTTGTGGTCATTCTCTACTTTTTTTCCAACTGATTTTTTAAGCTAGACACTCAGATCAATTTTTTTAACCTTTCTCTTTTCTTCCTAATTTAATCATTAAAGGTAATCATACATGTTTAACTACATCATACATGTTTGATATATATAATTGCCGTTATCCCCAAAATGTTCTAATTTTTATTAATTTCCTTGTCCCCTGTATTATTTAGAAGGTTTTTTGTTGGATTTTCTGAATGTATGTACAATTTAAAGTTCTTTTCATTATTGACTTCTAATTTATCTGTGAGGTGGTTAAAGGATGTGATGAATACGACATCAACCCTTTAAAATCAGTAGAGATTTACTTTATAGCCTAGAACATGATCAGTTTTTTAAATTGTTTCATTTATGCCTGCACTGAAGGGGTACTTTCCAGTTGGAGGCAGTGTTTTGCATATAATTATTAGATATTTTTGCTAGTTTGTTATCTAAGTTATTTAAATCCTTTAAATACTACTGTTCACTTTTATCTCTCAACCACACTAAAATAAATGTTTGAAATATTTGTCCCAATTATGAGTAATTTGCAAATTTGTGTTTTTAATACAATCATGTCTTTGTATGTTTTGAAATTGTTATTATAATTTATATTTAAAATGTATATATTTCCTCCTGAATAAAAGCTATTATTTTGTGACCCTCTTTATCTCTGGTGGTGGTTTTTGCCTTCAGTCTTTTTATCTGTGTTAATAGAGCTATTCTAATTTTTCAGTATTTATTAATTTTATTTAAAAACATTCTCTTACTATCTCAGGTAGTAATTATCGAAAATTTTTTTAGTCTTTTATGTTCAGCCTTTATTTTAGGTGTGACTTTTAAGATAGCATGTACTTGGATAATTTTTCTAATCCAGTCTGTCTACTTTTGTCCCTGAACTGTAAAAACTAGTTGATTTTACATTGTTCTGATGATAAACATTTTTTGATTTATTTCTCTAGCAAATTAGTTTATTTGTATTTGTCCTGCTTCTCTCTCATATTTATTTGTGATGATTAGTGTGATTTGTTTTCCTTGTATTCTCCTCTATTTCTCCACTCATTTAGAAGTTATACACATTTTCCCATCTGTAAAGCAGTAACACTGGCAGTGTTATATATAAATTACATATATATAATTTAATGAAATTTAAATAAATATTATTACCTATCCCCTTTACAATAAATGAATCTCAAAAGGCTTTAAATCTGATTCCTTTGCCCCACACTTAGAGAAAGTTGATTTTTTAAAAAAGAAACTAAATTCTAAACCCATAAATTAAAAATTGTTATTATAGTATGCAGCCAATATTTACTTAGATTTACTTAGAAGTTTATAGTTGTTATTGTTCAAGCTTATTTTTTTCATCTCATGTGTTCCTTCTGGTATTCTTTCTTCAAGAACATTTTATAAATTTTTGTAATATAATATCACCTATTGTTTATGTAAGCTCTCAGGTACTTACTTTTAGTATTAAAATGTCATTATTTCTTCTCAATCTAGAAAATCATTTTACTGAACATAACAAATCTAGATTAATATTTATTTTCACAAAAACAAGATGTCACCACTCTATTTAATGTTTCCACTCTCACTGACTGAATCAGCTATGAGTTTTCTCTGTTGGCATCTTTTTCACTTGTGCTACTTTTAAGATAGTTTAATTCCTTTTAGCATTCTGAAGTTTCACTAGAATGTATCACGGTGTGAAAATATTATTATTTAAAAACTTGTGTTGGCCTCTGTTGAGATACCTGGATTTTAGAAGGTTTGTATTCAGTCAATTACAGAAAACTTTTAACTATTAAGTACTCACATTTTATCTCTGATTCATTGTCTCTCTTTGTTCAATAGCTCTTCTCAGACGTATGTTTCCTCTTCTCACTATATTTTATATGTCCCATAATATCCCTTTTATCATTTTGTCTTTCTGAACTGTATTCAGAATACTTTCTTCAGTTCTACCTTCTAAATAAATATATTCTTTTTTTTTAATCTGACTCTGATCAGCTGTTTGGTTTATTCTTCACGTTAAAAAAAAACCAAAAAACAAAACAAAAAAAAAGACTTTTTTTTTTCGAGTCAGAAATTTCTTAAATCCCATTTCTCCCCAAACTACTCCCATCCACACACATATTTTCCCCAAGATAAGTCATTTATTTTTATGTACACTCTGATCTGATTATTTATTAGATATAAGACATATGTGACATTCTAAAATTTTACCAAATTACTTTGTAGTTTGAAACTACTGATATTTGAATACCACGCCTTCTTCATTGAATTGCTGTTTCATTTTGCAGAAGCACATCCCTTTCTTCTGAAAAAAGAAAAAGATATTTTGATTTAGTTTTCAATTATTTGTATTTCCAAACTTGATCTCGTGGAACTCCTCATATTTTGATATTTGACCTTCAAATTGATCCACTCTCTTGTGTCTTTCCTCTCAAATATACTTTTTTTTTCTTTTTGTCTTAATTTTTAAGTGATTTACAGGCTTTTATCTCATAAATCATGTTTTTTTAATTAAAAATATTTATTTCAAATTTCTTATAGCTGTTTCATGCTTCTGGATACTTATTTGTTCATAGTGACTTTTCTTGTTCTATAGATTTCTTATCTAAATATTGTTAAGGATAAGTTAAGTAAATGTTTTAAAGCTTTTTCTTGTTCTTGAACTAATCTTTCCCAAGGCTTTTTTTTTTTTTTTTTTTTTGCTTCATAAAGAATTTTCTTTTATATTACAGAATTTATCAATGTTTGGACAGTCTCACTTTTCATTCAATATTTCATAATAAAAAATGAAAACGTTATGGGAAAAACTGACTAACCAGCAATCCAAGCATGAGAGTAATAAGGTAGGGAAACATCCTTTATTCTGAGGGACTCTGAGATGCTAAACTGCCTTTACTCACAGGTACCTAAGTCTACTAAGTCTACCCAGCCTTTCTTCATCATCTCAAGACTCTTGATTCAATTGTCTTATCAAAAATATCCTTTCCCTCACAATTGTTTTTCTCTCTCGTGGCTTCAATATAATATTTCATCTGATACTGTGCATACTAAATACTGGTTGCGTACTATATGTATTCTTCCTTCAAGGACAAGATGGTATCCATTCTGTACATAGCTTTCATATAACCTACCTGCTGCTAGCATCAGTCACACCAACCCTGTACCTGTAAGTCTTACATTCTGGATTTCTCTAGCATTCTGAAAGGATATTCATCCTTCTCTCACCTTTAAAGTCCCCTTTATCTCTATTCTTTGCTGTAGCTTTCTCTGATCTCTTTTATAACATTTGTATTTCATCTTCTTGGTGTCTTGAGGAAATTTGTTGAAACATTTTGCCTTTATCAGCTTTCTTTTGTCTTTATTTTGGTTTGTATCTACTTATTCCTTTATTATTACTTAGTTGAATTTTTACTAGAGGAGGGGAAAGCATGTACAGTAAATTATTCTTCTCATCCATAAAGCTTAGTTTATTCTTTTTAATGCTTGTATCATATTCCATAAAATGAGTATTTTTAAATTTTATCTAAAACATTTCTTACGTATATATTTCTCATTCTCCATATTTTTCAACTTCAATCATGTGTGTGTGCATATGTATGTGTGTGTGTGTAATTTTACATTATTTCTGTGATATACTATAGGAGAACATACCATAAATGAGATTGTTTTGTTACTTGCTATCTTCTGTAATGTTCATTTGACAAGCCACCAAAAGAGTACTTTAGCAAAATATTTTATCAATTCACATTTCCAACATTAATGTATTGGAGATACATTTACCCACACTGTTGCCAACAATGAGTAGTACTGCCCTATATAATTATTACCAACTTGATATAAATGTATTTAATTATTGCTTAAATTGTTAAAATCATTAGACGATTAAAAACTGTTATTTAGAATTTTCTTTACCACAAGTGAGATTAAACATCTTTGCACATATTTTGTGGACATGACTTCCTCTTCAGTTAGTTGCCCGTTTGTATCCAATGACAATTTTATTATAAAAATATTTGTCTTCTTCCAAATAATTGGAGAGATTTTTCAAATAGTTAATATAATAAATTTTATTTGCCATATATTTTATTGTAAATATTTTCCATTGCTATTATTTTTCTTATAACTTTTATAAGGTGACTTTTGTACACTAAAGAGATATTCTTAAAATGTATACATATGTCTGGATTCTGGGTACACTGTTAAAGACAAAAAGGTCTCCCATTCATAAGTTTTACAAAAAGTCTGTTTTCTATAGACTACAATGTTATATTTTGGCTTAAAATGTCTTAATTATTTATTTTCACATTTAATAGTTAATGTATATAGTCTTACATTTCCTATATTATGTGAACAACAAAATCAATTTTTTTTCTAGTGAGAAGTCATTTATTCTAACAAAACTTATTAATTTTCCTTGCTTCCTGTGACTTAAACTGCCCTCCTTGTTACATATTAAGTTTTCATATTTACTTTATTGTCTTTGCTGCTTCTGAATTCTGTTAAAACAACCTATTAATTGATTTCTGAGCCATTTATTATATGGTTTTGAATTTAAGGTAATCATTAGTATCAAAAAGCACATCCTTTTTAGTATTTTTTAATTTTTAGAAATGTTCATGAATATCTGAAGATGTTTACCTTTCCATGATAACTACATTAATTTTACCCAGTGCTTTTTAAATTGAATTCTGTGAAGAATTGCATTCATTTATATTTAGAAACAATACATTCAGAAAGAAAACAACCAGCTCTTAAAGGTCCTCATAAGCATCTCAAGGAGTTTGCATCTTTTCTTGAGGTCAGTGTGTTTCAATGCATTTCTTGAGGTTGAAAATGAAAAGCCTTTGAAAAACAAGAAAAGTAGTCATATTTGAAATTACATTACTTTGTTTACAAAGTGAGGGGTGATTGAAACAAAGGAAGGCAAGCTCTGAAACAGGAAGTTCAGTAATGCAGCTGTTACTATCTTCAAGTTAAATATAAAGGGGGTGAATATGGCCTAAATGAGGAACACAGCAGTAAAGATAGATAAGTGGACAGATTTTAAAACTAGTAGGATCTAGTGTTGAGTGAGGAATGAGTGAAGCACTGGGATTTCCAACTTTCATAATTTGTTCATCACATCCAGGGACCAAAAGGTAATACACTATCTGTACTGAGTGGAACACAATGTAAATACACAGCACATAATACTATGTAAATGTACTTATGACATAATTATGCTAAATTTAAAAGGCAGTATGCAAATGTCATAAAATAAGTATGTTTTGTAAACAGAAACAATAAACAGAAAAAAATATATCTAAAGCTATCATAACAAAGGAAAAACATTTATATATCTAATTTATTTTACAAAAAATAATAAAATGAAACATAACTAAAAGTTGCTCCTTTTTTACTATTGTACATAATAATTATTTTTTTAAAATACCATTGCTTGAGCATTTGCTATGTGCCTTGCACTGTGTTGACTCCCACTAATATTATTTACTTGCCACAAACTTCCTTTTAAGTAGGACTGTTTCTAGTATCTTTTCTATTTATTTTCTTACCAGTTGAGGAAGTTGCTGCTTACAGAGATAAATCACTTGCTGAAAGTCATTTGTTTCCTAAGAAGTGACAGAGCCAGAAATGATTTGGAAGCTAACTTTCTTTTTCTTGTATCCTTCACTGTATTGTGCTTATATTCAGTACTAACTACTGTCAATTAATAAATGACATCTTTTGGTGCCTCAGAGGGGAGACAGTAATTACAGAAGAACAGAAAATATATCCACACAAACAACACACAAAACAACCCACAAAAGCACCATACATTATTTACAAGACCATTACTTTAAAGAACTCTTAACTACTATCATCAACAAAAACAACTGATAGTTGTTGAAGATTCAAGAAAAACTTCTTGGTTATATATTAAAATCTATGGATCTATGCTGATATTCATGTTCTGACTACATCTATCAGTAGCAATAACGCTTGTTTTGGTTATAAAAATTGTAATTAGGAATGTGAATGTCTTCATTTTCAGCCAAGAATACCATTCTTCTTGTGTTTGGGGTCATTTGGGTCACTTGGAGAGCTCCAAATATGAGAAATCACTTTCTTTCTTTCATGATTCTTTTGTACAAAGTACCACATTCTGAACCAAGTACCACAGGATATGTCTCAGTATAACTGAGCCTCCAAAGTCCATTCTAATGTTGTACTTGATGACCTCTTTCTCTCTTTTCAATAAATATGGATGAAATCAGTTTTCAGGCTACTGTGTTATTCAGGGAGTCAAACATGCTAAATATAGCAGAGTATGATGGTAAGGCTGAGAATTTAAGAAAATCATCTAGTTCATGCACATTTACATGAAACAAAGCCTAAGCCTTTCAATTAGAATGAGCTGAAAGCCAAACTTGTGCTGAGTGCTGTCAGCACAATTAGCATTTGTATTTTTAGTAGTAGTCCAGGGCCCATGAATAGTGCCAGCATCACTTAAGATAAACCTGCTAGTCAGATAATCTGTGCTAAAAATAGTTAACCAAAGAAGAGCAATTTCTCTTTTTGACACATAGTCAAGAACCTTCTAATACAGGGTGATGGGTTTTTGGCAGTGAGAGCAATCAGAAAAAAGTGTTCCACAGTGAGAATTCATTCAACTGGGTTCAGCAAGTAGAAGAAAACAAAATGGGTTATTATATTGGAGAGTCAGGCATTGTGGCCAAAGGACTTTGAACTCCATAGAACAGCCCTGTATTTCAATTCCAGCTCTAATTCTTGTTAACCGGATGAGCAAGTTTTAAAACCAATTTTAGGCCCAGTTTCCCCAGAAAGTGGGTTAAAAACAGCTGCCTCACAGAATTATTGTGAAGAAAATGCTGGCACAGGACCTGCACATAGTACTAATAAGCAATGGCTTCCAACTTCTCTTCATCCTTCTTGCCCTTCCATCATTTCTGTTCATTCCCAATTAATATTATGCCTAAGGTAGGAGAAACCACATTCAAATTATATCAAGGCACCATGTACATTGTCACTTTCTTTTGCTCCAGAGGCTGCCTTCTACTTCTTTCTTCTTCAGTGAACTCTGCTACACCCTCCCCAACCCCAACACCCCTGTCATTTGCTACCTATGCCACTCATCTGATGGTAATCTACTTGCCGTGTCCCATTCACCATCAGTACTTTTGTTAGATAAGACATTTTGTGATCGGGGGTGCATAGGAAGAAGAGATTCATTTGATGCCTCAGTGCAGTAAACAATTAGGTCAGGGCCTGTAGAAATATTTCCTTAACTCAAAAGCTCTGAAGAATATTGTTCTCCTTGTTCTTAGCCTCTGAAGCAGGGGTGTCCAATCTTTTGACTTCCCTGGGCTACACTGGAAGAAGAAGAATTGTCTTGGGCCACACATAAAATTCACTAACATAAATGATACCTGATGAGCTAAAAAAAATTGCAAAAAATTCTCATAATGTTTTTTAAAATTTATGAATTTATGTTGGGCCACATTCAGAGCCGTGCATACAGCCCAGGGGCCATGGGTTGGACAAGCTTGCTCTAGAGCTAGAAAGGGTTTGAAGGTCAAGAAGTTTACTAGTACAGTCTCTAGTCAAGTTAGGAGACTGAGAATCTCTCAGTCTGACAGGAAAAAGAGTAGTGCTAATGGCATACTTTTGTGGCTAACAAATGTTGAGCATGAAACATGACTTGGGAAAAGATCTGGAATAGCCATGAAGAGTCAGAAATTCTAGCCCTCACTCCGCCTATGTTTTATCTGTGTGACCTTGAGCAAAATAGCTGTCTCCAAAGGAAAAATAAAATGTACATTTGGATTCAAATATTCCCAAGAAAATGATTTTTTATGATAAATAATTTTATTGGGAATTCATTTTATATAAAACACAAACATAGCACTTATGATCACTATTGTAAGAACTTTATACATATGAACTTCTTTACCATAATAGCTCTATAAAGTAGGTACTATAATTATCCTCATAGTAGGAATGAAGAAACTGAAGCCCATAGAAGTTTGGTAATTTGACCTAGGTCATACAGCTTTTAAGAAGTAGAGACAGAGTTAGAAAATATCAGATTAGCTGCAGCATCTCTCTTTTTAACCACTATACTTGGTCATACTTAAAAGTAAAATGTTTATATATTCCTTTATATATGTTTGATATGCATCCTAATCACTGTACTGAAAAGGAATGTATTTTAATGAATTCTTTCACCTACGTACTATGCTGATGTCTGGGGCTGCCACTGACCCTAAGTCATCAGCAACTCTGATGAGGAACATCCACGATTCTTCTACTGTTCTAGTCATTCATTCATTCTTCTTTTTGGAAATGTGAGAGAAAATCTAACATTCAGAAATAATTAGCCTGTCTTTTCCAAGATCACAAAGGTCAATTTGCAGGTTAATAGTTAAATGCTTTTTTTTTAATCACAATCCTCAAGAATAAAACCAATTATTTAAAATGTCTTTGAAGTGACTTCAACAGCAGATGCTTTTCCTTCAAAGAAGGTTTTTTTTCTTTTTTTCTAATGCTTTCCATGAATCAGATGTACTATATGGAACTCATCCTTTGAAGTGATATGTTTCATGTCACCAAGAACCAGGCATAGACATATGGTGGTTTGCATGTCCATTTATTTTTATTTATTTATTTTTAATGTCTATATCTTTTTTGTAGAGATGAGGTCTTTCTATATTTCCAAGCTGGTTTTGAACTCCAGACCTCAAGCAGTCCTCCTTCCTCAGCCTTTAAAATTGCTTGGGTTACAGGTGTGAGCCACCATGCTGGTTGATCCCTATGTAGGACACACAGGTGTTCTTGTTCTGCTCCTTAAAATGTCTTAAGATATAATGATGAAAGAGAAGAGAGGGCATAGTGTTATGCAAGGGCCTTTTGCTTAATCTTGTTTCTTCATGAAGCTCTCTGATTCTCAATTTTCTAATTGTAAAATTGGAAATAATGACCCTGAACTCAATGAGTTACTCTGAGGATTAAGAGAGATTGTCTGTGTAAATTTCTTAGCACAGTATCTGAAACATAATTCAATAAATAGTAATTCCTCTTTACTCTTCTCTGTCACCTAAGACTGACCAAGATTTACATATATTTGTTGAAATAATGGAATTCCATGATTTGCGCAGATTCTGCATCCACAACTTAGTTGCTTTAAAAAAAATTACAATAGCACTAGACTTCTGTGTCATAAAGTCAAGTTAAAATTGTATTGATCAACTAGTAAACACTTCACTGTGGTATGTAGTGAAGAGAATAATAAAATTATGAAAACTAGGTAATGTATAACTTGAAGGAGCTAAAAAATCCTGTTGAAAGACAAGGCTACCACTTTCTATCCACTCCCCACAATCCCCTCTCTCTCTCTCTCCCTCTCTCCCTCTCTCTCTCCCTCTCTCTCTCTCCCTCTCTCTCTCTCCCTCCCTCTCTCTCTCCCCCTCTCTCTCCCCCCCCACCCTCTCTCTCCCCCTCTCCCTCTCTCTCACACACACACACTCCACCAACACAATAGTACCAGAAAGGAATATAAGGTAGTGGAATGGTTGGTCTTGATTACAGTCACTGGCAGGGTGTTTGCAGTAGAAGTGGATTATAAGTTAAGACTTGAAAGGTTGAATTTTGATGGGCAAATAGGAGCAGGGAGATTTTTATATTGCAGAAACATCATCAGCTGTACATAGGAAGATAAAAATAGACATACTATTGGGATCAAGAGACTAGTCAGAATAAAAGTGGCCAAGACTCATGTCTGCGGCATGGGGTCCAAGGTTTTAGAGACATTAAGTCCTAGAAGTTAAGCTGAGAGATTAGGAGTATATGTACTGGAAGACACTGTAGATCCAGTAGCTATTAAATCCACATGGTTTTTCAAGCATTGGAGCTTCAGATCTGGGAATTAATTTGGTAAATCACAAAAACACAACTACTCCATACTAAAAAAAAAAATGAACTTAATTTTTAAGATTACTTTTGAGTCTCTCCAGCATTTGGGAGTCAGCACATATATACTCTACTGAGTCATCCACTTGCCCATCCATGACTCTTCCATTTGCGGAGCTTCTGGGCAAAACACTGCTTTGCCAACATTGGTTTGGGAACTACTATTTACAGTCCTGGGCTCAACAGCATCTGAAGAAGAAGGGCCAACTGGGACATAGTCTTTCCAATGTTCTCTGAGGTCAAGGAGTACTGGTCTTTTCAGTGGAGCAGTAAAAATGATACCCAGGTTTTTCTGCCACTAGGTGTGGGCACTGTATTAATTTCCTAGGGCCTCCATAACAAAGTACCCCAAACTGGATGGTTTCAAGCAACAGTAATTTATTGACTTGAATTTCTGGAGGCTAGAAGTCTGAAGTCAAGGCATTGGCAGGGCCATGCTGCCTCTGAGAACTGTAGGAAAGAATCTTCCCTTGCCTGTTTTAACTTCTGGTGTTTACCATCAATCCTTGTTGTTCCTTGATTTCTAGATGCATCTCTCCGCTAACTGCTTCTACGTACATCACAGGGCCATCTCACTTCTGTGTGACTGTATGCATTTTATCTCTCACAAAGGCACAATTCATATTGTGTTAAGCCCCCCCCCATACTCCAATAGGACTTCATCTTAATTTGACTACATCTATAAAGACTCTATTTTCAGAAAATATCATATTGACAGGCACCAGGCATTAGGACTCCAACACAGTTTTTTTTGAGTGACACAATCCAACTCAAAACAGAGACAATTATCTGAGAGATGAAAATAAGCCTCATGTGGATCAATAGAAACAGCTTTTCCTGAAGCTCAGGAATTTTAGGAATACGCTAATAGTGCTGGAAAATTCCTGAGCCTTGATTCTGTCCTTCCACACTTACTTCTACTTTTTGAGAGCTGAGTTTTAGTTATAAGGTATATTGCTTGAATGAAAAAAAAACGCACAAGATTATGTAGAGATTTGAATTTATACATCCATTTCAAATTCATCACTATGTTTGATTTTCACAACAGAATGTGTAAGTCACAAATTATTATTGCTGACGGTTTAAATAAAACTTGTTTTCCACATGAGTGTCTGAACTAATTGAAAAATGAAACAAAATTCTAAGCAGATCAGCATGTTATTGCCTTATCGCCTAATTATAGTCATCTAAGAATATCATCCAGCTTCTTAACACTGACAGACTTGCCCGCCCCTGGCAATCAGCTCTTCAGTGGGGCCTCTAAGGGAAGACCTGGCCCTTTTACAGCTTCTTCCTAAAAAGAAAAGAGAGGTGCTGAACAGAGCGCATTCATGTTATTCTCCATAAATTTACCATTCAAATCACACTATTCCAATTTTTCTGGAGCAGAACAAGTAAAAAGGTAGAAAGAAGCTAGGAATGTTACCCTAATTGTGTTCTCATCACCTGCAAGGAAACATCAAAATTAGCAAAGAAACATTTGTTCCCAACTTTAATTACCAACGTTTTTTTTTTCAGATGAGAAAAATGAGACTCAATGAAATACGATGATTTACTTAAGTTTCTTAGGCTATCTGCTAATTCTTTAAATTGTTTGATGCACCATCATTGCCTTCTGTTTATATTATACACATGTTAAGCATAATATGGTATCTTTATGTTATGCTTGTCATATGGATTCTTTTAAGATATGATTTTTGTACCAGCAAACCCTGCTATCATGTATTTTGGATGATATAATTAATTCTTAGAAATCATGCTTTGCCATATTTTCCCAGTCAAAATGTATCATGTTGGCATCTTAAACTACAGTTGAACTCTGTAGTGCTCAGAATAACTGACTCCAGGGAAAATAAACCCTTTTATTATTTTAAGAACAAAAGTTGAACCTTGTCAAAAGAAGTTAAGGATGTTAAGTTGCCCTTTTGTAGCAGGAGTCTAATTATAGCCAATAATTGGCAATGATTCTATGACTATTATAGCCATCAGGTCTTATGTCTACAAAATCAACTTGTAAACATATTAAGGTATCAATCATGCTTAGATCTGTCTCTTTGGTGTTTCATAGCACTTAGCACAATCATAAATTATAAATATGGTATTTATTTTCTTGTCTATATCTTGCATGAAAATATAAACTCAATTAGGAAAAGAATCACATTTGTTTTTTTCATTCTTGTTTCCAAGCACACTTTAGGCAAATTAACACAAATAAAGTGATTGAAGAAATATATGAATAAAACATTGTTATTTTTTATACATGTCGAACAATATAATACTTCTTTCATTCATATTTTACTTAGGTGATTTACATCTTTTTTAAGGTCTTAAGGCACTAAAATTTTTCTGACAGTTTTGATTTCCTTCCTCTTAGACAAGAATTTAGTATTGAGAGTAACAACATTTTATGGGGGTATGCATCCCTTGTCTTCACTACTACCCCAACTCTATTTATCTTCTAATATACCATGTCCTGTTTGTTTTGTTTCTTCCTAATTCTTAGCATAGTCCTTGTCCTGTTTGGGATTAATCCATTCATGCCTCAAAACAAGCATTTGCAGATACTTAAGTCAAGTTGGTAAAATTTATTGAATGTCGACATTTCAGATACTATAAATAAAGTATTATCTGTTAATATTTGTATAATGCTAGAACAAAAGTGGGAAAAGTATTTTTCCTGTCATTATTGAGTGTTATGGCCTTGGGTATTAATATTAATTTCTTTCAAAAAATAAAGACACTAAGCTCAAGAAAATTTGGGTAACTTCCCCGGTTCCACAACCTTCTGTTCCCACTTGTTTCACACTTCATTATTAATAGGAACTTGTATACTATAGTAAGCTGATTAAGAGAATTGACTTTGGAGCACAAGTGGCTTGGATCTGCACTCTTGCTAGCATCTACACCTGTTTGCTCTAAGACTTCTCTGAACTTTGTTTCTTCACCTGTACATTGGGAAAGTTTCTTTAATTGTGGCCCTTTACAGATACATCATGCATTTATAAGAGATGATCAATTACCGGCCGGGCGCAGTGGCTCAAGCCTGTAATCCCAGCACTTTGGGAGGCCGAGGCGGGTGGATCACGAGGTCAGGAGATCGAGACTATCCTGGCTAACATGGTGAAACCCCGTCTCTACTAAAAATACAAAAAACTAGCCGGGCGTGGTGGCGGGCGCCTGTAGTCTCAGCTACTTGGGAGGCTGAGGCGGGAGAATGGCGTGAACCCGGGAGGCGGAGCTTGCAGTGAGCCGAGATCACGCCACTGCACTCCAGCCTGGGCAACACAGCGAGACTCCGTCTCAAAAAAAAAAAAAAAAAAAAAAAAAAAAAAAGATGATCAGTTACCTTGGGGTTATTCTGCTAATAAGTCAGTGGTAATCTGAGAATTATTGAAGCTATATGGCAATTGAATGAAAATGTCACTGCTTAGGGCTCCCATAGCAATTTCTAAGAATTCACTTTCTGCGTGGCTAGCTTCTTGTGAAAGTAGCCTTTCATCTTCTGTGGATATTTCCCATGACAACATCTGTAATCTTTTACCTTTCCAGAAGCCCCTGTACTTGGCTATTCTTATTCCCATTTCAACTCAACATCCACAAGCATTTTGTGCATGAACTACTTTATGCAGACACTACTTTCTTTAGAATGGCCTTTTATGCTTCTGACCTTGGTAATACATAAAAATTCACTGCCAGCCAAGGTTTAATCTTCGTGTTATACAGACAGCCATGCCCACCAGACAAAATATCATTATAAAATACTGTTCTGTCAAGGGGTAATATTTTATAGTTTCTTGAGTCTTTCCAAAATTTCTAGTGTATTTGTTTGCCCTTGAAACTTTCAGTGAATAATAAATATCATCCTAGAATATAACCAATAAACATGTAAATTTTCCACTGGGCAAAAAGAATATAATTTCCCTCACTATGAGAGACATGTTTTTGATTAAATGATCATTGGTTCCTAGGATCTAAAATATAACAATGGATAAGGTCAGGGTGGACCTCTTATGCTGGGACCTTGTAGCGCTAAGCACTATGCAGAACTCGGTTCCCCATTTCTCTTTCCTTTCTTCTTCTGTCTCATTTTCACTTTTAATTGCTTTTCTCCCAGACAGGTACAGATGGAGGCAGTAGCATAGTAAAACATCAAAATCAAGCATCCAGCATCTGAATCCAAACAACACAAAGAACAAGGTAAGATGCCAACAGATAAGTACCCAAAACAGAGTTTATGTTTTCCAAAGGTTTTCAATTATATCCTTATCACTCTCTGCAACTTCATTTGCTGTCCCCATTAGTTAGTTCCCTATTGGCTATGTTTGCAAGGTCATCATTTCTTAACATTATTTAAAAGCCTTTAACTATGTAATCTCTTTGCCTCTGGAGATAACAATCCTAGTTTGTGTTATAAAGAGTATTGCGTGTTGTTTTCCATACAGCATTTTTAGATCCCTTATCCCATTAGGCCTTCATGACCCTTTGCACCATGTAGGACACGAAATTTTGTTTCAGGTGTCCAAATGAGACTTGGAGAAGCTGAGTGGCTTACATGAGGCCACAGAAATGATAAGGGCCTCAGCTCCTCTTTGCATCTGTAAACACACCTTATATCCTAAGAACACTCAAGGGGGTTCTCAGAAAGCTCCTTAAAGTGATAAGTTCAGAAGAGCATCCATGTAATTATGGTTCCATAGATTGCTCTGGGTTTCTGTATTTGGGACTGGAAAGATCTGAGAAGCTCTGACTAAAATATGGTCACATTACATTTGCTCTGCATTTTCCTCACTGTGCAACATGTAGATAATAACTGCATCTGGAAGTATCCCCCAAATGAAATTGCAGCAGCTTGGGGGATGATTTATTGTCATTGTCACAGTCCTGTCTGATGGTCTCAGAACCCCAGGAAGGGGTGTTTAGGCCACTATAGAAGAAAACACTGGAGCCCAGGAAGAGTCAGAAATTTCCCTTACTGTTTTAGATTTTCTCACTGCTTAATGTACTATGGAATTATTTTAGCATTCAATATCTATCTTAAAGTGATGTTACTCCAGAGTTGCTCTGAATGTTATAGAGGGAGCTATGATAATTGGGCACATACAGGTATCAAGTATTCAGCTTGATGCTTTAAATACATAATTTATTTAATATTAGTAAAATTATAAGGAAGTTTTATTTGCCTACAATTTATGATATTAAAATTGAACCAAGGAGGTGACTATTTAGTATAAGTCAATCAAGTTTAAGATTAGCAAGGACAAAATTCTATTATAAAATGTTGCCTAAAATACAAGTGCTTCTCTCATATTAACCAATAATGGTTTATTAATCAAATGGCTCTTAAATCTAACTATCTATATATTGAATTTCTTGCCATTTTTTTCTATGAAGCATCCTTTATATTCCTACTTCAACTTCATAGCCAGCATTTTCAAGGCTCCAAATTTTATTGCGACCAATCATGTCACCAACCTTTCTCTACATTAGCATTTCTTAATGTTTGAGCTTTAAGCCTATGAGTCAATACAAGAATCCATAATTAGACATGTGTTTTCTCCATCAGTGGACTCTATTGGTGGAATAGTTTCATATTGGATTCTGCAAAAATATAACATTTCAATATCTACTTTTGAGGTTATAATATTGTAAGCCACATCCCTAGATACTTGTTATAATTAAAACTTTAGTTTATTGGACTCCTATGTGTTTTCTAACATTAGGTGATGTAATATTTGCAACAAGCCTACATGTTAAGCATTGTTCACAATTTACAGGGGGTAACCTCAAATTCAGAAGAGTTAAATAATCAGTCAAAGTTGCATAGATAATAAATGATGAGGCTTCCATCTGAACACAATTCTGGCCAACTTTGACATCTATTGTTGTTCAGTGCTAACTTCAGGTCTTAGAAGCAAGCAATGTTTTCATGCAAGGGTGTGTCAGGATCTTCTTTGTTTTATACATATTAAGTTCTGTTATAGACCCAAGCTACAGACAGAACTTTAGCTCAGAGGTTTTGAAATCCCAGAAAATATGTCATGAAACTCAACATTTTAATAATACTAAACTATTTTTAGTTAATTCTATTTTTCATCAGAAGCAAGAGATAGTACAAGAGTAGCTGATGCAAAATCAAATTGCCAGCCAAAACAATTCTAACTTTTCCTAGATAAGCCTCTGCAATCAATATATTATTGAGCCGAGAAAAAATATCTAGCAATGCAGGGAATGTAAGTTTACATTAATGACCAGGGTCTTGGTCCAGCCTGCTTACACTCAAAATTTATCTTAGATACATTGAATGAATGCTTACTATGAGAAAATTGGCTGTTGAGAACAGGAATCTGCCTCAAAATGTTAAGATCTATTTGTAAGCTTAGCTAACCTTCATGTATTTCAAGACAAGCATAAACTATAAATCCTGGATTAATATACATGTGGTAGAGACAAGAAAAAGTATGAAAGACAAAGCAAGCTTTTGATTATATAGGGACACAAATTACTCCATCCTAGAGTTGGAAAGGACATTAGAGATAAGTGGGTCTGACCTTTTATCATATTTTATACATTATAATGGTAATATATTCCTAGGAAAGAAAACACAAAAACTCTGAAAAGAAAACCAGGAAAAATAACTCACACCTAGTCCTAACACTCAAACACAAACACAATATACTGTGCAGAATTTTTGTTTTTTCTTTCTATGAAAAAATTATTTTAACACAGTTTAAACCACATTGTATATAGTTTCATATATATATATATATAAATTGTATAACTATATATAATTTGTATAGTTTGTTTTATTCAATAGTATATCATAAACATTATTCTATGGGATTATATAGTATTTCAAATAATAGGCCAAGAGAGATGTCTCATGCTTGTAATCCTAGCACTTCAGGAGGCTGAGACAGGAGGATTGCTTGAATCCAGCTGTTCAAGCCAGACTGGGCAACATAGCAAGACTTTGTCTCTACAAAAAAATAAAAATAAAGTTAGCCAGGCTTCATGGTACATGCCTGTAGTCCCAGCTACAAGGAAGGATGAGGTGGGAAGATTGCTTGAGCCCAGGAGTCCAAGATTTCAGTGAGCCATGATTGTACCACTGTACTCCAGCCTGAGTAACAGAGCAAGAATCTCTCTAAAAATAATAGTTATAATAATTTTAATGTTTAAGTAATATTCTACTTGGTGAAAAGATCATAGTTTGCTTAGGTAATCTCTTAGAATTGGATGTTTTTACTATTTCCCATTTGGGACCATCATATAAAATTCTACAACAATCATTTCCAAAATCAAGTTTTTAGTTTCTTCATATTAATTTTTAAACTAGGTTCCCAAATGTGTAATTACTAAGTAAATATATATGTATGTTCAAATTGCTTTTCAAATGGTTCTGTTACTCGTAATGAAAAGAAAATCTCATTGTCCACATTTTCACTAGTATTACAGAACACAAACACACATACACCTACACATGCTGTTGCAGGAATCAGAGGACTGGAGAGACCAAATGGGTGAAATAGAAGGATTTATTGAGTGCACTTCAGGTCCAGCAGATTCACATCCAAAAAGTTGAGCCCTGAACAAACACAGGGTTTCACTTTTATACATGCAACCAAGGGGGTTGGCCATCTAGTGGCATGAAACTTACAGGGCAGGCAAGCAGGCTTACAGAAACAGAACAAAGGCAGTGAATCATACAGTGACAGCTTTTGCAACTTGAGGAAAAACAGGAACTTATCAAGCTAAGGCAGGGTTTACAGCTGGTACCTGTCTTACTCAAGTATGTCTTGTGACCTTGTTATTTTACACGGAAGAGAAACAGGAATCTGTAAAACTTTGTGAAGTAACCTTGAGTTTCACTAAGGAAGGATTTACAAAAATGGAGGGGGAAGCTGGGAGAGGAGAAAAACCTGTTTTCTCGTCCTTGCCTATAACTGGGAGGAGAGGGGGCTCTGAAGCACATTCCTTAAGGGCTCTGGTTTTGCAGATAATGTTATGTTATCAAATCCTTTTCAGAGCTCTGCTGCCTATCGCTAGGTTTTGGAGCGAGTCATCCTAGCAAGAGAAGACTTGTTCTTTTCTTTTACTTGTTCTTTCTTTTTACATTTTCTGCTTCATTCCCCCAATTTGATGCTTCTTATAAATGAAGTTTTATAGAAATCATCATCATCAGAATTTATCCCTTCATGAGGCCCTAGTTTCCTATTCAGCAGGGGTTGATATTAGTAGTTTGCCTGGTTACGGGAGCCTCAATAGCTGACTGCACGTTCTTAACAAGGAGGGGCAAAAGACAAGGAAGTATGAGGGAGCCCCCTAGTATGGCCAGAACTATTCCTACTAAGGTTTTAAATCCTCCAAGAGATGGAAACCAGCCCCTAAAGAGTGAATCTGGAGACCAAGTCTGCCCTGGGACATGGGCTAATTTCTGGATTCTGGCAGCTGTTTGTTTGATGACTTTTCTATTGTCATCAATCTCTAGACAGCAATTAGTTAGGTTGAACTTTCTGCATACTTCTCCTTCTTCAGCTAGGAGGTAGTCTAAGGCCAGTCTATTTTGGTAGATGGCATTTCTCATTTGTGTAGCTTGCCAGGCTAACAGATTTAAGACTGTTACAGTATCATTAGTAATTAGCTCAAGTACTGCCTGTAATTTTATGATGCGGTTCAGCATGTATATAGGGGTGCAGTATCATCCCCACTTTCCATCTTCTGTCCAGGTGGCTGGGCCATAGTATTAGATTATTCTTTCAGGGGACCATTTATTGTCTTTCCAATTCCCTATGGTTATACCATCTCCTATGGTTATGCCCCTCTTATTTTTCCTTTTAGTTACATCATAGATGGGGTACCCTGAGACTTCCCCTTGCCTTAGCGGGATTAGAAAGAAAGAGGGCTTAATTGTTCTGAGTACACAGGCCCTTGACCATTTAGCTGGCAGTTGTTGATATGCCTGTGGCCCACAGATCCAGTAGAGGCCAGTGGGCACCTGCCAGGTATTTGGAACTTCAAGCCTGTACCAAGAGTGGTTTAAAGGAGGGAAATGGGAGAATGGACCTGGGTGCAGTGATTCAGAGTCATTCTTTATGCCTCTTCATAAAGTTTTTCCTAGTGTCTCATTGTAATATTGCTGTCCTAGGCAAGTTAATTCTCCTACTGGGTCTGTACAGGCTTTTCCCCAGCGAGCAATGCACAATCTCCCGATAATACAGGTTTTTAAGTGTCAGACGCTCAAGCTTGTGAGTGTTAGTTGGGGGAGGGGATGGTCACAGTAAAGTTATATTGAGGCATTATTTCCTTTGCCTCCCATGGCCACTGGTCCCCATGTTTGTTCCCCTACAGATGTAACATGAAGAGACAGGCAAGCTGCTGGCTATGCTTTCTGTCAGCTGGGCGAATAGATTTTTGGCTATGGGAGGGGGTTAAGGCAATTTCTGTTTGATCTGCTCATAGAATGACTTGAATTGTTGGGCTGAACGACCCGGATTTTCTTTATAATACACAGAAAATTATTTTTTAAGATAGTTTTCCCCCTTGGATTCTTGGTTAAATAGGAATGTCCTATTGGTGCTCGTGTTCTTCTAGTCCATATTGGTGAATTTGGCTCCAGGATTGTGAAATTTACAAGATTGCAAGCATTGTTTTACAATTTAGGTCTGCTTGGATTTGGGTAAACATGACCTGCTTTTGTTTAGTAGTCAATGTCACACAGTCCCAAGTGGAGCAAGCAGGGGGGTTCTTACATTTATACGACAAGTTGTTACAGGGGCGATGAAGTCTTTAAACATTGCCTGGCAGACATTGAAGTACAAAGATATAGTAACATACATAAGGCTAGTTATTCCCTGGGTCACAGATTGAGTAGGTGGTCTGATTGTGAGTACAGGTTCCTAGGTGGGTTCTGGTACACTCATAATGAGTATGGTACAATAGAGTTCTGGTTATAGTGCTCCCTGACCATGTAGTCTGAGAACATTGGGGGCATCCTTCCAATCCTTCCAAGAGTTCTTTTAACATAGATAAGGGGATTAGTAAGAACAAGGTAAAGAGTGACATACTTACACCCAGCATGAACAGAAAAGGCTTTCTTCTGGTGAAGGAGGCTGACTAAAGCAGCAGAACAAAAGAAAAACAACTAGTATTACAAGGAAAACTATTAGACCGAATATTTCTAACTATATTACTTTACTCCAGCTTTGGCTGTGCATAGGCTTGTCAGCTCCTGGGGTGACTAGAGCAGAGCGGTTGTCTCCTCAAGCTTCAGCTGTCCATAGACTGGTCAGCTTCCAGAATGACCAGTGTAGGGCAGTTGCTAGCTCCATTGGCAACCTGTTCTCACCGTAGGATCAGGCGAATGGGATAATCTGGTTCCTGTTGGCTGGTCCACTTGTCCTGGGCTGCTGGTTTCAGCCAACTGTGGTGGACCCAAGGTAAAATTCCTGCAACTTTAACAGCTGTGGAAATGGACAAGACTACAGTATGGGGCCTATCCCATATGGGTCCCAAAGTGGTTGGATTCCATTTTTTAACCCAAACAGAGTCCCTGGGTTTAAAGGAGTGTGTTGGGTCTTTCAGTCTTATGGGCATTCTTTCCCATACCCAACCATGAATTTCTTGCATGACTATTCCTAAAGCCTGTGTTTGCCTTCTCAAAGATAATTTCCCTAGTTCACAGAGATCACCCTTAATTTGATCTATGATTGGAGGTGGCCGGCCAAACGAGATCTCATAGGGCACCTGACTCGGAGGTGCACCTGACTCAGAGGAGAACCATGGGCAGGACCTGATCCCATCTCAGATGGGTTTCTTGGCAATATTTTTTCAGTAGCTGTTTGAGTTTCTGGTTAATGCGTTCTACTTTTCCTGAGCTTTGTGGCCGGTAGGCTGTGTGTAATTTCCATTTTATTTTTAACAGTCGTGTTAGTCCTTGAACTATTTTAGCTACAAATGCTAGCCCATTGTCTGACCCTAGAGTCAGGGGCAGTCTGAATCTAGGGATAATGTCCTTTATTAGCACAGTAGTTACTTCCCATGCTTTCTCTGTTCTGGTGGGGAAAGCCTCCATCCATCTTGAAAAGGTACAGATGAGTACTAACATGTACCAATAGCCCCCTGCTTGGGGCAGCTCAGTAAAGTCCATGACTAGGTTTTCACAGGGTATGGCTCCCATTTCTTGAATTCCTGGGGGCCTAATGGGCCCCACAGGACACATAGAAATGATGTCCCAGTAGTGTTTCTAGTGCCACTTTTCCTATATGAGTTCCTTGATGGAATTGCTTCACAAATCTAGGGGCTACTATTTCAGGGATGGCTAGCCTCCTGTTGGAGAATCTCCACCATTCTCCTTTAATGTAACTTCCAGTTTCTTTGGCAAAGCAGGCCCTTTCATTTGGAGAATAATTTGGAACCTCTAGAAGGGGAGGTTCTGGGAGGAGAGGTAAAGCTATGGCTTCCTCTTTACAATGAGGGGTAGCCGTTGCTGCCTGTTTTGCCTCTCTGTCCACTTTTCTGTTTCCTTTGACCTCTAGTGTTCCTGCTTTTTGGTGTCCCTTGCAATGTATAGCTGCCACTTTCTTTGGGGCCCATACAGCATTTAAAAGCTGTAGAATTTTTTCTTTATATTTTATTTCTTTACCCCAGCAATTATGAGTCCTCTTTATTTATATATAGCCCCATGAAAATGCAACATGGCGAAGGCGTATTTGGAATCTCTGTAGACATTGACCTTTTTTTCTTTTGACACCAGAGAGCTCTTGTCAGGGCTATTAGCTCTGCTTTCTGTGCTGATGTTCCAGTAGGCAGAGACTGTGAGCCTCTATCACTGAGTCTACTGTTACTACTGCATACCTGGCCAACCAGACCCCTTCTAGTACAAAACGGCTTCCACCTGTAAAGTATTTTACGTCTGGATCCCTGAAGGATTGGTTGTGAGATCCCTCTGGCTTGAGAATACCTCGTCTACTGCATCTACACAACAATGAAGGGGGGCTCCTGGTCCCGGTTCAGTTGGGAGTGAGGTAGCTGGGTTTAGGATATTTATTGTCTCTAGAATTATGCAATAATTCTCACATAGGGGCCCTTGATATCGAACCATTCTCGGATTTGATAACCACTGGTGTCCTCTCTGATCCATTAAAGTTACAACCAAGTGTGGTACCCGGATGCTCAGTTGCTGTCCCATGGTCAGTTTATCAGCTTTTTGTGCTGGTAGGGCTGTGGCAGCTGGTGCTTTAAGGCACAGAGGCCATCCTAGTGCCACAAGATCCAATTCCTTGGATAAGTATGCCACTGGATGATGCCATGAGCCTATGACTCGAGTTAGGACCCCTATTACCATTTGTTTTCATTCATGGACATGCAGAAAGAAAGGTTTAGTTAGATCAGGCAGTCCTAAGACTGGGGCCTGGGTTAAGCCTTCTTTGATTTGTTTAAATGCCCTATCTTGGTCAGCCTCCTAAAGGAGGGGTTCCCTTCCGCCGCTTTTGTGGCTTCATATAAAGGCCTGGCCATCAGTGATAAATTTGGGATCCAAATGTGGCAGAACCCTGCTGCCCCCCAAAATTATCTTATTTGGTGCTGGGTGGTTGGAGCTGGAAGTGCACAAACAGCCCACTTTCGCTCACTGCCTAGCCATCATTCCCCTTGATTCATTTCAAAACCTAAATACTAGACTGTTTTGGAACAGATTTGAGCCTTCTTTCTGAACACCTTATATCTGGTTTTCCACAGGAGGTAGAGGAGGTGTTGGGTTCCCTGGAGGCAGTCCTCTTGCATTGGATCTACTGGAAGCAGGTCATCTATATATTCCAGCAAGGCACAGTTGCCATTTGGCTAGGTGTAGGCCTTAAGATCTGAAGTCAGTGCTGCTTCAAAGATTGTGGAAGAGTTTTTGAACGCCTGTGGGAGTCTTGTCTGGGTGAATTGCCATTCACTCCATTGAAATGCAAAGATGAGCTGACTAATTGGTACCAGGCAAAGACAGAAGAATGCATCTTTCAGGTCTAGGCAAGTAAACCAGACAGCACTTGCTGGAATAATTCCCGTTAAAGAATATGGGTTAGGTACCACTGGGTGGATGGTCACTGTAGCCTCGTTCACAGCACATAAGTCCTGCACTAGCCTATATTCACCAGACAGTTTCTGTGCCGGCAGGAGAGGAGTGTTCAAGGGTGACTGGCATTTGACTATGATTCCATGTTTGAAGAGTTGCTCTAAGTGTTTGTGAATGCCCCATATGGCTTGTTGGAAAAGTGGGTACTGGTGGAACTGAACTGGGGTTGCCCCTGGTTTCAACTCTACTACTACTGGTGCCTGATTTTTAGCCAGCCCAGGTGGGTTGTCTTCAGCCCATACTCCAGGCATTTTATTAAGTAGCCCATACAGTTCATTTATTCCCAGTTCTGGTGACTCTTTTGTGTATAGTCTCCATTTGTCAGTCTGTGGGATGGTAAGGGTTATCACCATGGCCTTTGGGAGAGTCAGGTTTAAAGTCATACCTCCTTGTGGCCCAAAAGCAATCTGTGCTTACAGTTTTTGGAGTAGGTCTCTTCCCAGCAGGGAAACTGGGCAATTTGGGAGGTATAGGAATTCATGTTGAACTTCTTGTCCTCCTATGACACACCTCCTTTGCTGACAAAATGGCCTTTTCTCTGGGACCCCTGTAGTCCCAACAGTTGTATGGTGTTTGCATAGTGGCCTTATGTCCTGGGTCACCACTGAATGTTCAGCCCGGGTGTCTACCATAAAGTCCACCCCACTTCCACTGTGACCAGGGGCTCCTGGGGGCCTACGGTGATGGAGCCTGGTCTAGCCTCGTCTTCATATCCTCCAGTCCCTGTCAGCCTGGTCAGGTTGGTATTCAGTTCCCTCAGGGTGCAGCAGCCCTTGGCTGGTGGCCTGTTTGTCTCACAGCCTTGGTTATCTTCTTCATTGTCCTATCTTCACTCATTTTTCCAGTGTCCTCTCATTTTGCATTGTGCACATTGATTCCTATCTAGCCTTGGCGGGCTTCCAGGCCTCTGCCCAGCCTGGCCCTTCCCGTGCCTGCGTCTGCATCCCTTGGCGATGCCAGTTTCCCTTTCTGTGAGGGTTGCTGCAAGCAGATCAGTCTTTTTCCTAAGTGTCCAATCAGCTTCCTTTTTTGCCTCCTGGTCTTGGTTGACGTACACCTTGGTGGCTACTTTTATAAGCTGAGTAGCATTCATGCCTGCGAAACCCTCTGGCTTTTGCAGCTTCTGCCTGATGTCCCCCTGGGCTTGTCCTACAAACACTGTATTTACCATGCACTGATTTTCAGTAGCCTCAGGGTCAAACAGAGTGTAAAGCCTGAATGCCTCACAGAGTCTCAGTTCCTTGAAGCACTTCTGAGATCTTTCCTAAATTGATTGCCTTATTTTTTGCCTTCCCTTAGCCCTTGCAAAGTGCTGCTTGGTACTTCTGCAGGTGCTGAAACTGGGTTGCATCATTTGGGTCCCAGTGAGGGTCTGCTTCCCAGTAAGCGTATGCCTGGACATTAAGTGTGCCTTCTGGGACATTGGCTTCTAGCCAGTGGAGGGCTGCCTGGGTCACCCTTCGGCACTCTTCAGTATTAAACAGCATTAGAAGGAGTTGCTTGCAATCTGGCCAGGTTGGATTGTGTGTCAGGAAGATGGACTGAATTAGACCTATGAGGGCCTGTGGCTTCTCTGTATAAGAGAGGCTATGGTGTTTCCAGTTTAGAACAGTGGTTGAGAAAGCTGATAAATGAAGGTTTGTTGCCCCCCTTGAATCTGGTCATGTTCATCATAATAGAGGGGTCCCTGCATTTCCCAGAGGGGCATCAGCAAAGCCCAAGTACGGCCAGACTGGAGACAGCTTGCCTGATCATCCTGACTTTCCTCCTTGAACCCCTGGGGTGGGGGCTCTGGTTCCTCCCTCTGGGGTGAAGCTTGGAGTATGTCATCATCTGACTCTGACTCCATGTGGGTCATTGGCCCTCGCAAATGGGGGATCATGAAGTACAAGGAGGAGGGGTTTCTGTTTCCTCTGGTGGCTCCTGTAATAGTGGTTTTTCCTGTCCTTTATATGATTCCTCCTTTATTTCCAAGCTGCCAGTGAAACTGGCTTGACTTTCACTTTAGGCTCAGCTCCAGCTTGGAGCATCTTGCAGTAAGCCACCAGGCAGGGCTGTAACCATGTAGGTCAGTTTTGGACCACATTTAGCCACGAGTCAATGTAAGGAAACTTGTTTGGGTGCCCTGGCTGTCCTCCAGCACTGGTTATCACCCGATGTACATGGCCAATTGTTTTTTTTATACTGTCCCTTCAACCGGCCATCTGACATCAAAAGAAGGCCATTCTATTTCACACAGAGTTCTTAACCTCTAGGGGGGTCAACTGGGTTCCATAATCCCCCTTGTAACCTTTTTTAAAGTTCTTTAACATGTATTCTAATGGAGTGGGTTTTGACAATTTCCCTCCCATTTTCTTCCAGTTATGGTGCAACACACTCTCTCTCTCTTTTGCTTCAGACCAATGAGACCACCCCCCTCACAGGAGTTTTCAGACACTGCTTAGCTTTGGAGTGTTTGTTAATCTCCCACAATTAATAAATTGTGGGGTACCTCCCTGAGCCATATGCAGATCACCACTAGTCCTTGTTGGTCCCGCAATTCCCACATATCATACGGTCTATCTAAGAGACTGCAGCCCTCACACATCACTGCCCGCATTGGATCCTCCTGGAACTGCCTCTTTTACAAGCACTCACACACTTTCCCACTCCTAGTTCCTTTCTCAACCAACTTAGAGAGTCACTTTCTCATCCTGGGTTGGATGGGGTGTAAGTTTCCCCAACTTTGCGAGCCACTCTCACGTCCTGTACCGGGCTACTAGTTACACCCTGGGAGGTGATCAAGCTCCCCTTCCATCCTTATGGGATGGGTCCTGCCTTGGGTCCCAAACCTTACCATGGTCCTGAAGCACACTGTCCCAAGAATTGTCCTGTAGCCCCTTAGGTTCCGTTGTGCTGTCAGGAAAGGGCACCAGGTTGTGGGAGAACTGATCTCCTTTCTGTGTTGAAGTTCTCCCAATGGCACCTGGGGTCATGGGTCTCCCCTTGCCTGGGGTTCAAGTCCCACAGGCAAAGGAGACAGTAAACCTGTTGTCTCCAATCCCAGAAGAGCCCCCAGAAAAATACTGCAGGAATCAGAGAACCAGAGAGACCAAATGGGTGAAACAGGAGGATTTACTGAGTGCACTCAGGCCCAGCAGATTCACATCGGAAAAGCTGAGCCCTGAACAAAGACAGGGCTTGACTCATACATGCAACTGAGGGGGTTGGCTATGTAGCAGCGCAAAACTTACAGGGCAGGCAAGCAGGCTTACAGAAACAGAACAAAGGCAGTTAATCATACAGTGACAGCCTTTGCAACTTGAGGAAAAACAGGAACTTATCAAGCTAAGGCAGGGTTTATAGCTGGTACCTGTCTTACTCAAGCATGTCTTGTGACCTTGTTATTTTACACGGAAGAGAAACAGGAATCTGTAAAACTTTGTGAAGTAACCTTGAGATTAACTAAGGAAGGATTTACAAAAATATAGAGGGGAGCTAGGAGAGGAGAAACACTTGTTTTCTCATATTTGCTTGTAACTGGGAGGAGAGGGGGCTCTGGAGCACATTCCTTGAGGGCTCTGGTTTTGCAGATAATGTCATCAAATCCTTTTCAGAGCTCTGCTGCCTATCACTAGGTCTTGGAGCGAGTCAGCCTAGCAAGAGAAGACTTGTTCCTTTCTTTTACTTGTTCTTTCTTTTTACATTTTCTGCTCCAATGCAAAACACACAAATTTGACAGGCAAAACCATTTTGCTTTACTCTTTAATACTACTCCCTTTGGACTCAGGCAACCTTGTATAGGTTGTATGAGGGCATGGTTATACTTATGGGACCACTCTGACATTCTTCAAGACTTACTTGTCTCCAAGAGACAAGTATTTCACAGGGCCAAGTGGAATTTCCACACCAAATCCATGTTACCCCTTCTTGACCAGGCTCTGAGTACATTACACTCTGAAATATAATGCTCAAATAAACTTAAATGCATTTCCAGAGACTGTAGGGGCCCCCATCCCAGGCTAGTACTCCTAAGTACAAACTGCCCATGGGGTGGACAACAGGCAGCTCTTTGTGGAGACAGTGACATGAGAAGACAATAGTCATGTGGTCTCAGATGTACACACACATCTACTGTGGCTACCCACAGGAAGAAGAAAACAAATGAGTTGGTTGTTATTGCCATTCTCCATGCCATTATGATCCAGAACAAAACAGTGAGGAATATGAGAATTCTAAACTCAAACTTGGCCTTACAGAGCCATAGGAAGGTGTATTTATCAAAGTAGGAAGACAAAACATATTATTCACACTTTATTGCTTAGTTTATAACTCTGAAATATTTAGAAACATTATGTAGATCTCCATTTGTGTTCTTGCCCTGGGCCCTACCAATCACAGAGGCCTGACTGTTTTTATAGATTAAATAGATGATATATTAGGGCTGCCTATTTTCCCAAACTTACTAACTTCTATGAAATAAATAGAGAAAGCCTAGATGAACACCCAAATAAATTCTAGCAAATCTTTTAACGATTTGATAAAGGCAGTACAAAAGGAAAATTACAGAAAAACATCACTTATAACATGATTAATCTTCATAGATGCATGAGAAAAACAAAATAAAACAAAAAACTTTGACATATTCTACACTCCTTGCTGATTTCAAAACAAGAAAACTACAAGAATGAATTGATGGATACTTCCTTAGCCTGATAAAAATGCATTAACCTCATTCATAAAGCCAGCATCTTAAGATACTAAGACATGGGGAAACCCTAGCAACATTTTCACTAAGATCAGGACAAAAACGCACCACTATATCCGCTACAATTTAGCACTGAATTAATAGCCAAAGCAGCTATATAAAAGAAATCAATAACCATTTTCAGATGACATGGAAGTGTTCTTAGGAAACCTTAGGGAATCAATAATAAAACTAACATACTCAAACAGTAAGAGTTTAATAAGGTAGCTGACATAACATACATAAATCTATAATCTTAATAAAATGATAACCATTTGGGGGATTTAATGGTAAAGAAAATCATACATACAATAGAAATAAAAAAGAAAAATATTTACAAATAAACTTAACAAGGAATATACAAAACCCATATGAAAAATATTTCTGCTTTCCTTAAATTATAAATTCACTAAATACCAGTAACTATATCAGAGTCTTTCTAGTTACTAGAGTTTATATGGCAAAATAGCAACAACAAATAATTAGGAAAAAATTGGAAAAGAAAGCAGTTACGGACACTAGACTTAATAGATGTTACAATCTAGTAAACCAGTGTGATATTAGCACAAGAAACGTCAGACACACCAGTGGAATAGAATAAAAGTCCAGAAATAGTCCTGGGTACACAGGAATATAGTGGCATCTTAAATAACTAGGGAAATGTAAACATTTTATAAACAGTTCTGAAGAAATGGGATTACTATGTGAACAGAATAAAATTTGGTTTACACTTCACATTAAACATAAAAATAAACTCCAAATATATCAGGGAGCTAAATGTAAAAATGAAACCGTGAAAGTAATAGCAGAAACCTGAGTTAGTTTCTTTATAACCTTGGTGTAGAAAAGGATATTGATTTTGAGTCAAAATGGAGATGAACTAAATGCAACTTCATAAGATTAAAACAACAAAAACCTTTGCATAGCAAAAACCATATAAGCAAAGTCAAAAGAGAAATGACAAACCAGGAGAAAATATTTATAATATATATCACAGATAAAGGGATATTTCATATGTATTAGTCCATCATAAATCAATATATTAGTCCTATTAATCCAAAATTAATATGCAAATGGAATACTCTTTATCCATAATATGTACTGCACATATTATATATGATGTATAACATATTATTTCTAATATTATATACTTGAAAAATGTATACTTGCAAATATATACATATGTGTAATATGCATAAATGTCTATTATACATATATGTCTATCTGTATATGCATTTATATACATATAGGTGTATATGTAGATATATTTATATACATATGTTATTAATACAAATATTAATATTAATACAAATATTAATATATAAGAAATGTATATAGAGACAAATTCTTTAACATTTGGGGAAATTTTTTATTATTTTTCATATAGTTATTCAGTTTCTTCAGGATTATTTATAAATGAATTCTTTTAGATTTAAGGGAAAAAACCCAAATATTAAATAATAATGGGCCAAAGAAATGAACAATTTACATAAAAAGTATTAAAGATGTCAAAAACATATTCAACTTTATTTACAATCAGAGAAATGTGGTTTTAAATTACACTGAAATATCATCTTGAAATTCTCAAACTGGAAATATTAAAGCTTGACAACCTCTTCTGTTGGCAAAGCTGTAGGGAAACAGACATTCCCACATGTGGGAATACAAATTGGTACACCACTTATGGAGGAAAATTTGGCAAATCTGTCAAAACTACTTACACATTCAACCCAGTATTCCATTTCTTGTCATTTACCCTACAGTATACATTCAACAATATGAAATAGGTCTATTCCAGGTTATTGAGTCATCGTTTGGAATTACAAAATATCAGAAGTAACCAAATGCTCATGTACCAGAGTTTGGTTGTGGCCTGCCCACAATAGATTATCATGTAGCTGCAACAAATAATGAAAAATGACACTATGTGATTCCAGGATATATTGTTCAGTGAAAAAAAAAGTGCAAAATCATATAAGCGTGTATTTAATATTACCTATTGTGCAAGAAAGGGAAAATAAAAAAATATATGTATTGCTTATATTTTTAAAAACAGGAAAACATCACCATGGACACTCACATGAAGGATAAACCAGAAACAAATGTTTGTGATTGTCTCTTGGGAGTGTTTGAAAGTGAAGCAGAGGGATTTTGGTGGGGGCCTGATACTTTTCTGTTATCTTTTTGTATAATTCTTACTTTGGACACGTGTTAATACTTTGCATAGTTAAACATAAATAATGGATCCACAAAGTTGTTGGGGGAGTACTTGAAATAGAAGCAGAAACTCATAAGCCTAATTGTGTTTCAAATAAATAAGTCATAACACTTGAGGGTGTGATAGCTAATTAAAAAAAAAAAAACTGAACATTTTTACTATATATTCTTAGACTAAAGCTTTAAAAAACTGTAAACAAATATTGAACTCTTGTTGCTAGATTTGTTTGTAGCTGTGGTATGAGTTGATATTTCTGAAACGAATTTTGTGTATTCTAGGAATGAACAAGTAAGTGATTTTAAAAAGTTAAGCACAAGGAGAGAAGACTCAAGTTAAGCCTGTGATTCTGGATTCATACTAAAAGTATCAGTACAGATTCATGGTTTTTCAGATAGATTAGACAGATATGTATGTTTTTTCATGTGTGTGTGTCTCTGTATTACTTATCTTTTCCAGTCTGCCCAAACAGGTCTTAGAAACTATGTCACCTAAGTAGCAATAACTACACCTAGCATCCAGGTCAAGGTTTCTTAATTATAAGCATATGAATGGCAAACAAACAAACAAGAATCACCTCTCTTTTTTATGGTAAAATGCTATTCTTATAGAAGAAACAGTCAAGTTAGAAAATTAAAATTTAGCAACCATCATACTAATAATTGATTTAAGCAAAATCATCAAACTGATGGGTAAAATTTCATGAGAAACAAGATATTTACATAGTCTCAAAGTATCTTCTCAAAAGTTAATTATCAATAACAAGAGAAAAATCTAGTAACTGTAGTGGAGATATTGTAGACATCACTTTAGCCAACAGATCAAATTTAACATCATTATTAATGGAACAAAATAATACTGTGGACCTTCATATATGATACGCTAAGAAAGTCACTTCATTGCCACTGGAATATTCCTTCTGAAAATGAGTCACCTAAATCTTCTTACAGGAAAACATCAGTCAAGCCCAAACCAAAAAACTCTTAAAAAAAAAAAAAAAAGTTCTTTACTTTTCAAAAATTGAATTTCATGGAAGACAAAGATCTGACAAAAATAAATAAATAAATAAATAAAATCTCTTCTGTTCTGGATTGGATCCTGAAATACAATGAAGGACACGGATTCTGAGGATTAGATAAATTGGAAAAAGATCTGTAGATTAGATAATACATTGTGCTACTCTTGGCTACAATTATTTTGATAACTATACTGTGCTTATATAAGACAATATCCTTCTTCTTAGGAAAATTAATCTGAAGTATTTAGCAGTGAAGTGGCATTCTGACTGTCACATTTTGTGAATTTATTCAGAAAAAATTACATATAAACACACACAAAATGAGGGCAAATGTGACAAAATTTTAATACCTGCAGAATCTGGATGAGAGTATTATACAGTAGTTCTTTATGTTATTCTTACAGCTTCTCTGTAATATTGAAATCATTTCAAAGTAAAAATTATAACAAAAGAACAAATTACAAGGATATTGATATTCCAGAAAATAACATTCTTCTTTTATTTTGGATTCTCGAAAGTTGCAGTTTGCCTCACTGAGCATCTTGTAAATACTGAAATATGGTAACCAGAAGTGAAAGGGGAAAAAATACCAATGTCTGGTGTGACAAAAAGTGTGAGATTGTTTCTCAGCCCCCTTAATGACTGCCTTTCTTCAGATACTATTTATATGGGACGGCAAGAGCAAGAATGTACTCTCAGCTAAGGGCCTATTAAAAGTGGGCTAAATCTAAGAATTGATATCTCATCACTCTACCACATCATGGTGGCCCACAGGTAATGACAGAGTTGCAAGGTATGTCACCTGAGGTAGAATACAGTGTTATTCAATCATCTCAAATGACCTTTTATTGTATACTTCATTTGTATGCTGTCTTTTGGGAAGCACTCATTTATAATTATAAAGTTCAAATTGGGAAAGGTTGAGTCATGACTTTCTCTTTGAAATCTCAGTACACCAACTTATTCAGAGGAATAAGTGTCTGGGGCCTGTCTGTTCTTGGGGAAGCACCAGAATTATCACAGTTCTAATTACAAAGAAATCATCCGAATAGAATCTATCCAGGGGCTCTGGACTGAGCCTCTGACTCTAAAGAAGGACAAAATTGATAACTTTACCACTTCAAAAATAAAAACCATAAAAATACAAAAAAATTTAGCCGGGTGTGGTAGTGGGCGCCTGTAGTCCCAGCTGCTCGGGAGGCTAAGGAGGGAGAACGGTGTGAACCTGGGAGGCAGAGTTTGCAGTGAGTCAAGGGTGCGCCACTGCAGTCCAGCCTGGGCGACAGAGTGAGACCCCATCTCAAAAAAATAAATAAATAAAAATAAAATAAATAAAAAAATAAAAATAAATAAATAAAAACCATAAAGGTGTTCCCATCACTCTGGCCACATGCAGTGTATTTCAAAATGAGGACAAAGCTATACCATAAAATAAGTGTAAAGAATTTAGAGCTATGATTCTTAATAATTATTATGTTAAAGCTTTAAAAATATCAAATATTAAATTTCTTTATATTTTGCCTATGCTTGCATTGGCGTAAACTTATGATTAGTCTGCATGTTCATAAGACAGCCACATACCAGCCTGGGAAAAATGGAGCTTCCAGGCAAAAGATCCTCACCATAGCGTCTGAGGAAGGAAACAATGATTGTCATTTTTCTAAGATGTATTAGAATCATCTGCAGTGCTGTTCCAATTTATTCATTCTCTCTGAGATCCTTATTCACACACATCAAAATTGAGTACACCTGATTTAAGAAGGACTACCACTTTTGAGGTGCCATTACCAATGGATTTGTGTGTGATTTCTCAGCTGTGTAGTGAGAGGTGAGATGGAAAGAGGTTAAGGTTTATTGCTCTAAAAATGCCTTTTAATGCCAAGGAGAGGGTAGATGTGTATTCATGTTTGGTAGATTTTCTTATAGCTCTCATGATATTTCTTGTAAGATTCCCTCATGAGATGTCCAGTCAAGCCAGAAAATACAGTGAAATAAAGGGTCATAACTGAGTACCTAGAATAAAAGAGGATAATGCTGAAGACACCTTTGCAAAAATTATAACTGAGAAAATTGTAAGAGTGAAACAGTTCTGACCGTACCGACTCCATCTTGCTTCTTACCTCTGAGCTGTCCTTGTTCATTCCTGGGTGTAGGACTTTGGCAAGAACTTAGTTTATAGTTTAATTTTTGAAACAAAGATGATACCAGCCATTTCCTGAAACAAACCCTGCTTCTTGCCTGAGGACCAGACTGCCTTTGTAGGATTAACAAATTAGCCACAATGGTTTAGGAGTCCTACAGCTAGAGGCCACCAGATTCTAAACTTCCCCAACTGCTCCTAGGGATAATATCACTATTGTAAAATCTAAGATTGTTGTTCCAGATATTTGTCAAATCCTGCACTTGATGGAGCAGCTGGCGCCAACCAGGTCAGTAAACTGGCTCATCTTGTCTTGTGACCTCTACTTAGAAACTGACTCAGCACAAGACAGCTTCCACTCCCTGATTTCATCTATGACCCAACCAATCAACACGACACGCCCCACTTCCTGGACCCTTTCCCACCAAATTATCCTTTAAAAACTCTAGTCTCTGAATTTTCAGGGAGATTGATTTGATTAATAACTCTGTCTCCTGCGTAGTGCAGCTGGCCTCACATCAATTAAACTCTTTCTTTATGGCAATGCTATGGTCTCTGTGCAGTGGGCAGGAAGAGCCCATCAGTTGGTTGCAAGGTTTCTTTAAGATTTAATATATTTGGAAACAACAACAACAAAAAGCATACTTAGGCTTTAATAAAACTCCCTCTGATTTAAATTCTTGCTGACCCATTGAGAGCCTTCTCCTGTAATGTTGCTTTACCAGGTTTGCACTTGACCTTTGATCTCCAGTAACACTGAGGCTAACTCCCTGTTCCCTCCATGCCTATCTTGATTTTTAAACTTGCATGGAAATCTGACTTTTGAGAATTGGAAAGAAAATGACTGTACACTTACCATGCTATAGTTCATTATTTGTGTTTCTCAGTAAGTATAATCTAATATGAAGTAAAAATAATAAATGATGATTTTCTCTAAACTTCCATGCTTCTTCCTGTCAATGTTAAATAAAAAATTCCATGGATTTCCTCTTTAAGGAAATAAATTTTTAATGATTACTCCAGTTGTGTGACCATAGTCAACAAGTAAAATAGTTTCATTGACTATGATTACAGGCACCGAGTTTCTTTCTTAAATACTTTAAGTTATTCACTAACTTGCACTCTCTTGTGAGTTAAATCCAGTTTCAGCCAGATTGTTTTTAAAAAGTGAGAAAGAGACTGTGGATCTTAGTGCCTGTTCTAGTGTCAGTTTACAGATATGAGTCTGTGTATTGGACAATCTTCTAAGAAAAAAAAAGTAAAATGTTTCAATATAAAACATCAGAAAATCAGTGTTTCACACTGTGTTTCGTCTTTCATGTTGTGAAACTGTCTTCACCTCTAAATCCTTTAGCAGAAAATTACCTTTTCCAAAACAAAGGAAATGTAGTCTCACCTATAACCACAGTCATTTTCATTGGGCTAGTAATCAACAACTTCTAGATTACTAGAAACAGAGTCTGCTATTGTTTAAATAGGTAAAGTGAGTACTAAAAATTCTTAATAGTATGTAACAAAGCTTGATTTAGACATGAAAACAAAAAAGAGTTTTTCTGCAATTTAACTTGTAGAATGTAAGGTAAGTGCAAAGACCCAAAGATCCCCTAGAACTAGTGCCGTGACATCACTCTCATTCCTGGGTCCCTTTGACCATTAACAAGCAACACTGGTAGCAATTTTGAATCAGGAGCATTGAGATTATGATACACTGAACTCTTACAACTGTGACCTTACTTTGCTTACGGCAGCTCTATACATGTTGCTGAGTGATTATTAAAGTTGTTATTTTTGGTTCTCTTTTTCCATCATGAGTTTCACCCCACAGTGGAACTACTGTCAAAATACCATAAAGGTCCCCTCCCCTCCCCTCCCCTCCCCTCTCCTTTGCTTTCTTTCTTTCTTTTTTTTTTTTTTGACTGAGTTTCACTCTTGTTGTCCAGGCTGGAACACAATGGTGTGATCTCTGCTCACTGTTATCTCCTACTCCTGGGTTCAAACCACTCTCCTGCCTCAGTCTCCCGAGTTACTGGGATTACAGGCATCCGCCACCATGCCCAGCTAATTTTTGTATTTTTAGTAGAGATGGGGTTTCACCATGTTTGTCAAGCTGGTCTCAAATTTCTGACTTCAAGTGATCTGCCTGCCTCCACCTCCCAAAGTGCTGGGATTATAGGTGTGGGGATCTTCCTTTCTTTAAAGCAAAGTTTTATGTTTCTCTGCTTCCCCTGGCATAGATAAAGATTTTCTGGTGAAGACAGACATGAACTAAAAAGAAAAGAAAAAAGAAGAGTGAGAGACAGAGAAAGGAAGGAAAGGGAAATGGAGAGGAGGGGAGAAGAGGAGGGGAGCAGGGAAGGGGAAGGAAGGAAAAATTGAGTTAACACAAAAGTTGAATAGAATTTGTTTCTAAGTCCATTCTGAATTTTGTCATTCCAAAATAGCCTTGTAAATATTTGCAAATGAAAACTTAGTCCTATTCTGGAGAAGTTGTAGGACTTCATTCATTTAAAAAATAATCCTAAAAATAATAGTAGTAATAAAACTTTACATTTACTTCATTTTACATTTACATTTATTAGTTCATTGACACAACAAGGATTCCCAGTTAGAAATTTGTAATAAATTGTCAAATGGATTTTCATCTTTTATATATTTTCAACCTAATAGATTCCAGGAGATGGCCTTTTATAACAAATATCTACAAATTCAGATAGCATACCAATGAAATGTTGCAATAGCATGGTTTAATGGATAAATTGCATCTATACATAATGTTATTTATCCAAAAATGTTTTGAGAAAATCCAGGCCAGTGATTCACTGATCCCATATTCCTCCTTCATTTGCCTGTATAACCGTATTCATGCAATACATTCTCATAGGACACCCTGTCTCCCTACTACCATCTCACATATCTTTATTTGAAGATTATGTGAGATGATGTATGTAAAGAATTTAGCACAATACCATAGAAAATATAGAAATAATAGAACATAGAGAAATAACAATGTAACCTTCCCAATGAGGACCACCATTTCCCACCACATGATGTTTAAAATTTCTTTTACAATAAAAGCCCACTTTGTAACATTATTAGCAAGTGGTGTTAATTAAATAATTTTAATTCGTTGCTTTCTTTCAAGCCAGTCTGTAATAAATCTGGTATCCCTACAAATCTTCCATTGCCTTGGCTCGCCCTTCAAGGCTTAGTTCAAATTCTATCTTTTCAGATTCCGTAAAAGTTAATCTTACTGTCTAAATTCACAATGGTACAATGGCTCTATTGTCTGAGCCATCCTCTTTCTCTTCAGTATTAAAATCACAAGCTCTGGAATCAAAGTTTGAGAATAAGATTCTCTAAGGTTTGAGTTGAAGGTTTGAGTCTAAGATTTTCCACACACTGCTATGTGATGTCAGGCTTTTAAATCCTTTGAACTTCCATTTCCTCTTCTGTAAATGGTAGTAGTAATATTTATTTGAAGATATGTGAGATGATATATGTAAAGAATTTAGCACAATACCATAGAAAATAAAGATAGAAATAATAGAACATAGAGAAATAAACAATGTTACCTTTATCATCACCATGACTAATAGTCTGGTTTTACTAAGCTGGAATGCCACATATGGGCACATATTATAATATTTAAAGAAAGACTACAAGCTGTCCATCTTGTTTGCATGAGACTGTCTTTGTTTCCCAGCACATATCCACCCTCAGCTACACAGTTTTCACAGAATACACATAGCTACTTTAACCAAGACTTTCCAATATCACCACAATATCTGCCCGGAAAGCACCCTTTCTTGGTATTAGAGAGTAGCTTCAGTTCCTCCCTGATTTCCTAATGAGGACCACCATTTCCCACCACATGATGTTTAAAATTTCTTTTACAATAAAAGCCCACTTTGTAACATTAGTAAGTGGTGTTAAATAACTTTAATTTGTTGCTTTCTTTCAAGCCAGTCTGTAGTAAACCTGGTATCCCTACAAATCTTCCATTGCCTTGCTCATAATGGTTAGTATAATAAATGTTTTGCTTTCATGACCATTGGCCCAACTAACAAGTCTTCAGTTTTACTTTGTCTCTTCCAGTACCTTCTCTTGGATGAAATTGTTAACAAGCAGTGAAATGACCAAAGGTGCGATTCAGAAATGTGAGGCCTGTGGCTTGGATAAGCCATATTACAGGGGAGAAATTCCTGAGTAATTCACAACTGGGCTTGTTTCCAAAAAAAATTCAGCCTCTATTTTATTTCTTGACTCTCCATTAGGATGAATTTCTACTTCAGGAGAAATAATTCAAATTTTAAAAATAAAGTTATAGCTCCTTTTTTTCTTCAGTCCCAATATTAGACCTAAGGGGCACATTCTTTGTTCCACTGTGAACAGAACACAACACCATCCACACTCACATATCATTGATTTTGGACTGAGCACTTTGCTAGTCTGATGTCAGCAGTCAGACATGGAGGCCTAATTGGAAAACAAACACACAAAAAATAAGAAGCATCTGAGAATTTTTATGGGATTAAATTGTCATGCAGTTGCTCCCAAAATAAATACAAATAATATTTTTAAAAAACTACCTGCTGAGATTTTAGTTAAAAAGACAGAGAGTTAAAATGGCAGCCTGCTATTTTTTTCCTATAAAGTTATAAAGCTTAATTCAAAAATTTTCTGAAATTTATAGTGCCAGAGGCTAAGCTAAAAATAATTTCCCCTCATTAGATCTTGCAGTTTAACCTCTGAAGTGGAAGGTCTGTGACAGATACATCAAGACTCCAACTCACAAAAGCACCATTCAAAAAGGAAAAGAATAAAGAGGAGCCGTTGCTATTAAATGACCCATAGAGAATCAAAGAGACAAAGAAGACTATTTCTGTAGCTTTCTGGGACTAAGCATAGTGTTGCTAGGCCGTTCCAGGTGGATCACTCCTGTCAGCTTCAAATGTATCATGTGCTAAATGAGCATGAAATTTTATATGGAAGCAAAGCTTTGAAAGCTAAACCTTACTAGATAATGACAGAAATCTTGGGGGAAAAAAGAAACATAGGGTTTGCTCAATAACCCTAGTGAAAATTAATAATCACTAATTGTCTCCTTTCCCTGTCACTGAACAAAACTACTGTATCATTTCTGTAGAATAGAGACAAACAGTGCCACAAATACTTTACTCCAAGTTACTCCTGAAAATCTGGAACTAAGGAGGAGGGGTGGGCTTTAAAGACTTCTAAATTTTAATATTGTTTTTCTTTATCTTTTTTTTTTTTTTTTTTTTACTTTCATGATCCCAGAAGGTAAAATGCTTGTTACATTATTCTGGATTCTCCATTCATACTGAAGAACAGATCCTAATATTCTGTTTTACATTCTTAGTCATATTTATGATCATATCATTAATAGGAGAAGAAGAGAAGAGAACCCATGTATTAGTTAGCATTCAGTTAGGTAAGCAGAGCTACTATGAGTGCTATGGAATAAGGGAATATAACAGGAATTAGACCATCCACAACTGTGGAAGCCAATGAAAAGGTCTATGGGAATTGCCTCTCTGTCTGGTAGGAGCTTGAAATGCCATAAATCTGTAGAGCCAGTAGTTTGCTAGAAAACATGGACATAAAGTTGAAAAGAGTGAAGACAAACTGTAATCCATAAGGAGAAATTGCAAACAGCACTGTCTTTTAATGCCTACAACCTTGTTGATCTGAGCAATCTGCAAAAGAAGGTGGCACCCTTACGCCTGGCTTAGGACTCAAAAAAATGGAAAGACAGACTTGGTGGAAGCTGAAGGAGCTATGGATTCAAATGCTTCCCAACACCAGTGAAATGAGCCAGTAGATTAATAAAGTTATGTGTACTCTACAACAGCCCCTAGCCCTATATCTGTGTTCCGAGTTGAATAGCTGTTGGTTCACTTTTACCTCCTAAATCTCATGCACACTTCTTTTGGAGCCAACCCTAAGAGAACCATCCAGGGAAGAAATTATTGATATTGACATAGTTCAAAAACCACCACAACACATATTTTTTCAACATCACATTTTCCAGGCTCTGCACCAATTTCTATTCCATTTATCCTTTATATTAAAACAATTATCTGAAAAATTATTTTACCTTTGAGAAAACTAAGGTTCAGAGAGTCCTACTAATTTTCAGAAAGCTTCCTGAAACTGGAAGAAATCAAATTCAATTTAAGACTAAGTATTTTGGCTTTAGATTGTAATTAACATTTAAATTATCCCTTATTAACATTAGACTATCTGCAAGTGAATACTTTTACACAGTGAATCAGTAGCACGTGACATATCCATTCTGGGTTAAGAGAGTGCACTAAATGAACTATTTAGTGGGTAGGGATTAGAGAAACCAGCAAAGAACAGTAAGTCTCCCATATTGGCAATAGTAAGACATCATTACAAACCCTAAATCTGAAGATAGAAGGAAAGGAAGCAGTTACTGTTACCCAAAAGGGATAGCTATATGAAAAGGACTACTGTATAGGAACTGAAGCTTTTGGTAAAAGGAACAGCCTATATTGCTAAGAAAGAAGGGAACAGAGGTAATAATAACCCCAACCTTACTCTCCTTCAGCCTCCTAGTACTTTTGCTGTCTGCTCGTGTCTTCTCTTCACACAAACTAACCAGAAACCAATGAGCTAAGGAGTCTTTACGTGCAATCTATAGAAGTCAGTATCCTGGGGACAGAGCAGAATGAAGAGTGGGGATTGACCCAGAGTGGCCAATAAAAAATAGCTAGCATGGATAAATTATTCCAAGAGTAAAGCATTAATAAAGATTTTAGAGAAACATTTTGTTTTACACAGATATAAATCAATAGCACATTTTCCTAGGTTATGCCTAAACTTTCTTAATTACTATCTAACAAATCATCTCTATACTTTTCCTTATGGACCATTTTTCAAATTCTGGTTTTATGATGACCTGGTAAAGAGAGCCAAGTTAAGACCAAACTTTTGCTAGAGTTTCAGCTTCTAGTGGTAATGTTTTGGCAAAATTGGTGGGATGTTGGCTGGCAGGGGAACAATCCTTGGCCCATGAGTAGATCATCAAAGCATTTGCTTCTTCAATAAAATATCAAAGGCTACTGCATGCTGTAAGGTATTTGTGAGACTGAAATTAAGGTGAACTTCAAGTGCTTCACAGAAGAAAACAAGAGAGGAGTTATTTTGTGAATCTTCTGAATTCTTTCTAGTAAGAATTTTCTCCTTATTTTCTAAATATTCATTTATGGGTTTTCTACAATGCAGAAAGATATATTTTAAGGTCTGGAAGTTGAGATTTTCTTTTCTGTTGCTTGGAAAAGATTTGCTGGATGTTGAATCAGAATCTCAGCAGTACCTGCCCAATGTCTGTGGTAAGTCAGCCTTACAGGTAGTAAGAGGAAGATGCAGCATCTTTCTACTTCCTGTTAAAATTGGGGCCTAGGCTCTCAGACATCATGGAGTTGATTGAAAGGAAGAGAACAGTTTAACAAGGATGGTAACTGTTGCTAAGTTAACAGCTTCCTTAGGCTCCAGTTGCAGCTTAAGACAGTGTCTATGCCAAGTATTAACACAACTATACAACCCAAATTCATGATATATAATGGAAGGAGAATGAAGAAACTGAACCTTCTAGGTTTTGGTCCAGAATGTATTATTTATGCAACTCTGAGAAAATTGTTGAATCTCTTCAAACTTTTGTTTCATCACCTATACAGTGAGAACCTATTGTTGCTTAATTTGCTTTCTGTAAATAATTATTGAAAAAATATATATGAAACACATCAGAGGGTAGACAGTTCAAATGAATGCAACTTGGGAATCTTGGGAAGATGGTGGCTTGAATGTTTTTAGGATGCCCTCTCCTGCTTATCCCAACCTAATCAACAATAGTCTTTTCTGAGCTGAGCGTCTGTTAGGGCCAGTAGTAAAGCCAGGCATGAATGTATGTGGGTGTCTTCAGGTTCAAAAGAAGAGAAGAGAAGAAAAAAGAAGAGAAGGCCAGGTGCAGTGGCTCACACCTGTGATCTCAGCACTTTGGGAGGCTGAGGCGGGTGGATCATGAGGTCAGGAGTTCAAGATCAGCCTGGCCAACATGGTGAAACCCCATCTCTACTAAAATTACAAAAATTAACCAGGCATGGTGGCGGGTGCCTGTAATCTCAGCTACTCGAGAGGCTGAGGCAGGAGAATCACCTGAACCTGGGAGGCGAAGGTTGCAGTGAACCGAGATTTCGCCATTGTACTCCAGTCTGGGCAACAAGAGTAAAACAAAACAAGAAAAGAAAAAAAGAAAAGAGAAAAACTGTAATAAGCAGGTTATTGTAGGTGGAAATTTAACAATTGTCTCTACTTACAGAGAACATACTAGAAAAAGTTACAGAATTAGGACCCTAAGGAAAGACAGCAAATACAAAAAATATCAATGAGGAGCCAATCAGGCCAGTACTAAAGTTGATGTGGGAACCTTCCAGACTAGGGTTATCTAAATCAGAGATGAATGCAAACATTATTTTTTGAACAGAATTCACTGCTTTTATGTATCAACTACATATTTGATACATAAATATGGGCAACTACATATTTCAAAATCTAGAGGAGTATATATGAAGAACAAATATATGCTCCAGAAAACCAAGGGAAATGAAAAAGGACAAAGGCATTGAGTTCCAGCAAACAAATGTGACTTCTAGATGTTTGAGGAGGAATGGATCTAACTAAACAAGCAGATTAAACTGTGAAAACTTAAGTCAGACCTCTCTGAAAGGAACAGGAAAATAGATGACTGTTGCCAAAAGAAGTGCAGCAGAAACAAAGGCTGCTCAAGGCACATCGCAATAGCTGAGGTAAGCAACTGAAGTGTCTTTAGGGGTTCACGCCAGATGTAGTATTCCTCAGTAGGTGCCTAAAATACAGATTTTAGGAGCAACTGTAGCTTCAGTTCAAGGATCTGTGACGGGTGATTTTCCAGCTGAAACAAATGAAAGATGATTGTAAGGTTCCTTAAAGAGCTGGTTTCACAGGTCTAAAAATTTCAAATTAAATAGCAGTGTCAGTAGGAACTTTAGCAACCAAGTGAAAATCTTTGCTCACAGGGGAAGGAAGAAGCTCTGTGTACTAGTCAAGATGGGCTAGATTGTGCTGTGCCAACATTTGGTGCCTAAACAAAAAGGTTATTTTGTACTAATATGTAACAGAAGAGGGCAATTGTTCTACATTGACTTTTATGGATCCTGGTTGATACTGCACACTGAAACAAGAGGACAAAGTTGTTAGTTTCTCTCCTTCTTTCTCTCTCCCTTTCTCTCTCCTTTCCTCTCTCTTCCTCTTTTTCTCTCCCTTCCTCTCTCCTTTCCTCTCTCTTCCTCTTTTTCTCTCCCTTCCTCTCTCTTCCTCTTTCTCTCTCCCTTCCTCTCTCTCTTCTTCTCTCTTCCTCTCTCTCTTCTTCTCTCTTCCTCTCTTTCTCTCTTTTCTCTTTCTCTCGCTCTGTCACCCAAACTGGAGTGATGTGGTATGATCTGAGACCACAGAAATGCACCATCATGTCCAACTAATTTTTCTTTTTTAAAAAAAATGTTTGAGGCAACCCGTTCGGATCCCCTTCCATGCTATGCTTTGTTCTTTTTTTTTTTTTTTTTTTTTTTGGAAGCTTTGTTCTTTCGCTCTTCACAATAAACCTTGCTACCACTCAAAAAAAAAAAAAAAAAAATGTTTGGTACAGACAAGGTCTCACTATGTTGCCCAGGCTGGTCTTGAATTCCTGGGCTCAAGCAGTCCTCCTGCCTCAGCCTCCCAAAGCACTGGGATTACAGACGTGAGCCACTGAACCCGGCCCTAGTTTCTCTTAGTGAGTTTTCATTGCTTCAGGCTGGGAATGATTTACATCATTTTATATTGCCCACTGGCCAAATCTAGTCACATGATTCTCCTTAACTGGAAAGCAACTAGAAAACGTTATTATGTATGTGCCCAGGAAGGAGAGGAAAGTCCAGTTTGGGTGAATACTAACGAGTAATGTTTGGCATACCGTATCCTATGGTCATCCCACACTCAAAGTAGCACTGGTAAGCCAGGATCATAGAACCCAAAATGAAATAAAAATGAAGAAGGTGTGAATTTTATGGATAAAAATTTAGAAAAAAACACATCAGTAATAAACCATGGTGATGAAGGCTAGTACTATCTTGCAAATCATCAAATGCCACCCTCTGAGAAAAGAAAAATTATGAATAGGTGGATTCCCTACTCCCAACAACCACATGGTGTATACATTCTACCAAACTAATTTCTTGACCAATTTAAATTTATAGGTCATGAACTTCACACAATTATCATAGAGGACAAGTGTTATGGAGAGGAGGAAATCAAGAATATTCCGTCTTTCCCCCTTCCTCACTCAATAACGAATCACTCTTATAGCCTTTGTCAACATAAAGTACAGGGCTCCAAAAATGTAACTGTCTAGACTGAAGACTGGTTTATTTAAAAACTTTTATTGCTGTGGAATTACTGGCATGATTATTCAATAAACTCTGGATTCTTTAACAAATAAGACTATTAAAGATTTTAAATTGTACTAACTCAGTTTGCAGTTGCTAAAATAGTCATAAAAATTTTAGTAGTACTCATTTCATATTGCAGCTTTTGAAAAAATGAAGTCTACCAAGTTATGAGGAACATTTTTGGCCATGATTGAGGAGAATAAGGAATTAGGTATATATATAATTTTTAGACTTTCTTTTTTTTCAAAAAATTACAGCAGGTTATTTTTCAGCTATCAATTACTAACATTTCTAAACTGTAAGAGATTTCTAAACTATAATGAACAGCATACACCCACTCTTACATTCATTCATACACCCATTCAACACTCATTCATACCCACTCAACATACCCATTCAACACTTGTTAATACTTGGTGCTCTTGCTCTCCTCTTGCTCATTGGCTCTCTGTCTTCTATCTCCACCTTTCAAACTCCTTGCTGACCATTGCAATAAATGTTGCAGAAATCATGATAATTAATACAAATTTTTCATGAATGAAGACATATTCCTGAAAATCAAATAAAATTATTATACCTGGAGAAATTGGAAACAATCTATTATCAGGTCCTTCAAGCTAGTATCCAGTCAAGTTTCCACTTTGCATTTGATTGAAATCTCTTTTAATGTAAGACAATTGTCTGTCTTCTTTCCCTTATTTTTTCTTTCCTTTTTTTCTTTTTCCTTTTTTTTTTTTTTTTTTTTTTTTTTTTTTTTTTTTTTTGAGACAGGGTCTCACTTTGTCACCTAAGCTGGACCTCTTGAGTTCAAATGATGCTCCTGCCTCGGCCTCCCAATAGCTGGGACCATAGACACATACCATGCCCAGATAATTTGTTTTACTTTTTTTGTAGAGACAGAATTTTGCTTTGTTTCCTAGGCTGGCCCGAACTCCTGGACTCCAGTGATCCTCCCACCTCAGCTTCCCAAAGTTCTGGGATTATAGGCATGAGCCACTCTGCCAGGCTTGACAATTTTTTTTTTTTTTTTTAAATAGCACTCACTTTTAAAGAAATAAGACCAATTTTGTTTTAGATATTTCATTGTTTCCTTAAGGGTCATTACATCTCCTTATATATTTCTTTTAAAATGCAGGTTGGATATAATAGCTTGATTATACTCAGGTTCACTATTTCTTTTGCCAGGAATAGTTTTAAGAGGTGTTTTTTTATGATACATTACATCAAGCAGGACATACAAATAATTTTACAATTAGTGATGGTAAATTGGGTCATTTGTTTAAGGTGTTTTCTGCCAAACGTCTCTATTGTAAAAATAAAAGTTTCACTTTGCAATTGTCAAGTAATTTGTGTGGTGATATTTTGGCAGTGTACAAATATTTTATCCACATAATTTTACATCCTTTTTATCATCAAGTGATCTTTGCCCCACAAAATTATTTTACTTGATGTCAAAAATGGTGATTTAAAAAATCTATTATACATTATTTATTAGCTGTCATACTTTTCTTTAACAAAAATTTCCTTTTCAACTGTTAATGAGCTTCATTTTCTCATGAAAAAGCAGGGTAAATAATTAATACTTTATCTTCTTTAATTTATTTAGGGAAAGAAATTCATGTGACAGTCACCTTTGAGGATAGAATATATATATATCTTTGCTCTTCCTTTATCTTGATATTTCCCCAAGAACTTTTTATTTACTTATTTATTTCCTTGTCTGTTATCTAAACTGTTTATTTCTATTTTGTTACTAATATGTTTTTATAATGCTTAATTTATCTTCTTGTTTTTACTGATACAATTTTTTAAGGTCCATTTCTTTTGCTAAATCATGTTTATTCCAGAATATACTATTTTTATTAACATTACTTTATACAATGTCTTAAATCTTCCCTTGCGTTATATGTTAATTTCCAAAGGGAAGAGACTTCTGTTTAATTTTCCTATTAATTTTTGTTTTATTGTATTGTAATCAGATAATTTTGTTTATATCATTTTTTCTTTATACAATGTATTGATATTTTGTTTGTGATATAAAATGGTAAATTTTTATGACTGTTATCACTATACTTTGAAAGCAAATATGTTTTCTATTTATTGGGGGTATACCTTTAAATATTCTACCTTACATTTACATTATTATGTTGTTTAGATCCTCTATATCCTTATGTAATTTTGCTCCTTTGACTGAGTCGAATGAATAAAATTCTGTTAAAATCCCCTTACATTAAGGTATTTTTATTTTTTCTTTCACATTCTATAATTTATTCTATATGAAGGTTGTTGCAGTGTTATTTGGTGCTTGAATATTCATAGCCATTTTATCTATACCTTCATTGAGAATTGTGGTCTTGAACATTACAACATGTATATTTGATATTATTTAGTGCTTTTTGGTTTGTAATCTGCCCTGTTAAATATCAAGGTAGATTTTAACGCTTCTATTTAAATGGCATACATTTCCACATCTTTTTTATCTTCTTTTTAGAATCACTTTACCTCTTGTACATAACTAGGCTTGTACTTTTGTTTTATAAGCCAATCAGAGTGTGTGTGTGTTTGTGTATATATATATGTATATACGTGTGTGTGTATATATATATATATATATATAAAAGTCATTTTGGGAATCTCAATTTAGTCAGATAACTTTATGACATACTTACTGTTTATTGGGTTATAATTACTCTGTATCTTTGTAAATATACTCTGTTTACTACTGTCCATTGGCTCATTTCTTTCTCTCACTCTTTCACTATTTTTGAATTTGCCTTTAGCTTATTTCAGTTTCTATTATTTGATTTGTCTTTTATAAATTATATCATTAGACTCTCACCTTTCCCTATGAAAACTTCCAGACTCTTATTATACTTTCTTGTTTTCATCTCCAGTCTCTACCCAGTGTCATTTCTAATTTGTCAGAGCATTAAGTTTTATGTATTATTGTCCCACTGTTATCCTCACTTTTTTGACAAATAGATTCAATTCTTTAGATACATTTGAATATATTAATCTATAAATAATTTGTATACAAATACAGTCAATTGTTAAAATAATTTTATTAATTTTTCTTAAAAAACTCTTGATCGAATGAAGCTTATTTTTAGTAGGTTCCAAGAAAGGCTTGTTGGAATAATTTTTTCATAAATTTTCTGCATTAGTACATATTTAAATCTGGTTGATTGTAGCATTAATACTTTATGGATACTTGGCTGAATATAAAGCAATTGTCTTACATTGTTTATCCTTGGCATTCTTAAATATGTTCCTTTGATGTTCTCTTGTTCTGTGTGTTGACATTAAAATGTCTGAGGCCAAATCAAATTTCCGTTTATTTTGTTTTCTCATTTTTTAATGTCTTTTTTTTTTGACTAGATGCACACATGAGGGTTATTTTTATTTTCATTTTTCATTGAATTGAAGTTTTCCTGACGTATGTCATAGTTAAATGTCTCGAGAAATTTTTCCTGCTACACGACTGGATTAACTTTGTAGATTCAAGAATGTTTTCTCAAATTAAAGTTTCAAATACCAGTTCAATTTATTGTTTTGTGTTTCCACTTCAGAAGTTTCAATTATACACGTGTTGCTTATCCATTGCCTCTTTTTTATGTGTGATCCTTTTTCATCAGCACTTTCTACCTTGATCTTTAGTTTTATTAGAACCATCCCATTCCCAAACCATGTGCCCTTCTTGGTACACTTGGTCATGGGTTTTCTTTCATTTGGTGTCATATAATATAATCTGCATTTTTTAGAAGATTCTGGAACATTCTTCAAGGTCTTTTTTGAGTAATATGAGCTTCCATTTCAGGTTTCTGTTGTCAATTTTTATTCTAATTTTTTAATCTGTGATTTAAATTTTTCTTCAGAATTTCTTAAATCTAAAATTGTTTGATTATATTTATATCAGAGTGCTGTGTAACATCGCCTTCTACTCTGTAGTTGGGTGGTGTATGTTTTCGTGTGTGAGCTTTTACAAGCTGAAGCATTTTACCCTCTCTCTTTTTTTTCTTGTGATCTAGTAATGTTGCAGAGATTCAGGGAACTTTTTACTTTTCATTTGTTTTAGATTTTTTTTCCGAACGAATGATGTTAGACAAGTAACATTTGTAGTTTTTTCTCTGTACTTTTTAGACTGTTTGCATAGGAGATAAAAATTCTATTTTATTATCTGTACAGTTCTGAGGAAGAGGTTTACATAAATTAGCATTTAAACGTGGTCCTAGAGAGTATTTTCATGTATTCAATGTAGTGATTTTACTTTGAATAGAGTGGATAGAAAAGAACTGTCTGCTAAGGTGTCTACAGGAAAAAGAAACTAAATAAAATAAAACTGTAAGTCCTTTGCTATCTGGGAGAACATTTTAGACAGAAGAAACCACAACTCCAAAAACTCTGAAGTGTAATCATGTTTGATATATCAGTGTGAGAAATGTAATCATCTAGTGTAGCTATAGCAGACAGAACAAAAAGTTAAAGCAAGATCATTTAAGGCCTTAATGAAGATTAAAAAATAAAATGTATTCTGAACTCAATGGAGTGTATGATCAAAATTAAATTTTAAAATATTCACTCTAGATTATTTTTGGAGAATGCATTTAGTGAGATAAGACTGGACATTAGAACATCAGTTACAATGGACGTTTCAATAGTCCTAACCAGATGATGCAAAGTGGTCTAAGGAAGTAGAAGAGGAAGTGATGGCAAAGTAGAGCAGAGCAGGTTTAAGTGCAGTAACTATTAGTTTGGTTTTATTGTTTTCCATCTAAACATTCAAATGGAGATGTTAGGAGGTTGAATTCTGAGGTTCAGGAGAAAGATCAATAATAGAGAAAAAAATCTGATAGTTTTCCTGGGTAGACACTGGAGGCAAAATGACTGACTTAATACTTATCCTAAATAGAGTAACATTATTTCTACTTTTTAAATATTTGGACCCCAAATTCCTTTTGGAGAATACTCTTTCAGGGAAAGGATTGTTTCATTTGGTTTTATGTTTCTACATTCTAAATATTGCCAATTTCTATTGAATATATATAGAAACTATAAATGCATATAAGTATTTTGCATCTATAAAGCCAGAGATGAAACCTGAATAAGCCCTTTAATATTCAGATGTCATGAGGGGTACAAAAATGAATCAAAATCAGATCCTGATTTTAAGATGTTTACATAATTCCACCATTTATCAGGGGTGGAATACCATTTCATGATTACATAATGAGATGATTAATGTATTAAGCAGAAACAGTAGTATTCCTTTACCACACATAGGTTTATGTGTCTTTTAACTTTTTGGTCATGAAAAATTCAACTTTAAAATTTAAAATTCAACTTTTGGTCATTAAAAATTCAATCTTAGAGTGTTTTATTAACACAATTGAAGTAAGTAAAGTAATATGCCAACATCATGTCATAGGACTATGCATTTATGAAAGCTTATGTATTTCAAGACTCTCCTGGCTTTGTAGTTATTTTCTGGTCACCTCTATCTTACCTCAATATTCTTTCCACCGTCATGACAACTCCTATCCATTAATAAGCAGTATAGCATTATGGTTAAAAGAATAAGCTTTGAATAACTACTTAGTTTCACACCTTTGGACTCATTAAATATGGCTTGTTCATTTATAACATGAGTATAATTATAGTAATTACCTTATAATGTTGGTGAGAACATAAAGGAGAAAATACATGTAAAACATAATGTCATGTACTTGATATCCAGTATACATGTAATTATTTTCAACAGTATTGATCTACCTTTTTCTTTATAAATATTTCATTTTACCAATATAGCTCCTTATGTTCTCTTTTACATAGTTCAAATTACTCTTTCCCTTAATAATTCATTAAAAATATAGCAGTTTTTGGTTTGGGTTGCAAACAGCTGAGTAGCTTCCATTAATAAGGAATTTATTGGAAGAATATCAAGTAGTTCACAAGATTTACATAAATGTTTCTAAACCAGGTTTAAAAACAGACATGAATCAAGAAAGGATAGGCTATTGAAAAGACAGCCAAAAGGAGGTCACAAAAAGTTTAGTTAAGCATGCCATCGCCGAACACGTATTACTGTGAATTTGCATCATTTTACTATTTTTCCGTAAGTTAGAGTCCTTGAGGGAAAGTCTAAGTGACCAGGACATCTATCTGTGTTCTACATCACTGGGTCTCAAATTTGGTTGAATATTGGAAACACTTGGGTAGGGGGTTGTGTTAAAATACTAATGTCTAGGTCTCATTTGCAGTTTCTAATTTAATTGGTGTGAAGTGCAACCTAGGCAATAGAAATTTTTTGAAGCTCTTGAGATAATTCTGATGTGCAGCAAAATTTGTATTTACTCTTCCAGATGGTTAGAGTCCACTTGCTGAAGAAACAGAGGAAATATTCAAATAACTCCTACTTATATATTAGTTAATTGATTAATAAATTATCATTTTTCAAATATAATTCACACTCCTTTTAGAAAGTTAAAAAAACAAAAATAAGCATCTTATGAAAGTTACCCATAATCTCCTATCCAAGGTTAATGTCTATAAATGTTTTCATTTATCTCCCCTGATATTTTGTGTGTATACACACATCTCACACACACAGACACACACACACATACATGATTGGTTTCATATTTTTATACATACTTTGGTCCATAATAGTTGAAGTTTCATGGCTGCTGTGTCTCTAGAAGAGATTTTTTTTTTTTTTTCTTTGTTGAGTTGAGCCTTTTAAAGGCCTCCAAAAGTTAAGGATTAAATCAGTTGATGAACTGTGGATATTGGTAAATTGACATTTCAAAGGGCAATGACATTCAGCTATGCTTTAAAACTCACTATCTCAGTGAATTAATATTTAGGTGTGTGACAAATCAGTTTCCCTTATGATCAGCCACATCACACTTTATGGATTTTTCTCATTTGCCTCTTTCGGGATCTTTTTCCTTTCATTCTAGAGTTTGTTGCTTAAGTGTATTTTTTTTTTCTTTGTTTAACTCTTTAAAATGAGAAATGAAAGAGATTTAAAAACTGGTGCTTTATTAAATTTGTAATTGACTCTATAAATAAAACAAGTAGGTACTTTATAATTAAATTGTTTCATTATTTATAAAAAATTACTTTTTTTTTTTTTTTTTTTTTTTTTTTTGAGACGGAGTCTCGCTCTGTCGCCCAAGCTGGAGTGCAGTGGCGCAATCCTGGCTCACTGCAAGCTCCGCCTCCTGGGTTCACGCCATTCTCCTGCCTCAGCCTCCCGAGTAGCTGGGACTACAGGCGCCCGCCACCACGCCCGGCTCATTTTTTTGTATTTTTAGTAGAGACGGGGTTTCACCGTGGCCTCCATCTCCTGACCTTGTGATCTGCCCGCCTCGGCCTCCCAAAGTGCTGGGATTACAGGCGTAAAAATTACATATTTTAAAAAATTATTTGTGTATAAGCAGCCCTAGATAGAATATTTCTCACCCATCTTCAGTGCATAGCCCAGATGCTAAATTCACAATCAGTATTCAACTAATTTAGGTTTTCCACATTTGGATAGCTTAAATATGTAAATATATTTAATGCCCTCACTATATTCTCACTCCTCAGAGAGCCCTTATTCTTAAGATGTTTGTCATAAGACTCTAGAGACATTTTGAATCGTTTATGCAGTAACTCTGTATTTTATGAAGAAAAAATATATAAATGGTGAGAGTGAGGAAGGAAAATATGTATTCAAAATCGAAGTTAATGCAAGTACAGGCTATTCCTATTTATGCTGGGGCAGACATATAATATACAACAGGAAGCTAAGGCACATTTTGGACTACCTCTCTCAACTCCTCACTTGATAGATAAGGAAATGAAAACTCAACAGGATATATTGCTAATGATAAAACAGAACTACAATCTCAGTTTCCTAATTTCTAATTGAATAACAATTCCACTATACTACAGTGGCAACTCTAATTAAATTATCACAGATCTGTATTCTATTTGCACCACTGGAAGATTTGGGCTGTCAAACCAGTTGTACTCATTAATTTAACACTGAACTATTGCCTGATTGATTTGAAATTCTAGCAAAGAAAGCAGAAGAAGGAGGGGGAAGGAAGCATGTTACAGTAATTTAGTATGTTGGTGAATAAGCAGTTACCTATACATAGTCTATGCATCTTTCCTGAGATACCTTAGTAGCTGAATATTTGATGACCAAGAAATTGCAATGTTCTCAGTACAGATGAAAATCACCAGTATGAATAATGAAATGGCAACAGAGCAGCATTCTTAGGGAACCTATTAACTAGGGAGAGATTTGGTGGTTTGTTACCTAGTGGCTACTACCCTAAGACAACTCTTAGCATAGAGTGCAGCAGATTCTGCGTTAACCCATAGAACCAGTTTAAACTGACTTATCAATTCAGAGACATCAAAACTGAGCCTACATGGATAACCTCTGTTCCAAAAACGTAAATGCTATCTGCCTCAAATTTTGTTCAAATTTTATTTTCTCCAAAGTGTTAGAATAAAAATTTTATCATTGAAATTAATTTTTCAAAGCTCCAAAATGCAAACTTTATTACACCATAACTTTTTTTTGAAACAAATGCTATGATTACAAAACTACACTGTAATATTCATTATGGTTGGGCAGAAAATATAAACTAGGCAATGATTCATTGCAGATTGAATAAATTAAAACATTCAGTTGCCAAAGTAATAAAAGACAAAGAAAAATTAAGTTGTCTCTAAGAGAGAACAGAAATGTGTTAACACCAGTTCTATATAGTACTGAAATATATGAATGCAAAGTATTAACTCTGGTTGAATATTTGGATCCTGGACCAGTTCTATGACAAACCTTTGTATGACTGAGAGAACTGAACACCTTTCATGCAGCTATTTTAGCATATTTTGTTGTGTCTTTTATAAGAACTGCATTACAGCTTCCTTTTTTCTCAAAATTTTATCATAGACCAAAAAATAATTTATGTTAATCAAAAGTGTTCTCTTTGGGGGGTCACAGCCATTTTTTAAACTGTGACATAAACGTTCTCAAGAATTGATCAACACTTGCTGCAAATCTATAGTCTGTACTCAGTGGGTATTAGTTGGTGGGGGAAGTCTCAATGGAGATACTGGGCTATGTGTCTTGATTCAAGAGAACCAAGGAGACAAAATCCAGTTTTCACATTTGACAGGTGACTAAAATGAGTCTCTGTCATAGTAACCTGCCCAAAGTCACATTGTTAAATGTTGCACCAAGGCTTGGCTTGATTTGAGGCCTATGGCTTCCTTGCTAGAAACAGTATCTTCATTTAAAATACAGTATCAGTATTTATATGGTGATTTTTAATTCACAAATATTTTCTAATTCATTTCTCTTTCTTTGCATAATTCACTGTCTCTATAGCCATCTATGTTCATATTGAATATTTTGTTTCATTTTTATGGCGTGCTTTAGAAAAGCCCAAAACTTTTCAGGCTTAAATATATAAAGTAATCTTATAAACAAACCATTCCTTAGAATTGCTTTAAGAACTCTCCACTCATATCACTAATTAGAGTTTCTAAGAAATGAACAGCATTTCCTTACCTAAAATATTGTTATGAAGTGTTACTTGCCTGCCTGTTTCATGGCATTTATTAGTCTGGTTTTCTCTAAGATCTTTGTTAACTGTGGCTAACAGTAAGTTAGACATCATAGTCACTGACAAAAAACTGTCAGCTCTCAAGGCTCATAAACCTATTTGTCAGCACAAATAAGTTTATGAGCATTTATGGAGCATTTCAGCAATTCACTTTTTAAAGAATAAAGTTGGAGGACATAGGAAACAGACCTTTAGCGCTTCGGAATTCCAGAATCATGTTCTTTTGCCCCATTTCACAGTAAAAATACTCTTTCCCTATTGCATCCAAATATTTCTTGGTGGATTTGCCAATCACCACATGTATCATCCCTTCTCACCATTGTGATTTGCTTACTATGGGCACATGACCAAAGTCAAGCTAATAGAGTCCTCCCTTGGAATTTTTTTTCCAAGTTCCTTTTCTTCATTGGAAATGAAGTTGTAAAGATATGGCCTCTGAGTAAATAAAACCACTATACAGGGAGTAACCAAGAGGGTGTGAAAGAGAGGCATGCTGAATCCAGTTTTAATTAACAGTAGTCCCTAAAGCTGCATTGGCTCTTCCTATGATGTTACTAAACCACATCTGGTTTTCAAAAAACTAACTTGTATATTTTAAAGTATTAGTTTGTTTATTTATTCATTGATGAAGTGCTGTTCTGTGTGTAACAGGTTTATTGAATAAGGTGCACTTGATAAGATAAATTTGCATTAAAGTTCATATTTTTTCTTCTTTCTCACCATTAAACTTACTCTGTGGACTCACTCTTCTCTACATCTAAATAAAAATGTGAGTAGATCCAAAAGCCTTTTCAGTGACTCTTAGATAATAAAGTGTCCAATCTAATCTCACTTAATTTAAAATGTGGAGTTTCCTTTTCCGCTCTATGGTTTAGCCTGATTCAGGTTTGGAAGCCTGAAATAACTGTGGAGAGTAATCAGTTTTTTTCTATTTCTCATTTCTTACTGCGCACCTTTCTCACAGGCATTTCTGACACCTTCCCTGTTGGGATAGGAAAAAAAATAATAATTAGTGGGAAAAAACATGGTTTTACCTGGCTGTGAGGTTGAAATCTGATATTGGTATCTTTTAAATGTGAAAACAATACTGTCAATACTTTTTTTTCTTGAACTGCTTACATGGATTTTTTTCTAAAATTCTCCTTAGAAATTAGGAAACTCCAAGTGCTTACCTCATCACAGATTATGCCTCTCAGGCACTTGATTTTGACTCTGTCATCAGCCTGTGGGCTTCTCATAGCATGATAGCCACCATGATTGCACATAAGCACAAGGTCTTACCCCTTCCATAGTTAACCCCTCCCGTGAGTGGCCTACTAGAATATTAAGTCACGTTAAAGGCAAATGAGGTAAGAAAGCAAAGAGTCACTAAACTTGTCATTTAAAGTAAGTGCACACATACGGTGAGGTCCTTTTGCCTCTCTAGGACATTGTCTTGAGAGAGGTTCCTTTTAAGACAATTAAGTGATTCACTTCCACAAAGATCTCATTTGTGTATTCCTCTGAATACACAAACATAGACACACACACAGCTTTTTGTACACAGAGATGTGCAGTTCCCTTGTAATGCGCTTACCTCTCTTTGCCATACTTGCCAACAGAGATGGCCCTAGTTGCAACCTCTGTATTAGGGTTCTCTAGAGGGACAGAACTAACAGGATAGATGTATATATAAAGGTGAGTATATTAAGGACTATTGACAATCACAAGGTTCGGTCCCACAATAGGCTGTCTGAAAGCTGAAGAGCAAGGAAGCCAGTCCGAGTACCAAAGCTGAAGAACTTGGAGTTTGGTGTTCGAGGGCAGGAGGCATCCAGCATGAGAGAAAGATGTAGGCTGGGAGGCTAAGCCGGTGTAGTCTTTTCATGTTCTTCTGCCTGCTTTTACTCTGGCTGCATTGACAGCTGATTAGATATTGTGCCCACCCAGATTGAAGGTGGGTCTGCCTTTCCCAGTCCACCAACTCAAGTGTTAATCTCCTTTGGTAACACCCTCACAGACACACCCAGGAACAATACTTTGCATCCTTCAACCCGATGAAGTTGACACTCAGTATTAACCATCAACCTCTTATTTTTAGATAATTTCAAGCAATTTTAGGTGACAGCACTACGTTCCCTAAATTCCAGGGAGCTGATTTGCCAGTGGTCCTCTTGGAATCTTTTGAGCCACATTGATAAAGGAGGAGAGAAATGTCAGAGCATTCCAACAACTCCCTAAAATATTTCTCTTGACTCTTCATCTATTTTATACCTATGATATGATTACTGGCCTATGGCTTACATGGGTGATCTCCATCTTGGCTTTAGAAGACAGACTGCTTAACATATTTTATATTGTTTTCCACCTTCAGACACTCTGCCCAAACTCTGACACCACACAAAGTATTGCATTTAACCTTTGTTTTACTAGCAAGAAAATAATTTGAATATCATTTGTTCAGGTATGCATTTATTTATTGATCATCTATGTGACAGACACATACTAGGACCTTAAACAGTTTTAGACAGTGTGGTCCTGTTTTAATCCCCAGGATGAGAGAGGGCTTTGCCACTTCAAAGAGAATAAGGGATTTAAGAGTACTGTTATTTTACATGTTATTCAAATTGTGTTTCTTTGTTCACTCTTAAATAATGTATGGCTGAAACAGGTAGAAAACCTGGAAGTATGATTCGAAAGACAAAGTCATGCAGAAATGGGTAGGTAGAAGCCCCTGAGATCAAATTTGGCTATAGTCTGGTGTTCTTCACCATGCAAACTGCTTAATTTTTGTTTTACTGTCTTTGGATGGAATACATAATCCCCAATTGCATAGTTTCCAAAAATAGTATTCACAAATTTTGTTTCCTTCCTGGCCAAATAAGCCTTGGATTTTTTTTTTTAATATTTGAGCAAACCCTTTACATAAAAAAAAGAAAACTCACACCATCACATCATCATTTCCTAAGACCCTGCCACTAACTTGAAGATATTTCTCAATATTGTAGCTATACAACCATTTGTTCAGACATAATTTATTTCATATTTTTCATCACCCCTCTAAAATGACATACAGACAGTCAGACCTGAAAATTCCTGGGGAATTACCATATTAAATAAACTCTTCTGAAAAGAGCTGAAATGGCATCAATGTCGGAATGATGTACAACTCATTTTAAAAATGCAAGACCCAAAGGTCATTGTTTTCCTAGTTTTCTCCAAATAAATCTGAGCTCTAGAAGATAAATATGTGCCATTTGAAAACGAAAGTAAAGACTATTGGTTATTCTGTGTGTTTTGAGCAGGGTTGACATTCTTCCTTTTCTATCATGGACTTTATACTTCTGTTCAAGCGCCAGTCGCCAGCTAGAGTAGAAGAGAATTATGAAGGCACTTTAATGGAACTACCTGCAAAGCATACCATGTGAGGGTACACAGAACATAACCTGATGGAACCAGTCATATTATGTCACCTTGGTGGGTATGAGCACAAGGTCTTTGTAAGGTTAACCCTTCCCATGAGTGACCAACTAGAATATTAAGTAACTGTATTAGTCTGTTCTCACGCTGCTAATACAAACATAGCTGAAACTGGGTAATTTATAAAGAAAAGAGACTTAATTGACTCACAGTTCAACATGGGTGGGGAGGCCTCACAATCATGGCTAAAGGTGAAGTGAATGAGGAGCAAAGTCACATCTTACATGCTGGCAGGCAAGAGAGCATGTGCCGTGGAACTTGCTTTTTTTTTTTTTTCTGAGACAGAATCTGGCTCTGTCACCCAGGCTGGAGTGCAGTCGTGTGATCTCAGCTCACTGCAATCTCTGTCTCAGGGTTCAAGCGATTCTCATGCTTCAACCTCCCAAGTAGCTGGGACTACAGGCACACGGCACCACACCTGGCCAATTTTCATATTTTTAGTAGAGACAAGGTTTCACCATGTTGGCCAGGCTTGTCTCAAACTCCTGACCTCAGGTGATCTGATCGCCTCAGCTTCCCACTGTGCTGGATTTACAGGTGTGAGCCGCTCTGCCCAGCCAGTAACTCCCCTGTATAAAATTACCAGATCTTGTGAGATTTATCCACTATCATGAGGACAGTACTGAAAAACCCACCCCCATGATTCAATTACCTCCCACCAGGTCCCTCCCATGACACATGGGGATTATTACAATTCAAGGTGAGACTTGAGTGGGGACCCAGAGCCAAACCATATCAATCACGTTAAAGACAAATGAGGTGAGAAAACAAAGAGTCACTAAATTTGTCATTTAAAAATACCAAGTTATGTTTGTAAATTTTTGCTTCATTTATAAAAAGACAGGAACATTTAGTAAACATTTTAAATAACAGGAAGGGGATTAAAACGAAAGTGAAAATATCCCTGTCCTGCATTAGACCTCCCCTACCATTTCTCAGAGGTAACTGCCACTAATGATTGCTTATCCATTTCTGCTATATTATTCCAACAATCTTTAGTATTTATCAGAATGTTATAATTTTTATAACAATTTATAAGTTTTAATTAAATGATATAAAAATGTACATGATATAATTTTTTAGTTTTTGTTTTCTTTTTGCTTAATAATCTTAGCAATCTTTTCAAATCAGCCTAAGCAATTTGAATTCATTATTTTAATGGACCATATAAAATAATAGCTAACCTAGGAAATCATTTCTACATATCAGGCTCTTTGTAAAATGCTTTACATATATTAATTTAATCCTCAAAGCAGCCATATGATGTACGAACAATTATATTCCAATTCAAATAAATGAAAGAAAAGTAGCAAGCGGAAGTAAAGTAACATGTTTAAGGTTATATCACACAGGTAGTTGACGTTCAAAGCCAGGGAGCCTGGCTCTTACACTGTCTTTAGTAATAGTCTTTTATTGATCCCATTAATAGACCACCAGTTTTGGGGATGTGTGCCTGTGTGTGTGAGAAAGAGACAGAGAGAGAGTACAAACTTGTATTTTTGCTATTACAAACAATGTAGCCATGAGCCCTATGGTATATCTACTGGATTAAATTTATTTTTTTCTTTTTCTGAGACGGAGTCTCGCTCTGTCACCCAGGCTGGAGTGCAGTGGCGTGATCTCGGCTCACTGCAAGCTCCGCCTCCTGGGTTCACGCCATTCTCCTGCCTCAGCCTCCCGAGTAGCTGGGACCACAGGCGCCCGCCACCACGCCCGGCTAATTTTTTGTATTTTTAGTAGAGACGGGGTTTCACCGTGTTAGCCAGGATGGTCTCGATCTCCTGACCACGTGATCCGCCCGCCTCGGCCTCCCAAAGTGCTGGGATTACAGGCATGAGCCACTGCGCCCTGCTAAATTTCAACCATTGGACTTGCTGGATCAAATTTGTATGCATTATATATGTAGCATATGTGTGTGTGTCTATATACGTACATATATACACACACACATTTGCTATGTGTATATATGTATATACATATATATGTACGTATATACATACACATATGCTATGCGTATATATATACACACATATGCTATATAGAAATTATATATGTAACTTGATTACATATGTATAACTTACTAAATATATCGCAATTCCTATGTGCGCACACACATATATATGTACACAAAAAAAGTGTATCCCAAATATCGTACCATTGTACTAATTAACACTCCTGCTGGGAACTTTTGCCATTATCAACGGCTTTTAAACACAATTTTGAAATGTTTCCAATCTGACAAATAATAAATAATATATATTTTCTATTTATTTCTATTTAATTTTGAGCAAGGTTGTGCATCCATAGAGTATATGTGATATGATGAGAGGAGCCAAGTGATATCCAACTATATTACACAACATAACCACACTTAGCAAAGCTAACTGAGCTCCTGAAATCAATGGATGATGCTTAAATAGCCTGGTTATTTCATAGATGTCTAGTGCTGTTTCTCTTTGTTTGCTAAGTAAAGATTTTCTTAGAAAAACTACCTACAAGAAAATATATTCATTTACTTAAAAGTAAGATTTTCAGTTAAATTTCTAGCCTACTAATGACTGCTCACGTTCTGTCTGCTTCTCTCTCCTGCTCTGATTGCAGAGCACATGCAGGTTGTGTCTGCTCCCCTGCAATGTAACGCCATGACATATTGCACCTAAAAGGATTTAACAAATGTAATTTCATTAGAACAAAGACCACTTCTCCGGATGGTTCAAATCAACCAGGGGCACTTGGAAAGCAGATAGGAATAAAGACCTGAACTTCTGAAGAAGTAAACTGCTAATACTTTCTTGGGTCCAATCTGATGTTGTGAGCAACAGAAGCAGTTGGCAATCAGAGTGAGATAGGACAAAAGTCTAGACCAAACTGATTCTTCCCAAGACGCCCAAGGAATATCTGACCTAGGACAACTGTTATACACTGGAAGTTTGAAATATGAATTCCTGGATCAAAGGCATATGCATTGTGTGCACGTGCTACATATACAAAAATTATATATGTAACCTAATTACATATGTATAACTTAATTACGTATATGTATAACTATATATACACACATATGAAATTTATATACACATATATATACACACACACCATGTTTCCAATTGGAAAAGCAGATCTTAAACAACTTTCTAATTGGTTGCATTTAACAGAGAGATAGTCACATTTGGGTAGAAGTAGCCTGCATTGAGATCCATTTTTTTCTAAGAATTCTAATGTTTGTATATTCTAATACATATGCCTCTGGCTAATGGCCGTGTGGTTGCTATCTGCTTAATAAATCCATGGCTGCTTTCTTCTTATAGTAATTGGCTTCTTGTTTTAAACTTCAAGTTTTATTTCAGCCTCTCACCATTTCATAAACAAGTAATAGATGACAAACATTTACATAACTAAGAAATCATTCTGAGTTTCAAACTATTAAGCCTTCCAACCATGCCTAGTGTAGGAAAGATTGACTAATAATCCCTGCTGTGCTGCTGGTGGAATTACTGAATAATTCAAATAAGAGATTATTTGAAGTAATGTTGCTGAAAAGAGAAGGCTGGGTAAGTGACTTGTTGATTCATTAGTCTGTAGTTTCTTATTGCTGCATATGAAAATAGTGAAGCAATAAAAATGCCATTTTCTAATCTCTGTAGGGAATTTTCCTTTTTAGGAGATGTCACCTGAAGGCGTTAACAGCCAGAACATTTTATCTTGTTATGTTCTTAGATTATGTCAATACTTTTTCATTGCTAAAGATAGTTTCATTGTTAAAGGAGCAAGTAATCACTAAATATTTTTTTTAATGTGCTTTTCAGTTCCTTTATTTAAAAGCTCTACAGTTTTATGGCTCTGATTAACTCTTGTGTGCTTTTACTTTTTTTTTTTTTTTTTTGCATACCTTTTTTTTTAAATTATACTTTAAGTTCTAGGGTACATGTGCACAACGTGCAGGTCTGTTACATATGTATACATGTGCCATGTTGGTGTACTGCACCCATTAACTCGTCATTTACATTAGGTATATCTCCTAATGCTATCCCTCCCCAATCCCCCCTCCCCACAATAGGACCTGGTGTGTGATGTTCCCCTTCCTGTGTCCAAGTGATCTCATTGTTCAGTTCCCACCTATGAGTGAGAACATGTGGTATTTGGTTTTCTGTTCTTGTGATAGTTTGCTCAGAATGATGGTTTCCAGCTGCATCCATGTCCCTACACAGGACATGAACTCATCCCTTTTTATGGCTGCATAGTATTTCACCGTGTATATGTGCCACATTTCCTTAATCCAATCTGTCACTGATGGACATTTGAGTTGATTCCAAGTCTTTGCTATTGTGAATAGTGCCGCAATGAACATACGTGTGCATGTGTCTTTATAGCAGCATGACTTATAATCCTTTTGGTTATATCCCCAGTAATGGGATGGTTGGGTCAAATGGTATTTCTAGTTCTAGATCCTTGAGGAATCGCCACACTGTTTTCCACAATGGCTGAACTAGTTTACAGTCCCACCAACAGTGTAAAAGTGTTCCTATTTCTCCATATCCTCTCCAGCACCTGTTGTTTCCTGACTTTTTAATGATTGCCATTCTAACTGGTGTGAGATGGTATCTCATTGTGGTTTTGATTTACATTTCTCTGATGGCCAGTGATGATGAGCATTTTTTCATGTGTCTGTTGGTTGTATGCATGTCTTCTTTTGAGAAGTGTCTGTTCATATCCTTTGCCCACTTTTTGATGGGGTTGTTTTTTTCTTGTAAATTTGTTTGAGTTCTTTGTAGGTTCTGGATATTAGCCCTTTGTCAGATGAGTAGATTTCAAAAATTTTCTCCGATTCTGTAGGTTGCCTGTTCACTCTGATGGTAGTTTCCTTTGCTGTGCAGAAGCTCTTTAGTTTAATTAGATCCCATTTGTCAATTTTGGCTTTTGTTGCTATTGCTTTTGGTGTTTTAGACATGAAGTCCTTGTCCATGCCTATGTCCTGAATGGTATTCCCTAGGTTTTCTTATAGAGTTTTTATGGTTTTAGGTCTAACATTTAAGTCTCTAATCCATCTTGAATTAATTTTCATATAAGGAGTAAGGATAGGATGAAGTTTCAGCTTTCTACTTATGGCTAGCCAATTTTCCCAGCACCATTTATTAAATAGGGAATCCTTTCCCCATTTCTTGTTTTTCTAAGATTTGTTAAAGATCAAATGGCTGTAGATGTGTGGTATTATTTCTGAGGGCTCTTTTCTGTTCCATTGGTCTATATTTCTGTTTTGGTACCAGTACCATGCTGTTTTTGTTACTGTAGCCTTGTAGTATAGTTTGAAGTCAGGTAGCATGATGCCTCCAGCTTTATTCTTTTGGTTTAGGATTGTCTTGGCAATGTGGGATCCTTTTTGGTTCCATATGAACCTTAAAGCAGTTTTTTTTCCAATTCTGTGAAGAAACTCATTGGTAGCTTAATGGGGATGGTGTTGAATCTATAAATTACCTTGGGTAGTATGGCCATTTTCACAATATATTCTTCCTATCCATGAGCATGGTATGTTCTTCCATTTGTTTGTGTCCTCTTTGATTTCACTGAGCAGTGGTTTGTAGTTCTCCTTGAAGAGGTCCTTTACATCCCTTGTAAGTTGGATTCCTAGATATTTTATTCTCTTTGAAGCTATTGTGAATGGGAGTTCATCCATGATTTGGCTCTGTGTTTGTCTGTTACTGGTGTATAAGAATGCTTGTGATTTTTGCACATTGATTTTGTATCCTGAGACTTTGCTGAAGTTGCTTATCAGCTTAAGGAGATTTTGGGCTGAGACAATGGGGTTTTCTAAATATACAATGATGTCATCTGCAAAGAGGGACAATTTGACTTCTTCTTTTCCTAACTGAATACCCTTGATTTCTTTCTCTTGCCTGATTGCCCTAGCCAGAACTTCCAACACTATGTTGAATAGGAGTGGTGAGAGAGGGCATCCCTGTCTTGTGCCTCTCTCAGCAGAAACTCTCTAAGCCAGAAGAGAGTGGGGACCAATATTCAACATTCTTAAAGAAAAGAATTTTCAACCCAGAATTTCACTAAAGATTTTTTAAACAGAGGAACTGCATAAAAGTTTGTGGAATTTGTTCCTTCACAAACTCCAATAAGCCTCATTGTCCCATTTGCTGCTCCCATGTTCTCTGCAAAGCTACCATCCTTTATCTAATAATAATTATTATCCTCTTTACATACAATGTGTTTTTGCCATTTTTAAAGAACATTCATGTGCATTATCCTAATTGGTGTGCCTAACTCTTCAAAACAGGGATCTAAGGCTCTATGTTCCACATATTTTTACAAAGCAAAGTTCTAGGATATTCATCACTTCTCTCAGTCAGTCAAAATAAAATCTTTACTCTTCACATGATAGTGAGTAAAACTGTTATGCGACATGCAGAGTGGGCTGTATTTATTATGAAAGGTCCTACTATGACAGGGCTCCCTTTATATGACAAGTCAGGTCATAGTAAAACACTATTAAATGTCAGGGGAATGACAGATTTTAAAAATATTTATTGAGTCAATTCGTTGTACCAGGTAGTGTACTGAGACCTTTGAAAGCATTGTTTTATTAACACTCTCAAAAACCAAATGAGGAAGATGCTATTATCATCTTTGATTTTTAGTGAGAAAAGTGAGAGTCAGAAAATTAAATATCATCTTCAGTTAGAGGTGACTGAAGAATTATGGAAATAAAAAAAGTGAGATTTTCTTCTGCTGTTTATACTGTAATATCAACTCACAATGAATGACAACTGAGAAATGAGAATATTTTGTAAAGGGAGAGTTGTTCCTGGCAAGCAAGAATTGACTACTTTGATGGAAAACATCAATATTTCTGAAGGAAAAAGAGGTCAATCTGCCAGGAGGTTGATAATAAAAGTTTAGACATAGAAGCAAACAAATGGAATGTCCATTCAACGAACATTCTAAGGAAAGAGAAAATTAAACAATGAAATTTAAATGCACCAATCTTGTTAATGAGGCCACCCATGTTGCAGAGGTGGAATTATTAAACTTCATAAACCTGATGGTAATTAAAATTCTACTCGTCTAGTGTTCCTTGTTCAGATTCCACACAGAATCCTAATTATGGTTTGGTTTCCCATGACGTCTGCCAACAGAGATAAAATAATAATGACTCCTATTTTAAACGGATGACAATTATGTTTAAAATAGAAAATTAATAAATCAGCACTCTGATTTTATATTCAGTGTCATAAGTTTGCTAATGCCAATGTTTTCCTGAAAATTTTATTTTCTCACTCAAGTTAGTTTATTGATCTTGTATACTTGAGGGGTAAGCATTGAGCACTGAAGAGTTCACCAAGGTATTAAATTAATTACTACACAATAAAATTTCCACAATAAGGAGAAAACTTCCTAAAATCATGTGCCCTTTCTTAGTCTCTTGTAAATAATGATATTTGAGCAACTAATATGTTTCTGGAATTGTGCCAGATTCATCTAAGATTCATATGAATGCTAGTTGAAATATGTTATAATGTGCATTTTAGAAATAAGGAAATTGAACATCAAATATACGGAGAAGGTTTAATTTCTTGTGGTTGAATGTATGTCGGACTGGGTGCCTCAGTGGCATACCTCAAATCAATTATATTTCAATCATAGCACTTTAGTGTCCTTGGATTCTGCTCTTTCAAACCACTGCATTCATCCTCAAATCCACAAGTCTGGCATCAACTTTTATTAGTTACCTACAACAGAAATTTGTTTGTCATTCATCCTTACCATGCCTGAAGCTTCCTTGCCAGACTCAGGAATGTTTAGAGAGTAGATAAGAAATCCTAATCTTGGGGCACTTGGAGAGGAAAGGACAACTAAATCAAATAAGAGGTCTATCCTAAGATTCATCTGGAAGGTAGATACTTCTGGCATAAGAATGGTTAATGAATGAGTGACAAAAAAGAGGAAATAGCTCAGAAAATATAAGAGAGTGTGTGTGTGCGCGCGCGTGCGCATGCAGAGAGAAAGTAACTTTAAAAACATTGTTTTTCATATAGATCCTGTTTTACAATTCTCAATCCTGGGCCTGTATATTACCAAAATTTTAGTTGCTTGTTTAAATTAGCAACTAAAATTTCCTTAAGGAGAGAAAGAGAGGTTGATTGATTCACTCACAAAACAATTGCCACAGTTACTGAGTCGTTCTGATGCAGTGTTTTGCCACCCTCAGTTATCACTCAATTTGTCTAGAAAAAAAAAAAAGACCTGTATTCAGTCACCAGCAATAACTAGGCAACAAATTGGATCTCATTGCTCAATAAAATTCATACACTAGCCAATATGTGGTAGTGGTTGTGCTTAAAAACCAAATAAACTGGGGTGATTTGTTTAGATATTTTTCCTCTTTTAGTTACTCCTTTATATTTCTTGTGTATATATATACACACACATACACACACACACATATACATACACACACATATGTGTATATATACATATGTATGTGTATATACATATATATTTCTTTTTTATGTAAATATACATAATAAGAAAAGAGAAGAAAGAGATAGTATGTGGCCAATTGATACTTCTATATTTATATCATAGAGCTTAGTTTTGGGTAAATAAGCCTAAAGAATTAAATTTTCACGCTAAACTCTAGAAAGAGATAAACATTTGCTACTGAATTTTGATAACCTTTAGATAAAACTCCTGCAAAATAGCAGACACATTTTCATTTGCAATGGATATTGGCCTTGGCTGTTTATCAGTAAAGGAATTGCTGGTGAGAATTCATGTATTCAGTTTATTCAACAATTGGTTATTTAGTGCCTAGCCTGTATCAAAGGTCAAAGCATGGCATTAGGGATATGTCATAAGTCTCAACCACCAAGATACCTGGACCTAGGCAGGGATACAAATGGGAGAATGAACAATTAAAATTCAATGGGATGAGTTCTGCTTCCATTTAAGATCCTAGTCCTACCACTCCTCATCTGTACAACTTTAGGAAAATTGCTAATCTCTCTCACTCTCAATTTATCTCTGTGTTTATGACAATTAGAGACAGTGTTAACAGGAGCAAGTCGCATAGTGACTCCCAAAAAGATATGTCTACGTTCTAATATCCATTACCTGTGAATGTTACCTTACTTAGAAAAAGGATCTTTACAGATTTAATTAAGTAAGGAAATTGAGATCATCTGGATTATTGGAGTGGGTTCTAAATCTGGTGACAATTGCTCTTACAAGAAACATGACAAAGTGGCAGACGAGGATAAATAGGCCAGGTGCAGTGGCTCATACCTGTAATCCCAGCACTTTGGGAGGCTGAGACGGGCGGATCACTTGAGGTCAGGAGTTCGAGACCAGCCTGGCCAACATAAGGAAACCTCATCTGTGCTAAAAATACGAAAAAAATTACCTGGGCGTGGTGGTGTGCACCTGTGATCCTAGCTACTCAGGAGGCTGAGCAGAATTGCTTGAACCCAGGAGGTGGAGATTACAGTAAGCTGAGATCATGCCACTGTACTCAAGCCCTGGGTGATAGAGCGAGACTCTGTCCAAACAAACAAACGGGATAAGTGACCATGGAAGCAGAGACTGAAAACATGTGGCCACAATCCTAAAGAAATTTGTAGCCACCAGAAGCTGGGCAAGGAAAGGAACAGAATCTTCCCTATATCCTCAGCAGGAAGTGTAACCCTGCTGATACCTTGATTTTGAACTTTTGGCCACCAGAACTGTGAGTGAATACATTTCTGTTGTTTTATGCAACCAAGTGTTTTGGTAATTTGTTACAGCAGCTCTAGGAAATTAATAATGTTAGAAAAGTCCCCCCCACATTATCCGATGCTTGGTAAGCATCTAACAAATCATAGATAGGGTGATTAGGATGATGATTAAGTTGATCATGGTACTTTTAAAAATCTACAAATACAAAGTATTTATTCAACATGTACAGTCCTATAGAAGACCTGTTTTTAGATTTTTGACAGGCTTATAGATACATTTTCAAAATATTTACATTAACATGCCTTCCAAATCTGTTGGCAGTTTTCATCTAGGACATTTTTTATCTATATATTCACACACAGATTTACCTACTAAATAGGTTTTATTTTGCTTTTAGAGTAAAAAGTGGGAGAGAGAGAGAGAGAAGATAGATGAGAGAATTAAATAATTATTTAGCAATTATACATACATTAGAAAAACTCACTTTGAATGTCAATACCTGGCACACTGATGTAGGCAAGGACAAGAATAGCATTGGCAAGTGCAATTTGCTGACTCAGAGAGTAAGAACTAGTTAGTTATGGAGTCAAGAAGAGACGGTTATAAATATAATTAACATTGTTTTCCATGGCCTCATGGAAATTCTTCAAAGTTGCAACTCATTCAACTTCCAGTTGCTGATAAGACCAGGGCATGACATGCTATCAAGGCCACTGATATCTCATGTTAGACTAGAGGAACTTTTTTGTATATATCTCAAAATTTATGGGTATGAGATTTCAAAGATTGGCCTTAAACCTTGACATTCAAACCTGAAAGCTTACACGATTACAAAATTTTGTGAAAATAATTCTTGCCAGAAAGGAGATTGAAGTGAACTTTTTGACTATTTTTTAAATTAAAATGTTTTGGTGTTTTTGTGTGACACATTATGAGTATGCTAGTTACATTTACAACAAGTGATGAAGGTGCTTTTGAAGAACAATTGTTATTTTGCCATGGAAATTCCTTAATGAAGAAGTTGGTTTCTTGAGATTAGAAACAGGATTATCTATAAGCAAATATCAGATAGGAATATCTACCTTAAATACATGTTAGGAATCCTATAACTTTTCAGAACCTTTGCCCAAATAATAACACCTTCACGGAATTCATTTCAAGGACACAAAATCTAACACTGAAACAGCTTTAGACCCCAAGATTTCCATTACAATATGGGGAAAGCTTTGTCCCACTCACTGTTTAACAGTAGGGTAATGGTTATACAGTGACACTCAAGTTTGTGATTACATTTGAGACACCGGTGGGAAAAAAAGAATTTTGAAAGGGAAGTGTATTCAGAAATCAATTTGAATGAGTCGCTGAGGATGGAGCTGGAAAATAACATTCTATGGGGGAAAACAAAGCAAATATCTCAAGTTTCATCATGTAATAAAGTCTTATAACCAAAGAGAAGGTTAATTCTAAATCTGTCATTAGAGAATACGCTTAAGTCTATTCACATAGGCTGTGTGTATTTCCAGGATGAAGATCATTAGTTAAATTAAAGCTGATACACCTCTGTTATCAGAGCATAACCAACAGTACTTCAGTGTATCACAAGTAAGGTATTCCTTTCCACTGTACTGTAGATTGCTGTACTAGTCTAGTACCCATGGATACTTTTGGGAATTTATGATGGATTTTAGTAGGCTACTGTGCACCTAGAACGTACTCCTAAAAAGTTACATACTTTTGCAATAAAATACGTAACCATTTAAAATGTCAGAAGAACTTTTAATATAAATGAAAAAGCTTTTGGCAGTCATATATTTAAATCGTATCCCTAGGTATATCTTTCTGTTTATTATTGATGCAGTCTAAAACACTAAATAGATTTTAAGCAAATCTAGAGATAAAAGATGAACTATATGGAACACATAAAATTAATTTCAAATTTCTATATTTAGCTCCTCAATTACTTTCTTATTTTGTATGGTTTTATCACACCAATATTTTAAATATCTCAATGAATAAAGTTAAGGAATTTACTTAATTATTTTAATTAACTTATTTGAGAAAGTATCTCACTATGTTGCCTAGACTGGTCTCAAACTGCTGGGCTTAAGCAATCTTCCTGCCTCAGCCTCTTGAATAGCAGGGATTACAGTTACATAACACTATGTCAGCTTATTTTATTTTGATGGAAATTTTTGGTAGGAGCTGAAAATTCTAAGTGTTAATTTTTTTAAGATTTTAATTCATTTATTCAAAAATTTATTTTGTGACTATGTATTATTCTAGGTGCTATGAATACAACAATAAATAACAATATAATATTAGTTATTAAATATTTTGATTAAAAAATAAACGTGATAGGGAATGATAGGTGTGGTCAGAAAAATCATGTCTAAAAATAACAAAATGATTATTAATTTTATTTTCCTCTGTAGTTCAGTATGTTTAAATACATTATGCCAAATAGCCATCCTGACAGTAGACAAATGTGGTTTTATAGCATCTCTTAGCTCTTAATTCTATCAGCTGAAGAAATAAAAAGTTTGAGAAAATTTGAACTGAAGAAATACTGCACGTATGTGTGTCTGTTTTAATATGTGTTTGAGTATATATGTAACAAATGAAACCAGCCAGCCAGCCATTCTAAAGCGACAAACATCTACACTACAGCTTATATTCAAAAGCTAAAAAAGTCTTAAATTTCCTGAATTTAATGCAAAAAGAGATGGCTGCTTAAATATTCATTAGGAAAAAAAGACTTTAGGACACATGCAAGTGATTTACAATAAAATCAATGTTTGGCAACCATTCTGAAAAACTTCACTCATTAAGCATTTGTTTATGTCCAACAGGAAAAATGTTTGCACACCCAAAGAGGTGTCAGTCATCTTCCAGGATGTAATAAAAGGTCCCTACAGTGAGTGGTGTGAAGAAACCAATCATGCACACCTTTTCCCAACAGCCAATTTTTCCAATCAGGTTTTTTGTTTTGTTTTTGGAGAGCCGGTTTTTGAACACTTACTAGTATACTATTGCCTACTGTTGCAAATTGAGAGTGGCAGAAGCTTTTTCTGGAATTGAATGCAAACTCTAGAATGAGGTACATGTGACTTCAGATCTGAGAAAACATTACATATATATTGAAATGTCATAGATAGAGAAGGCAAATAGTGGTTTCACAAAAACCTCAATTCAGATGTGCTAAGGAATCAATCAACTTTGAATCAGTATCTGAATTCTTCTACTATTATCAATACATGAAAAGATGAGCCTAAAAGCATAAGTTATATCAATGGAAAGGTTGTCTGATAATCTGTTACTAATTCACCAAAGCCACAAAAATTCTTAATGAGGATAGTACATTAAAAAGATGGTAGGCTGGCTGGGCGCGGTGGCTCAAGCCTGTAATCCCAGCACTTTGGGAGGCCGAGACGGGCGGATCACGAGGTCAGGAGATCGAGAGACGATCCCGGCTAACACGGTGAAACCCCGTCTCTAGTAAAAAATACAAAAAAATAGCCGGGCGAGGTGGCGGGCGCCTGTAGTCCCAGCTACTCGGGAGGCTGAGGCAGGAGAATGGCGTAAACCCGGGAGGCGGAGCTTGCAGTGAGCTGAGATCCGGCCACTGCACTCCAGCCTGGGTGACAGAGCAAGACTCCGTCTCAAAAAAAAAAAAAAAAAAAAAAAGATGGTAGGCTACAAATGCACTAAAATGAGGGACAATAGTAGGCAGGAATAAGCATTCATCATTTACATTCCTCTTCACTTTCAATTACCTACTGTTACTTATGAGTGTCATATTTGCCATTACTAGTGATAAGTCACATTTTCCATTTCAGATTGCAAGCATTGATTTGTAATTGAGCTGCTTTTCATGAGAGAACTGTACGTATTGTGCTCCAGGGCGACTAACAGCAAGGATTAAATCACAAGACTATGAAAGAATAGTAATTATGGTATAAAACAAGATTAGTTACAAAGCAGAAAAATTGTACAGTTCTGAATTGGCTATTAAACATAAAAAAATTATTACTAATCCAACTGTTTGTATTTATTGTTTCAGATGGCTAATGATTTTCATAAGAAATATTGGGTGATACATCTAGTTTTAGGTGAAAATAAAAATATTAAAAATTTTATATACATGATAATCACATCTTAAATAAAATTATATTTAAAAAGTGCCAAAACATTAAAATTTGTTACGTACAAGAACTTCTGCTCCTAGCTATGATGCAGTCAATGGTACTAGATTAGTCTTCCTGCCATAATCAACTATAAATTTGGACAGACTGTGTATGGTGCCTGTTGTCAGGCAGTAGAAAACTGGCAGCATAAGGCTGTAATTTCTAAAAAAAAAAAAAAGTGAAATCCTCAAGGTAAACCCTACGTTTGTCTTGACCTGAGGAAAATTTCATAATTCCAGTGCAGCAAATTTAGCAACACTGAAATTCAGAGCTCCAGAAGGCAGAGATTAGAGTTCAGAGAAGAGCTAAAACAACCGGATTTAGGTAAATAAAGCACAAGAGAGGAAAGATATGTGGAGGCAGCTCCAGAATTCAGTGTGGGGATTCTCTACAAGTCCTTGGTTGACAACTGGACTTCTCATACCTAGGAGACTACCAGAGACTTATCAGAAAACAAGTACTATATGATTGTGATTGGAATAAAAATAATAAATGCTGAGTAGCCTTTATACCCATGAGGACTGGGGTCCAGCCAGAGGAAAGAAACCTTAAGTCCGTATTAATATATTTATCATCCCATTCCAGTTGATACATAAAAACAGTAAGCTTTATGAATAAGGATTATGCCCTAGAGTGACATAAATTGTTTTACTGCCCCATGACTAAGACTAAAACTATTCTCTGAGAAGACACACATGGGAACACAGAGTTTGAAGGGTAAATCTTAAATAAATTAAAGAAGCATGGTAAGCATCTTGGGTTTTACCAAGATTATGCAAGTTCAAGGTAAATGTTTAGTAATTGAGCTGCTTACTAGAACAAAAGCCAATACTCTTCAGAGAAAGACAACAGAATTTCTGGTCTCTGCAGTAATTCATGATGTTCAATATATAATGAATCATAATAACATAATGAAACAGAAAAATCAATAGTTTTTAAAAATGACAATTGGTAGAAACATAAACTAACCCCATAATGGCATGAAATTGGTTTCACTAGACAAAGACTTCTGAAAGAGCGATGATTAAGTATGTTAAAAGAATGAAAATATGCTTAAAGAATTGAAAACATGATCTTAATAAGTAACCAGATAGGAATACCAATACAAAATGAATACAATGAAAAATAATTATATGAAAATTCTAGAATGTAAAAATACTGTAAGTGAAACTAAAAAAAAAAAAAATTAGTGGATGTGCTTAACTGCACATGGCACATGGCAGAAGAAAGAGAAAGTTAATGTGAAGCTATATAAAGAAAAAATAGCCCTCTAAAGACAAAGGAGTACCAACAATCTCTGAAGTAATATCAAATGGTCCAACATAAATTCAATTTGAGTCTTGAAAGACAAGAAAGTGACAATTGGCCAGAAAAAATTTAGAAAAAAAAAATGAGGTCAAATATTTCCCAAATGTGACAAAAAAAATTGATTTAGAGATTCAAGAAATTAACTCCAAACAAAATAAGGACAAAGATAACCACACTAAAGCAAATTGCACCCTAATTTCTGTAAGCTAAGGTAAAGCTTAAATATTGAAATCAATCAGAAGAGGAAAAAACACATTGCATGAGGAAAATAACAATATGAATGACATCTAACATCTTATTGGGGGACAACATAGATGGAATGTCAGGAGCAATAAAGTAATATTTTTAAAGTGCTGAAAGAAAAAAGTTGTCCATCAACCCAGGATTTATTATTCAACAATTAAAAAAAAAAGATAAAAAAGAGATAAAAGAAAGAATTTCAACAGACAACCAAAAGAAGCAATACATATGAATAATGAACACACGAATATCTGTGGTCAAAGTCATTAACTTTCAAAGAAAACAATTGGAATTGGTTTATGTTGTTGCTATTTTTTTAGGCTATCAGACAAAATATGCAATATGAAAAGATCCTTAATATTGGCGAGAATTTAGGAAAATGAACACTTTCTTATAGGGATAGTATTATCTAACATTAATGTTCATGTAATTTCCAGAGGACTACATGAGCAACATTTTAAAAGTTTTAAAATATTTTAGAAATTTTGGTTAACATTCTCCAATTTAGTTAGATTTTTGCTAAATAAATTGTACATATGAGTAAACAGATTCATAGTGGTAATGTTTAGAACAAAAGAAAATACTGAAAAAAATTTAAACGTCTCTGAGAAGCAGATCTAACATACTATACACTAAAATACAATCTAGTAAAATGTTAGAAATGTATCTATGTTTAATCAAATCAAAAAGCAAATCAAGCCTGGGCGTGGTGGCTCACACCTGTAATTCCAACGCTTTGGAACAAGTAGGCAGGAGGTTGGCTTAAGCCTAGGGAAAGTGATAACTCGTCTTACAAAAAATCGAAAAATTATCCTGGCATGGTAGCACATGCCTGTAAGTCTCAGTTACCTGGGAGGGGAGGCTGAGATGGGAGGATCATTTGAGGCCAGGAGGCTAAAGCTGCAGTGAGCCAGATTTTGCTACTGCGCTCTAGCCTGGACAACAAAGTAAGACCCTGTCTCAAAAAATAAAACCAAAAAAATCAGCAATATATACAATATTGTCCCATTTTGCTTGTTAATGTTTCTATATAAATTCAGCAAATATAACTAAATATAAATAGGAATGTTTTTAGTGGGAAAAAAATCAGTTAATATCTTTCCACTTCACAAAAATTTATAAACAAAGTTTAGTGTTGCCTTTTTGTTATATAATTTTTTGTTCTATTTTCAACATTCAATTTTGTTCTATTTTGTTCTATTTTTTTGTTCAAGATTATATAATTTCTTGTTCTATTTTCTTAGTTTTCTGTGTCTTCTAAATTCACCACAATGCATATGTACTTTTTTTTTTTTTTTTAACTAGAAAGTATAGGCTGGGTGCAGTAGCTGACACCTGCAATCTCCGTAGTTTGGGAGGCCAAGGCAGGAGGATCACTTGAGGCCAGGAGTTCTATGGCAGACTGGGCAACATAGGGAGACTCCATCTCTAAAATTTAAAATTAACCAGATGGCCAGATGTGGTGGCCCATGCCTGTAGTCTTAACTCTTCAGAAGGCTGAGGCAGGAGGATACATTGAGCTCAGGAGTTCAAAGCTGCAGTAAGCTATAATCATACCACTTCCTATCCACTGTGGGCAACAGTGTGAGACCCTGTCTGTGAAAAAAATATATATAAATAAAGTTTATTAAAAAGTAAACCATTCCATATCTTTCCTCTTATTTTCATCAAAATGAGTAAACAATTTACGACTATCTGTAGATATATTGACTTTGGGATTGGAAGCTTCTGTGAGGTTTCAATTGTGTGTCTAGGATCATTATGTCGATATGTCTATGATCATTGCCCAGAACACTAGCAAATGGAGGTAAAGATAACTTAAACATAACTTACATTCCTTCAGCTAAGGCTTTCTCTAGATTTATGAAATAAAAGGAGCATAAAGTATCCAGTCTGGCTGTTTTGCCTACTTTGAAAGTAGATGATGCTCCTCGTGGCCAAGTTAATACAGAATCTTCCACTGTGATATATTCGATGGGTAAAATGGATGAAGCAACTTTCAAATGTCTGTTCAATCCAAATGAAACAGGGTATATATTTTAAGACCTTTATGTTAAGGTTTGTCTAATTGGAGCTTCAAGGAACAGATACTGTAGTTCCTGTAATTTGTAAATCTGAAGGAAAATATTTGAATATTGTGGTTCCTTTTATTTGAGAATCTGAAGGAAAGAAAATGTAATCACAATTATGGTAAATACTGTTCTGGTTACTCTATGCAGTTTTTAAAAATGTTTGCTATAACCTTGTTAGAGAGGTATCATTTTTTATTTTAAAAATAGGATAATATAATAATAGATTATTTGAATAAGTCAAGTCATACTTCCAAAAACTGAAAAAAAATGAAATTGACCATTTAAACATCATGGATTTTTTCTTTTTTTTCCTGAGGGAAAGACTAGGAAAATGATTGGTCTGATTATAATTGTCTATCTTTTTTGAAATGGGTAAACAGTCTACCTGATTGAGGGACATAAAAATAGCTCTTCATCTGTTTTCTTTTTCTTTTTTTTTTGAAATTTCCTTCATTATTCCATAAAGCAAGAGGATCAAGTTCTCTTAGAACTTATCTGAAACTCCTTCTGTTTTGGCAGAACTCAGTCACCTAGGGCATAAGAATCTAAAGAGGAAATTGTTTTCAAAATGTAGAAAAAAATGTCACTTTTCTTTTAAAACTATTTCTAGAAGATCTAGAAAATTGAATGAGTTTCTAAATATTTTTAAGAGAATAGGGAGAATAAGAAACTTCCCTTAGGCAGCAGTAGTCAATGTTCTGTCTTTAGGTTAACTAAAGGCATTGTAGTATATGGAAAGAGCAACTATATCAAAGTTAGAAGCTGGCTCAAAGTGAGTATATTACTTTCCTAGTTTTACAATCTGTACATTTTATTATACTTTTAATTTTCAGTTCCAATATATGTAAGATAGAAACAATAATATATACTTAAAAGATGTATAACAAGATGCATGTGAAAACATCTTCATTCTGTATTAGATGCTCTATAAATGTTTTCCATAATAGAGAGGATAAACCCTTCTGTTCTATAAGATTGTGATTGAAAAGACTGTTGTCAGAGACTAAATTCAGTTTTAAACAAAGAGAGAGAAGTTGTTTATATGTCCAACGGACAGATACCTCATTTATATGTTGAACAAGCTGGCTCCACCAATCAGAATAACTGTATTATGCCACGGTAGCAATCCCCTCCACCAAATTTCAATGGCTTTTTCCAGCAAAGGTTTATTTATTGCACATGTTTTATGTATGTCATGACTCTGCTGGAGCATCTGCTCTATATCTCCTTGTGGGCTACTGGAGCAACCACTATTTTCAGTGTTGCTGGTGACCATGGCAATAGAAAAGACACAGTATAAAAAACTGGATGTTAAAATATGAAGCTGGAAATAATAGACACTGGGGACTCCAAAAGAGGGGAGGTTGAAAAGGGAATGAGGGTTAAAAAATTTCCTATTGTATGCAATGTGTTCCCTACTTGGATGATGACTGCATTGGATACCCAAACTTCACCATTATGCAATGTGTATCCATGTAACAAACAACAATCATGGACTCTCTGAATCTAAAATTTTTTAACAAGTTAAATATTTTGATTCTAAAGACACAAATCACTTTTGCTTACATTTCTTCAGCTAAAACATATTATGTAACCACATACAGCCTTTATGGGGCATAGAAATTCAATTCTACATTCAGAAAGCAGGAAGCCAAGGAATATAATTAATGACTGGCTTTCTTTTTTATTTTTTATAGTAAATAGTACATGTCTGACCTTTTTTCTGAAATTCATACCACCCATAAATGATCATTTGTTGGGTGTCTATCACTAAAGTTTAGTTTCATAAGCCACTTTACTGAGGTAAGATTGACATTTAAAAATTATGTGTATTTAATGTACACAACATGATGAGTTTGGAGATACATATAAACCTGTGAAACCATTTCCACTATTAAATCTATAAACATACCTGTCATCTCTCAAAATTTCCTCCTGCCCCCTTTATTATTTATTTATTTTTATTTAGTTTTTGTGGTAAGAAAACTTTACAATCTATCTTCTTAGCAAATATTAAAATACAGTATTGTTAGCTACAGGCACGATGTTGTATAGTGAGACTCTAAGACTTACTTATCTTGCATAGCTGACATTTTGTACACTTTGAGCATCACCTCCCCATTTCTTCTACCCCAGCTACTGGTAATTCTACTCTCTGCTTCTATAAGTTTGACTATTTTAATTTCTACACATAAGTGAGATCATACAGTATTTGTCTTTTAATGTCTTCGTATATGGAGTCTGGTAGGATTGGGTTCCAACTCTATAGGCCTCATTTAACTTCGTCACCCTGTGAGGGTCTTATCTCCAAATACAATCACAGGGATTTGGGCACGCTCATATGACTTCATTTAACCTTAGTTACCTCTTTAAAGGCCCCATCCCCACATACAGTTATATTCTGAAGTATTCATTTATGGGGTTTCAACTATAATTTGAGATGGGCCCACAAGTCATAAACACCATCTTTTAAAGCCCATAAACACCATCTTTTTAATACTTTCTATGTTAATAAATTCAGCTTTGTATTTCTGTCTTTAAACCCCACTCAGCAAAACATAAACCTCTGCAGTTAACCAAATGTACCATCTTAATTAAGTTATAAGAATCTATACATAGTTACTCCAAGGCAAAGTTAAACATACAAAAAACCTGGTGTAGAGTCCACACATAGTTTTCTTTTTCTTTTTCTTTTTTTTTTTTTGAGATAGTCTTGCTGTGTCGCCCGTGCTGGAGTGCAATGGTGTGATCTTGGTTTACTGCAAACTCCACCTCCTGGGATCAAATGATTCCCCTGCCTCAGCCTCCCAAGTAGCTGGGATTACAGGCACATGACAGACACCATGCCCAGCTAATTTTTGTATGTTTAGTAGAGACAGGGTTTCACCGTGTTGGCCAGGTTAGTCTTGAATGCCTAAATTCATGATCCACCTGCCTCGGCTTCCCAAAGTGCTGGGATTACAGGCATGAGCAGCCACATAGCTTTCTAAGCATGCCCTTTGTATGATCCCAGCCCTAACTCCAAAGGATTTATCAATGATACGCATCCATCTTCCTAAGGGGAATACTACTGCCAAGATTTCTGCTTATTGTTTTAAACGTCTCTGGAAAAAAATATCCACTGTAATTGTGAAGTCTAATACAAGTTTTCCCTGTAAGGTATACATACAGAATATATATAGTGTTATATGGGCCCCTTCAAATAAATGCTTCAAGTTCCCCTGTCCCCAATATCTTTCTCCTTTTCTTTCTACCTCATATTGATTAACTGCTAAGTGCTTTTCATTCTATATTTATATTGTCTATAAAATTCAGCACCCTTTTAAAATCACTACTGGTTCGCCTTATAATTCACCTGGACTACTAAAATTACATCCTCTGATTTTTGATCTCTGCCTTCCAATGTTTTAACCAGACAAATTATGGTCTATATTGTTATTAAAATGTATTTCCTTTAGAAACTAAATATTGTCACTTTTCTGCACAAAGCCTGTTCTTTATGATAGTTTTTTTAAAAAAGCAATCACACTTTCCGTGACATTGAAACCCTTCCAATTTATCTCAATTTATTTTTTAGCTAATTCTTAATTTAGCCATGATGTTGCACCATTGAAACTTTAAAAGAAAAAATTTCCCAGCCTTATTAAGGCATAACTGACAAAACCTATATATATTTACTGATTGCAACATATTTTGATATATGTATACATTATTAAATAATTAAGCCAAAAGAATTAACATATCCACCACTTCATATATAATTACATTTTTTAAATTTAAATTTTATTTTTAATTGACAAATAATTTTATTTTGGGGTACAATGTGATATTTCAATACACACATGCATCATGGAATGATCAAATCAAGGTAATTAGTATATCTATCACCTCAAATATTAATTTGTGGTTAGAACATTTTAAATGTTCTCATTTAGCTATGTTGACATATACCATAATTATTAACTATAATCACCAAGCTGTGCGGCATCTCACCAGATTTATTTATTTTTTCTATCTAACAGAAACTTTGTGTCCTTTGACCAACATCTTTTTTTTTCCCCTGTCTACCCTCTTTCCTGCCACCACTCCAGCTCTTGGTAAGTACCATTCTACTCTTTACTTCCCTGAGTTTGACTTTGTAAATATCGCATGTAAGTGATATCATATTCCATTTGTCTCCTTGTGACTGACTTACTTCACTTAGCATAATGTCTTCTAGATGCCTCTATATTGTTGCATATGACAGCACTTCCTGCATTTTTGAAGGCTGAAAAGTATTCCATTATGTATACATACCACATTTTTTCTATCCATTCAGCCCCTGATGTGCACTTGGGTTGTCTCTATATATTGGCTCTTGTGAATAATGCAGAAACATTCATATAATGGGAATGGAGACACTGCTTTGTCATACTTGTTTCAATTTCTTAAGATACAGACCCAGAAGTGGGATTGCTGGATCATGTGTTAATTCTACTTTTAGTTTTTGTGAGGAATCTCCGTAGTGTTTCCAAAATGACTGTACTAATTTACAGTGCCACCAACAATGTACAAAGGCTACGTTTCCTCCACATTCTTGCCAACATATGTTATCTTATCTTTTTGATAATAGCCATTCTAACAAGTGTGAAGTGACATCTCATTATGGCTTTTATTTGCATTTTTCTGATAATTAGAGATGTCCAACATTTCTTCATGTGTCAGTTGGCCATTTGTATGTCTTTTTTAAAGAAAAGTCTATTCAGTTCCTTTGCCAATTTTTAATACGTTTATTTTCATATTATTGAAAATAAATGTTTGAGTTCCTTGTATATTTTTTATGTTAGACCCTTGTCAAACATGATTTGCAAATGTTTTCTCCAATTCTGTGGGTTTTTTAATTCTGTGAATTGTTTCCTTTGCTACTTTTAGTTTGATGTAATCTCATTTGTCTATTTTTGCTTTTGTTATCTGTGTTTTGGGGATCATATCCAAGAAATCACTGCTAAGACTAATGTCATGGAGCATGCTTCCTGTGTTTTCTTCTAGTAGTTTTACAGTTTCAGGTCTTATGTTTAAGTCTTTGATACATTTTGAGTTAATTCGTGTATAATGGGTGAAATAAGGGTCCATTTTTATTCTTCTGCATATGAATATCTAGTTTTCCCTCCCTGATTGTTGAAGAGACTGTCCTTTCCCCATTGTGTATCTTGGCACCTTTCGGTCAAAAAATCAGTTGTCTGTAAATGTTTGAATTTCTGGACTCTCTATTGTGTTCCACCAGTCTGTATGTCTGTGTTTATGCCAGTACCATACTGTTTTGATTACTATAGCTTTGTAGTATATTTTGAAGTCATGTAATGTGATGCCTCCAGCGTTGCTCTTTTTGCTTAAGATGATTTTGGCTATTTGGGGTCTTTTGTGGTTCTCATCATTTGAATTTGACTCTATTTTTAATAACATGCCTTCTTTCCCTTATTTCCTACACATTCTGTGTTTCCTCTCTTCTGTGCCTTTGCTTAAGCCAGTTGTTCTCAAAGTATGGTATAGAGACCACTTAAGTTCCTGAGATACTCTGCAAGGTTTTCAAGACTAAAACTATGTACACAGTAACATTTAGATGCTACTTACCTTCTAAAGTCTTATTCTCATATCACTTTATAAAGTGGAGTTTTCCAGAGACTGTAAGATGTGTAATATTGCAACACATTGAATGCATAAGATACAAAAACCCAGCCACCTTATTAAGATAGACATAAAAGAGATTTGCAAAAAAAAAAAAAAAAAAAAAAAAAAAAAAAAGTAAACGAGGACACTTTTTTCACTAAATGCTTTTGTTTTGTAAACTAATTTTTTTTAATAAAAATATGTTGTCTATGTTGACATGCATGGGCTTATTATTTTATTTTAAATTAAATTAGTAAATAAGTATTTTTTAAATGTCAGTTTTAATTCATAATATAATTATGGGTATAGTGCACATTTTAACAAATCCTTTCTGATGTTAGGTAATTTTCTGAGTCTCAAGGGATCTAAGACCTAAAAGTGTTAGTACTACTGACTTAATTTGTTCCTTTTCATTAAAATATATTTTCTTATGTGATACATTTACACAATGGAATACTATGCAGTGATAAAAAGGAATCAGGTCATGTCTTTGCAGGGACAGGGATGGAGCTGGAAGCCATTATTCTCAGCAAACTAACACGGGAACAGAAAACCAAACACTGCATGTTCTCATGTAAGTGGGAGCCGAACAAAGAGAACACATGAACACAAGGAGAGGAACAACACACACTGAGGCCCATTGTGGAGGGCAGGGAGAGGGACAGCATCAGGATAAACAGCTAATGCATTTGGAGCTTAATGGCCAGATGATGGGTTGATAGGCGCAGCAAACCACCATGACACATGTTTACTTATGTAACAAACCTGCACATCCTACATATGTATCCCAGAACTTAAAATAAAATTGAAAAAAAACCCACATTAATTTATTGACATCGCATTATTATATATCAAATATATAAATTTTAAATATGAAAAATATATATTTTCTATTTTCTCCTTGATGCTAGAATTCTATATGTCCTTTAAGAATCAAGTTGTGTATTACTCCTATAAAAATCTTAGATCCTACTTCAGCACTGTGAAATCATGCTCTCACAGTCTGCCATGCATTTACATTGTTATTCAATTTTACTTTGCATATAGAGTAATTTCAAAATTGTTAACCCACATCCCCATGGGAAATGATTTTATGAATTAGAATACAGAGTGTATGTACAGTTCCTTTTGCCTTTAGTATTTCAGATTTCACTCATTTTCAAACCTACTCAGGTCAGCACCTTTAATCCCTACTCCTATCCTTGAGTTTGCTTTATATAGTTGTAACAGTTAGATGCTTTTTTCACAGTCTGCATTTCAATCCTTTTAAATAATTTATTAAGTCATATACATCTAAATTTAATTTTTATTCTGTAAAGTTTTATGGGTTTTGAAATATGCATAGTGTCATGTATTTACTATTAAAAGTACCATGCAGAATAGTTTCACTTACACTAAAATCCTTGTGCTTCTACTATTCAACACCCCACACATACTTTAAACTCTTGGCAAGCTCTGATCTATCATCACTGCAATCTTGCCTTTTTCAGAATGTCTTATAAATGGATCAGTAGGTAGATTTTCAGACCAGCCTTTTTTCAATTAACAATATACATTTAAGATTCTTACATGTGCTTGCATGGCTTGATAGCTCATTCCTTTTTATTGATGAGTAGTATTTCACTGTGTGGCACAGTTTTTTTATTCATTCACATATCAAAGGACATCTTAGTTGCTTCCTATTTTTGGTGATTATAAATAAAGTTACTCTAAATATTTCTATGTAGGCTTTTGTGTAGACACAAATTTTAAAATTAGTTGGGCGCATACCTAGGAACAGGATTGCTGGGTGGTGGTAAGACTATGTTTAGTTTTGTAAGAAACAGCCAAACTCTTCCAGTGTCTTCACCAGTTGCATTCCTACCAGCAATGAATGAGAGTTCCTGTTGCTCCATATCCTTACCAGCATTTACTTCAGTTATTTTAAAAATATTTTGTCCATTCTAGTTGGTGTGTAGTAGTATCTCCATACATTTAAAAATAGGCTTATTTTATATTTATAGAAGAGTCATGGTGCTAATGCTTTAAAAATTGTTTGACAATTTTACTTCTAGTATCTCTTTTGTCTAAAACCCCAATTTTAATTAGCAATACAGGATTTAGTCATAATATGCAATTATATGAAATTCTGTAATGAATATGACTTTATTTCTGCATATGTATATTGATATGAAGCTGCTATTAATCATATTCAGTTAATTCAAGCTAGTAGGCATATGGATTTAATATGAACAAGGTAAGTTGATTTTGTTTTATTTTTCTCTGATATTCATCAGTTGGAATGGAAGCACTGAATATGAACTCACTAACTTATAAATATTGGTTTATTTTCCTCCAAGTGCATGTTCTATAAAATTATTGATGTTAATGTGCAAAGTTGCTACTGAATCTGAGACAACTAGCAGCTATAGAATAAGTAGAAAACAGTGATATGTGATTTGTGCTGCAATAAGGTCACTTATTTTGACATTCACTTCATTCAGTTATTTCATATTTATATAACTTGATAACATACTGTTAGGGGCTTACGGGTTATTGAAGTTCGTATAATTTAATTTATGGTGAGAAACATCAAAAATATTTTAAGTTCAAAAGGAAAACACTTTAGGCTGATTGTGAAATTAGAATTAGTAAGGTTTTAAATAAAGAGTGATTGTAGTTCAAATTTTTTTTTTGAGGGTGGGGGAGGTAAAAGGATAAACCCATATGAGATTTGGGGGAAGCTTTTTTTTTTAATTAATATTTCACTATTGTCATGTGAATTTCAGTACTAAGATATCAATAAAGTATTTCTACAATACTGCTCACCAGAAGAATCTGAGATTTAAGAATATATGCACAAACACAGATTGCATTTCTTATAAAAATGTTTCTAAAAATGTTATCAACTCTTTAGAAATTTGTCCAATCTAATGGTGTGAAAGAGATGATAGGATGATTATATGAGAGAATCACTCAGTATGGGGGCAAAAAGGCCAACATATCCCAGGACTACCAGCAAAGGCTAGCTCTATTTTTCTTGCCTCCAAGTTGCAGCAAGAAAAGTCTCTTTAAAATTGCTATGAAAATGTGACAAACAATGCACATAAAAATAAAATTAAGAATTTATCTTATAAATATCGATTAAAAAGACAAAACTAAAATATTAGCAAGTAGAATTTAGTAACTCATTAAAAAACGAATATATCCTGGCTAAATGGATGTAATGCCTTGAAGTTCTGAGCACCCCCTTCTTGTTTGGTGAGTTGATCCCATGCACATAGACTACAACCTTTGTTGCTGTAAAGCTGTTGAGCATTATATTTTATACACCTTAATAACTAAGTGATAGTTATACCTCCTGATTTATACATTCTACATCACATATCTGGCTAGAAAGCAAATAGGAGAAAGAATAGTGCGATGTACAAAATTTGGGCTTCGTTGTCATAGAGATAAGCATTTGAATCATGCTGTGCTGCTTATGTTCTTGAAAAAGTTATATAACATCTTGGAGCTTCATTTTGTCTACCTGTAAAACAAATATTCCGATATTTATCAAACTGATTTTTAGTTAAATAAATGGAAGGACTAGCACTTTATAGTCACCTAATAAATAGTCTCTCCATTCCCCAGTTTGGTAATCAATAATCAAATCTCAGGAACTTTACTGTTAGTCCCCTAATGACTCTTCTGTCTTCCCAAAATTATTTAGGATGGGAAAAATATAAAAAGGAGTATATGAAATAATCACCACCACCGCCCCCCCCCAAAAGAAAAAGGCCAAGAAGGCTTTATAGAGGAATTCTATCACATCTTTCAAGTTCAGACAATATTCTCTCTTCAATGATAGCCAGATTGGAGCACGCTCTTAAACATTTTTAAAAAGGGTTATTTTGAAAGTCTCTCTAAAATTGTTATGAAAATGTGACAAAGACTCAACATAAAAAGAGAATTATGGATTTACTTAAAACTACTGATTTAAAAATCACAAAATATTAGCAAACAGAATTTAGTTACCCATTAAAAATTTATATATCCTGGCTAAATGTACTTAATAACAGGAATGCAATATTGGGTCAATATTAGGATATGTATTGATATAATATAGTACATGAATCAATGTATTAAAACATATTATCACATGCTTACATGCTGAAAATACATTTTCAAAAATTTCACACACATTCTTGATTTTAAAAGTCTCAGAACTATAAGGATTGACTGATATTCCCTCAGTATTATAAACTATGTTTATCTCAAAAGAAGCACCAGTTTTGGCTGGGTGCTGTGGCTCATGCCTGTAATCCCTGCACTTTGGGAGGCCGACGTGGGTGGATCACAAGGTCAGGAGATCAAGACCAGCCTGGCCAAGATGGTGAAACCCCATCTCTACTAAAAATAAAAAAATAAAAAAAATAAAAAAAAAAAAAAGCCAGATGTGGTGGTGAGTGCCTGTAATCCCAGCTACTCAGGAGTCTGAGGCAGAGAATTGTTTGAAGCCAGGAGGCGGAGGTTGCAGTGAGCCGAGATTGCACCACTGCACTCCAGCCTGGGCAACAGAGGTAGACTCTGTTTCAAAAAAAAAACAAACAACAACAACAACAAAAAAACACAAAACACCAGTTTCATGCTCAATAGGGAAATACTAAAGTCAGGAATAAGATAAAAATTCCAGCCATCATCCATACTAGGTAACATTTTATTATGGTATTAGTCATTAAAAGTAGATAAATGTTACAGGTATAAGAATTGAAAGAAGGCAAAATGATCACTATTTTCAGATGAGACTATTGTATACCTGGAAAATCGAAGAGATTCCACTGAAAAAAATGCTATAAATGATAGGAATTCAATAAGGTTGTGAGCATGCACTTTCTAAAATATTTCAGCCTCTCCTGAATTTTGAAAAGGTTTTTTATTAGATTTCCTTTGGTGCTTTCCAGAGATGTCAAATGCAAGCTACAGCTATAAAGATATATGTAAAAACAGATTGAGGTACAGCACTGAGCTCCCACCTCTTTTCTATGATCATCATCTCCATTCTAAGAGTGTGAATATTTAAACACTAAGAGAGAATGAACATGTCGCCATTATTAACAGTCAGGTACTTTGTATGGCTTTACCACACTTGGTTTCAAATGGGAAGTGGACTAATCTGAGTACCATCAAAGGGAAATAAGCACCTAGCTATGAAGGATGCAGGAACCACTAGCTGAAGAAAATGAATCTACTCAATTTGATTTCTTAGTTTCATCTCAAATTCCCTCACATTCTACATGAGATAAGAGTAGAGAAATTAAATAAAATGGTTGTGACATTTCCTTCAAAAGAGTTCCCTTAAAAAGACTTCTAAAACAAAATCACTTTTTCTGTTATTTGCAGAATGCTTCATAGATTCCATAATTCTTGCTGAATTTGCAAAAGCATACACCAAGATATATAGGCAAATATGTGGAGTAAAATTATATAAGTATTATCATAGATGTATGTATCACTGCTAATACAGGAAAATGCAATGTTGGTTGTGATAAAATTAGGTACCATGAACAAGAGGTTCCTTATTTTCTCTGTATCAGTCCAAGGTAAATCAGAAAAGCAGACTGGAATAAAAGAGCTCTTGCAGAAATTAAAATTAAGGAATTTTATTAAATTATTAGGTTGTTTCTCATTCAGAAAGGCATTTAAGAATATATATTAAAGTTACTCAAAAGAACTTAGAGAAGCAATTGAAATAACACATTCTTTAAGTTAAATATTTTTTGAAGTCTGTTTCAAAAGTAGAGTCAGCATCTACTTGAAATATATTATCATTATGCAGGCAAGAATCAATGTGCCTTTCTTCACTCTGAATTTTTAACATTTAAATTTCTAGTTATGAATATGACCTCTTCTACTTTTTTAAAACATGTCACATTCAGAGACAAATCCAGGTTCTGGGAGGCCTCAAGCATATACAATTTTGAGTTCATCTTTTGAGAAAAAGAGTGCAAAATTACAAACATACAAATGGGTTTGAAATTGAATATTAATGTAAAATAATAAAAGACATTACAATGAATTTCTGTGGACTAACTCAAGTTCCTTTTTTCTCAGACCTCTTTAAGTAATTTACAAGTACTCCTTAGACAGAAATGCTTTCTGGTTGCTGCCTGATTTATCCTACCTGAACACTATATAAATCTTAGCAAATCCCAGCACTCACAGAGGCAGAAGCAATTAAGGATACTGAAGCTTAAACTTCATCAGGCTCATGGTAAATTTACCTCTGGTTCCATTCTAAGCCACTCCAGGTCATATCAAACTAACAAAGCAATAGCAAATTCAGTCCTTATTGCATTTCCATGTGTTCCAAGTATTATGCATTGAAACCAAGTTTAAAATAAATTGATAGCTCCCCTTTTAGTTACATAGTCCTCTTAGAAAAGTGGTTTTCCACATTACACATCAGAATGATCCCGGGCACTGTTTAAAATACCAGTGCCTACATCTCACTCTAAGAGATCCTGATTTAATTTGTCCTTACTAAGCATCCATGGTCTTTTAAAAGCTCTTAATTCTAATGTGTAGCAAGTCAAGAATCATTGGCTTAAAGAGTTATAAGATTATAAAATATTTATCATACTTGGCCAATAAAATCTGCATTCTGGCTGGTAGTTAAAAATGTACAATACATTTATCTCTTTATTTCAGATTCCTGAAAGTATGAAACCATATACAGATACTAAATGTCCACTTAACAATGCCTCAAAGAGAGGATAGAGGAGAATCACAAAAATAATTTAGAAAATGCTAACTTTTCTTTTTCCTAGAAAAAGAGGGATTGGACAAATTAGAAAGGATGTGATACGTATTGATACATTTTTTGTAGACTATAATAATAAACCAAAGAAGAAAATATTAAAAATAAATGAAAAAGAAAATCATCAAGCACAAGGTAATGGAATATTAGATGTTAAATATTCCTGGATGACTAAAAATTGCTAGCTGTAGCACATCTGTAGGTGGGGAATTTTTTTTAAGACATCAAATTAAAGATTCTGACAGTGTGATTTGTTATGACATGATAAGTTCTGTCATTTTGATTTTCCTATCTTCCTTCCCTCTCTGTTTTATTTAATAGAAAACATGAATTTTCCTGGACACTATTGTAACAATTATCATTCAGTCATTCAGTCTTCCAAGGGGAAGAAAGAATGGCAAAATAAATAAATAAACTGCTGATATTTTAGAAAAGTAAATATTTTTCTTAAGAAAAATTCATCTGCTCTACTTTAAATAAAAATAGAAAGTGTCAGTTTGAAATTAAAAAAAAATATTATATTTTGATATTCAATGTGAGCTAAATTCCCTTTAGCTCCAGAGTTGGCAATGGTTGAAAGCAAAAATTGTGTCTGTACAGATGAAAATAAGTTGAGAGTTGGAAAAAATGACCTAATTTAGTTGTCTTCAAAATTTCTTTTTGCTCTGGAATTTTTTCTTTCAACAAAATCTTACTCAATATCTGAATATGGAAACAGGAATAGCAGAGCTGGCCTGGGAGAACAGGAACTTGGGAAAGTTCATATACAACTCTTGATGGGTTGGGATGAAAGTGCCTCATGACTTTTACGTTTTCAGTAACATTTGTAGCACATTTTCAGAGGAATGTGTGTAGCACACGAGAAGAATGTGAAAAATAGTTTAGAACCACTAATCCAGGGAATTCAGATTTCAGATTCTGCTGCTAACAATATAGATTTCTTTGTTTTTAAAGAGATGATCGTTTCCACTAGTATCAATAGATATAAGCAAATAATGATTTGTTTTCCATCTTGCTAATGTGCAGACTCTATGGCTCTAAAGCCATTGAAATGTAGAATATAATTGAATTCATGCTACATTTACTGAAAAGAATTCTACTAGAAGCTGCTGGTATCCAGAACTAAGTAAAATGAGAGAGCAGGTTAAAAAAGGGGAAGTATCTGTTATCCCAGCACTTTGGGAGGCCGAGGTGGGCGGATCACAGAGTCAGGAGATGGAGACCATCCTGGCTAACATGGTGAAACCCCACCTCTAATAAAAAATACACACACACACACAAAAATTAGCTGGGCCTGGTGGCGGGCGCCTGTAGTCCCAGCTACTTGGGAGGCTGAGGCAAGAGAATGGCGTCAACTAGGGAGGCGGAGCTTGCAGTTGAGCTGAGATCTCGCCACTGCACTGTAGACTGGGAAAGAGAGAGAGACTCCGTCTCAAAAAAAAAAAAAAAAAAAAAAAAAAAAAAAAAAGGGAAATATCTTGTCATCAATGTTATTTATTATTGTTTGGGCATCTATGGTGTGCCAACATGATTCCAGGCACTTAGGAAACATAGATGACCTCAACAGTCAAATTTGCAAGCCTTCTAGGGATCTTACATTGTAAAGTCATTGGCTCTTACTCTGAGTGAAATAATGATCTAAATGAAATGTTTGAGTAGAGGAGTGATATGCTTTGACTTCCGTATTACAAGGATTATTCTTGCTGCTGTCCTGAAATTAAACTGGTTATTAGAAAGAAGGTTAAGCATCGAAGCAAGAGGACCACATTTAGAAGGCTATTTGTAATAATATGTGAGAAAATGACAATGATTTGAACTAGAGAGGTGATAATACTTGGAAGTATTTTGGATTTTGAAGGTACAAATAACAGAATTTGCTGGTCAACTGAATGTTTGGATGGTATAAAAGAAAGGAGATTTCTTAGAGATTTTGGATCAGGGAAAATGGAATAATGGACTTGGCATTAACTAAGATCAATTGAGCATCTTCGGGGAGGGATATCAGAAATTCAGTTTCAGATATGTTAGGTTGTGATACCAACTAATCATTCAAGTAGAAATGTTGAGTTGGAGTAATACATCAGCAGTTTAAGACATAGGTCTGGAATGGAGATAAATATTTAGGAGTCAACTGGACAATATTTAAAGCCCTGAATTTCATAAGATCACAAAAACAGTAAATATAAATAAAGAGAAGAGGATAAAAGAGAAAAACCTGGAGTCAATATTAAGAATTTTTAAAAGTTTAATGGAAGAATTGGCATTTTAGATGGGTCTTGAATGCTGGTTAAAGTTTTTACAGGCAGGCACATCAAGACAAAAGCCTGTTTTTGATGGTTTGCTTTCAAATAACTAATTATATAACTGATTGGGTGAGGGACTGCCTTTCTCATGTTTTCACTGTTTAAGCATTGGCTTTAGAAATTGTCAAAAGATGGCACTGACCCAGATCGTGGTATTTTCAGTCAAGTAGTATAGGTCATCTATAGATTCAGCACTCTCTCTGTCTCTCCCTCTGCCTCTCTGTCGCTGTGTGTGTGTGTGTGTGTGTATATGTGTGTATATATATGTGTATGTGTGTGTGTGTGTATGCACGCTCAATTCAGGTTTTAATTAGATTTTAGTCAAGAAGGAGTAATCTCTAAGTCAAAATTAATTGTTTTACAATATACGAAGACACATTTCCAACTCCAAATTATTTAAGGCCAATTCAGATGCCTACTAGGATTTTAAGTTGCATTATCATAGTGCTCTAAAGTTGCAATACACATATAATTCTCTTTTCGTGAACTACTTGTTCCAACAAAACTGAATTCTTACTTCTCCAAATGCACCCATTGCTGGCCCCTGAATGTTTCTGTTCATGTTACTATTATCATGGATGATGCTTTCATTTCTAGTTTCTCCATTTCCAAATTCTATTAACTTTTTACGCCATTGCTAATATTCTACTTACTTCCAGAATACTTCACTGGTCTCTCACAAAGAAAATAAATCTCTCTCTTTCTCTCTCTCTCTTTTCTTTTGAATGACTAGTCTTTATCTATACTTCCTTCATGGTATACATGAATGTCAATTTCATACAGGAACTTTTTATGATGATGTCTAACCTACCAGAATTCCAGTATCTTGAGGAGAGGATATAAGAGTTAAGAGACATAGCATAAACTCAGGCATATAGGAGATACATCAAAAATATATTAAAGTAAAAATGACATTTTTCAGAATGTATTTGTGAATTAATATTTGGCCTTTCCTCATTAGCTGGGTCTTTGTGTCATTTACATTTACTTATGTAAATGTGTAAAACTGTTTTTCACAGCAATTACAACCAGAATATAGATGCAATGGAGGATGAGGATTAGTTCATCAGGCTAATGATTTGACAGAGGAAAGATTGTTACAGTGGTTATTTTAATTGAAATGTGAAGTAAAGGACAATCATGGGCAGTGGAGTGAATCCTGTTTCACTGAAAACTTACTGCAACGTGTCAAGTACTTTATAGCTAGTCCTCTTTAACCCTCAAACATATGTATAAGCTATGTGCTCAGTACTTTCATTTTCCAGATGAAAGAGATGAAATTCAAAGAGGTAAAATGACCTTCCGAAAGTCATACAATTAATATCGTGCAGGGACTTACGTCCTTTGATGCTCAAATCTATGCCTTTTCCTTTTGCATCACAATGCCTCCCTTCATCTTTGGGCTTTTATTTCCAAATTATAAATTCAATGAAAGTATTTTGAAGGTTTCTTATATTTAAATGCAATTTTATGAAAAATTCAAAGTTAAGTAAGCACCTCTGCAGTACAAGATCTAGAGCAACTGAAAGTGAGCTGAGAGCCTATTGAGAAGGACACTGAAGGCATCAGGTCAGAAAGCAAAAGAGCAAGATGCCATGGTACCTGGAAAGCATGAGGAATTCTTTAAGCCCTGCTTCTCTGCTCAAAAAAGTCACTATAGCATGAAAAAAAACTACTTGTAGTTAGAAGTAATAAAATGGTCCTTAAGCAGTTGACTTGTTTTTCACATTCCTTTCTAGGAAATATCTCTAGAGGTACCAAAGTTGTTTTGATTTTAAATGTGTTTATTTTAATAAAGCTACTTTTAAAATAATCTTGCAGAACAGTCAGCTCTGAAAGACAGAGCCTGCTCTGTCAGAGCCCTGAGATTCAAAACAAAGCCTAGCAGTAAATTGATAATTCAGAGAAGGGATAAAAATAGAACCTTAGATCCCTCCTGGGCATTAGTACCACATTTTTTCCCCTAAAGAAGAAAGAAACTTCTGTTACCTCATAGTCTCTCCATCAGCAGCTGAGATCAAAGGAAAAAAAAATTTTAAGTTAGCATGGGAGATGTAGTGAGAAATTTAGCTGTTGTTTGCTTTCAATTGGTTGAGGGCTCAGGCAAATATGAGATATTGAGAGTAGGAGAAATTTCCTTTTTCTGAAAACTCAAACTAGAGAAGTCAGTCATTATTTTACTAAATGCATTAAAGGCATACTGTGTGCTGAGCCCTGTAGTAGATAACTGGGACACAGAGATAAAAGCAACAGCTCCCATCCTCAACGGGGTCAGTCTGTTTTAAGTGAGAGGTAAAAGTAGAGGTGGGGGTAGGGAGAAAGTCAACTAGAGTTGAAATAAACTGTCCAGGTTATATAATACAAGGCTAACACATTGTATGAAAAGAAACACTTAACACAATCTTGAAGGACAAGGAGGCCACTAAATGCTTAAGATATGTTTATGAAAGAAACTATTTAGCTGTCAGGATTTCACACTTGAAGGAATTGATGCTGGATCTGCCATCTTGAAGCATCTTAGAACATCTTAGAGACCAGGAGATCTCATCCTAAATTGGAATAGAATCACAGATGCTATATTAGTCCATTCTTATGCTGCTAATAAAGACATACCCTGGACTGAGTAATTTATAAAGGAAAGAGGTTTAACTGACTCACAGTTCAGCATGGCTGGGGAAGCCTCAGGAAACTTACAGTCATGGTGGAAGGAGAAGCTAAGATATCTTTCTTCATGTGGCATCAGGAAGAAGTGCAGAGCAAAGAGGGAAAACCAAGGTCAAGTAAAGTCTTCTGTGAGGAAGATCTATTTAAGATGAAAGATGAAAAGATATCAGCTGGAGCAAGCAGAAGAGGGAATGTTTCAAAGAAAATAGAAATGTGTGCATGTGTTTAGACTAGAGATATCGACGTATGATTGAGGAGGACACAAATGTGGTTGTAGGCTTAAGTCTCTTCACAAGGGTAAAGGATATAATTTACTCACCATGATTTTGGTCATTGTTTTTTGTTCCTTGACTTCTCCTTGAAATTTTTTTTGCATCTCAACTAAGACCAGAAGTTGCATGTGTTTCATTAGCTTCTTTTCTTTTGCAAACTCAGATCCAGGATTCCAGTCCTGTGAATAGATTCTAAAAGACTCTGATATTAAATATAACCATAGTTTGAAAGGGGAACATGAGACTTTTTAGCTTCTGCATTTAGTTTGCCATCTCAGGGTATGTTTATAAAAGGCTTGGGGAGGACATAGATAAGAAGTCTGGAGAAGGCTCAAGACAACATTTCTCAAATTACAACTTGAGGAAAAATACAAGAGATATTCAAATATTCTATAATCTAAGGTATCATGTTCAAATAAGTTTGTTGAATGACAAATTGTAAAAATAACAAGGTTTTTTTGTGTGTTGTGCAGTAAGAATTCTCATAGACTTTGACCACTTAAATGAATTGTGAATCTCCAAGATAAAATTATAGTAAACAATATTTCCCATTTTTTGTGCCTTTTGTTTGTTTTCTAAAGAACATTTTTCTGGGGGGAGCAGATATTTGTTGCTTACTCACTTGCTCATTTTTATGTTTAAAGATGATAATTTGGGCTAAAGATGTGGATTAAAGATCTTCCTCACATCATAAAAGCCAAAAATACCTGACATTATTTTTCCTCGAATAAAAAGCAGTTGGATTTTGGTGAAGTGACCTAAGCTTGGCCAATATGATTCTCCTACAAAAAACTCTGAATCTGGAACCAATGATAAAAGCAAGCAAGCAGGACAATATAGAATTTTCCCCTGTAGTGCTGACAACATCTGGTGACCACTGAGTGGTAGTAGTGGTAGTTAGCATCCAGTGGCAGGCAGCAATTTCCCACTCACAAGGCTGTTAATAGATAGTGACCTTACAGTGCTTCTAGCCACTATTGGATCCTGCCATGAGCCAAGGCAGACCCTCAGCCTACTGTCCCTCAATACCTTCCTCTTTTCCTTTATAGAGTCAATTTCTGTTGATTACAATCAAAAATATGTTCAGAGAGCATGTCAAACAGCAGTACTGCAAGGAACATATTTGGGGAGAAAATAGTTTAGGAATACATGTATATATTTCAAATAATACCAATGGCCAGGTCCTTTCTGCTGTCTCCCACAAAGGCCCAGATTCTTTCCATAACCAGTTTCTTTATCTGTTTCCTAGTGTTTTAAGGAAGGAGGATCTACATCACACATTCCTGAAGGAAACTCTGACAACTTTCTATAGCATGTCTGTTTCAGGCCAACAAACTTCAATCATAGAGCAATTCTAACCTTCCCCCTATGCTTCACCTGTTCTTATATTGACTTTATTGAGAAATAATCAATTTCTCTGTGACATAGAATGTTATTATTACTTCTGCTACATAAAAAATACAGTAGGGTATTGGCTATAGAGTTGGTGAGACTCAGGATGGAATCCTACTTTGACATGTACTCATTGTGGGAAAAACAAGAGTAAATGTCAGACCAATGTTCTTCAAAATATGTTTCTTTTCATTGCTTCCATGAGTCAGTTCATGGTAAATTATCTTCAGCTCCATTATGGGGAATATTGCATCTAAGTTCTCCAAGTGTTTGGGTATGGGGTGTAGCATTTCTGTTACTTAATATAAATATTGCTTTAGGTTAAATTATTTAACTTCCATAAGATTCAGGGACTCGTGTGTAACATGAAATGCTGCAGTGAGGATTCTGTTGCAAATGGCCAAAGACCTGGCCTGTACTGGCTTAAGCGAACTTTCTAAAAAATGTTACATAACTGAACAGATCAAAGATAGACATTGAATTCAGATGAGGCTTGATCCAGGATTCAAACAACATTGCCTGGATCCAATTTCTTTCTTTACTTTGTAGCTTCACTTTACCCTTTTCTCACTCATTTTAAGCAGTTTATTATCTTAGTTAATACAACTCAAACCAGAAATTCTTAAGTGTATATCTCAGTTCAGGCACTGCGGAAAATAAGAGTGCTTCCTCCTGAGAAGTTTCAGGGAAAATACTTTCATCATCCATATTGTTTATGATCTGCTGATTGATTGGCTCGACTTGTTGACAACACTTCTACCATCCACCCACAGAAAGTTAAAGAACAAAGTGGAAAAGAGATAGCTTTCCAGAAGGAAACTGAGGTTTTTAAAACAGGGTCAGAATGAATGAATGTTAGCATGTAAAAATAGCAGAGAGCCACAATATCCTGGAATTCTCTATGACTTATGTAAGACACTATGTCAAAATGATCAGCACATGGGGAAGCTGAACCACCTCAATACAATATTTGATATGGTTTGGATTCATGCCGCTGCCCAAGTCTAATGTCCAATTGTAATCCGTAATAGTGGAGGAGGGGCCTCTTGTAAGGTGATTGGATCATGGGGGCAGACTTCCCCCTTGCTGTTCTCATGATAGTGAGTGAGTTCTCATGAGATCTGGTTGTTTAAAAGTGTGTAGCACTTTCTCCTCTTCTCTATTCCTTCTTCTCTGGCCATGTAAGACATACCTACTTCCGCTTTGTGTTCTGCCATGATTGTAAATTTCTTTAGGCCTCCCCAGCCATGTTTCCTGTACAGTCTGTGGAATTCCAAGTCAATTAAACCGCTTTTCTTTATAAATTGTGCAGTCTCAGGTAGTTCTTTATAACAACGTGAGAATAGACTAATACAATATTATTACTCTTTGAGTGCATAATGTTATCATGTATTCTATATTACAATACTAACCACTTATACCAAAGACAAGCTGTGCTAAAATTATGCCATAAAGCTAAAAGACTAAGCCTTTCATATACCATGTCGTCTGTGAAAAGGTAAAAAGTCTTCTGTGGCCATGAAAAGTAATCCATCTGATTCTTCTTTTTAATGTTTAGTTTTGTAGAATCATACTGTTTGTCTTCTGTCATGTGGCTAGCATAGTAAGAAGGGTCTGGGGTCTCCTACTTGGAGGTATCCGTCATCCCATCCACCTTAGAATTCTATCTTGGAAACTAGAGAGGGACCCAGAGGAAAGAGGTCTGAGTCAGTCTGCTTGACTTTCTATTTTATAGTTCCTGTGGGTTCCATATTGTCTCTTCCAGTTGACTAGGAAACTATGCTAGGGTAGGTTGTCTAACATCAGTGACAAATATAGGGTGTTCAAATATAGGGTGTTCAAATATAGGGTGTTCATAGGGTGTTCATCAAATATAGGGTTTTCAACATTCAAGGATATGGCCATTTTTAAGAAATTTCAGATTCTAGCTATGTCCTTCCTGGGCATCTTCTCAACCACCTGAAAGGTTGGCCCCTCCTCCTTCATGAGCAGAGACACAGGGGCAGAAAGTGACTCTTTCTTTACATCCCCCAGGCTTTCCTCTTAACTCCCCTAGATCCTCTGTGTTTCAGTTCTGAGCCAATCAAGTAAAGAGATCTTGGCAGTGTCTGTGTGATTCCAGCCTAGGAAATGAGGCAGGAAGAGGAGACAAGTCACAATGAATCATTTTGCCTGAGAAAATATAGCTGATCACACAGTCTGCTCACTGAACTGAGATTTTGCTACCACAAAGATCTTTGTAAGTCTGTTAGTCAGCTTAAACTGCTACAACAGAACACCACAGACTAGGTGACTTTAACAACATAAATTAATTTTCTCTCAGGTCTGAAGGTTTCTGGGTCTTCATACAGCCTCTTTTTCTGCACACAAAAAGAGGAGGGAGAGAGAGAGAGAGAGAAAGAAAGAGTGAGAAAGAAGGAGTGAGTGAGCACTGTTATCTCTTCTGCTTATAAGGACGTTAGTCCTATTGGAATAGAGCCCCATGCTTACGACCTCATTTAACTGTAGTTACCTCCTTAGGGATTTAACATATGAATTTTGGAAGGACACAATTCAGTTCATGACAGTAATTAACAAGCAAAGCCTTGAGGCCACTCCAAATCTGTTCTGGTTACATATCATTCTTCTGCTTATCTTTGTGGGATGAAATGTAACCACTGATCAAAATGTTATGGAATCAGAAAACTATGACCTGAAGAAAATTTTGATACTTCTTCAAAAATTTATGGCAATTTATGACATTTCCCAGGAAAGGAGTCTTATAAAATACCTATTGATATATTCTTTATGGAATAATTTTTCATCAGCTGATCTTATAGTCTTTCTTCACCAAGAGCCAAAAACTAGGAGCAATGCCACCACAGCTATAAGATGCTTTCAACTCTTCTGTGTGGGGTCAATGCCAATATGGCTATAAGATGCTTTAAACTCTGATTTCTGACTGGTACTTTTTAATACTGAGGTATTTATTAAATCAGTGCCATCTTTCTCTCTTTTCCCTTCACTTCCCGCCCTCCCTCTTTCTCTCTCAACACCTTCTCTATACTGCCATCGCATTTTTCTTTTACTTGATTAAAATGAATGCATTCCAAATTAATTATTATCTTTTTCATTTTAATTACTTTTACTTTTAGATTAACTACTTTGTTTACAGACCTAATCTGCATGCTTGTGGTTAATTTAGGAATGAGTATTCAATAGGAAGCTAGCAGGGGCTCCTATGGGAGACCAGCCAGCCTTTTCACTGTGATAATAGGCTCCAGAAAACAGCAAACAACTCTACCATTGGAAAGATCTTTATTCTTAAAACATAACTGAAAATTCAACAAGTCCCAAGAACTATCTGACTTTATTTCTCAAGATTTTTATTATTATTCAAATAACAAAGAAAATTAACTTAGACTTTTTGAGATCCTACTATGTGCCAGGTGCTAAAAATACAATAGGACAACATATAGTCCCTCGCAAAAAAGAATATCACAATCTACTGGGGGAGGTGAGTACAAAGGTATTAGCTGTCAGGTATTAGATGGGGTAAAAACATGGTACGAGTACCAGAGATCTGAGTATAGATATTGAAGGGATAGAAGGAAACTTTCAGAAAGATACAATACCTTTTTCTAAAAATACTCATGTAAGCAAAGAATAGAGCATACATTCAATAAATATTTGTTGAATTAATTAATTATAGTAGGTTCAGATATTTCAGTAGAATATAACAAAGATTTAAAAAATCATAGGTAGTCCTAAAACACTAAGAGGTTAATGTTTTAGTGTATCTCCTTAATTTTTTCCCAAACACCTCTGTGGGTATGTTTATATACTTTTAAAAATTATATAAGTGAGCCTATTGCATATTTATATGTAATATATTTGTAAATACTGATTTTATTGAACATTTTATCAAAGCTTTTTACTGTTTCATTAAGTAATCTTCAAAAACATTCTTTATATTTGTTAAATGTACCATTATATCCAATACTTTCTTACACAACAGTGATTTCATAGTATTATTTATGGGTGGTGTACTAGCCTATTCTCACACTATTATAAAGACATACCTGAGACTAGGTAATTTATAAAGAAAAGAGGTTTACTTGGCTCATGGTTCTGCTGGCTGTACAGGCTTCTGTTTCTAGGGAGATCTCAGGAAACTTACAATCATGGCGGAAGGCAAAGGGGAAGTAGGCATGGTTTTCACATAGCCAGCAAGAGGAAGAGAGAGTGAAGGAGAAAGTGCTACACACTTTCAATCAGCCAAATTTCATGAGAACTCACTCGCTATCACGAGAACAGCAAGGGGGAAATCTGCTCCCATGATCAAATCACCTCCCACCAGGTCCCTCCCGCACCTTTGGGTATTATAATTGAACATAAAATTTGGGTGGGGACACAGAGAAAACTGTATCAGCTACCATATGCCCATCTAGAGAGGTGAAGTGACTTCCCCAAGCTGATGCAGCAAGTGATGAAGGCAGGATTGCCTGATGCCTTTGTCCTTAAGGACATATGTGTCTATGTGTCCCTAAGGACATGCCAGTTACTTTCCACTATATCTTTTAAGTCTTTATTTTGAAAATAAGTTTCAAAAGTGTGCTGCAAGGCTTTCTGTCAACTTATGATGAATTTTGCCCTGCTTCCTGACTTTCAATATTTTGAAATATTTAAATATTTCAAGTATTTTGCTTGGAATTTGCTGGCATTTCCCTTTGAAAGAAAGCAAGCTTGGTGTATAAGAATACAGGATTCATTTGCCTTATTTTGAATCTTGGCTTTTCCACTTACTACTTGTGCTATCTTGGACAAGTTATTATACTTTTCTATGTCTCCAATTCCTCAGATTTAAAATAAGAACAATAGTTCCTAATTCCTATGGCTGTTACGAGAATCAAATGAATTTATTTATATTATTTTAGTTCTAATTCCTATGGCTGTTACGAGAATAAAATGAATTTATGTTATTTTTTTATTGCTGTGTAACAAATTACCAAAAATTTTTAAAAACTTAGAATTTTCAAACCACACCTAGTTATTTTCTCAACATTTCTGTGGGTCAGAGGCATAGCACAATTCATTTCTATGATTTGGGTATTATCCCGAGGCTGAGATCAAACCATAGTCCAGGCTGAGCACTTTGCTAGAGGCTCTGGGGAAAAGTCTGCTTCTGAGTTCATTCTTCCTGGCAGAATTTAGCTTCTTGGGGTTATAATACTGAGATTCCTGTTTCCTTTTTGGCTTTCTGCTGGGGGTCACTCTCAGCTCCTAGACGCCACCTGTATTCCTTGATGCACTGCCTGCTCCATCTTTAAACCAATGATTATATGTCAAATAATTTGTATGCCTCAAATCTTTGACTTCCTTCAGTTACTGGCCAGATAAAAGATTCCTCTTTTAGAGGGTTCAGGTGATTTGGTCAGGTCCACCCAGAAAATCTCCTTACCTTACACTCAGTGCTATGCTGTAAAATATAACCTACTCACAAGTATAAAATCCATCAAATTCATTTCACAATTTATGCCCTTATGCAGGATATGTATGATAGCAGGTGCAAAATCTTGGAGAATATATGAGAATTCTGCCTACTATATTGTGTTTGTGAAGCACTTAGAAAATTTGCCACTCACCTAAGTACTTAATAACTGTTGGATATTGCTATTTTATACCTTAAGAGCTAATATATGACATTCTTCAATATATAGAATCATTAATATTTAGAATCAACAATATATGGTAAAATTAAAACCTGCACACACATTTTAATTTTCTTAGGAAAAAGTTTGAATGATGACTAAAACAATCAAGCTTCAGCAAAGCATAAGTAAGATATTGTCTGAAAAGCTACTTTATATAATAGAATCCAGAGCTATTTGGGTTCTCTCAACCATGTGCATCTTCTGCCTTCTTCTGGTCCTTTGGAGCATGGCAGGGGAATTATTTTCTTTAATAAGGGAGAAAACTAAAAACAGGCCATTTTTTCCTGTGTGAATATCACAGTATCTTTGTTGATCTTAATTTTTGAGTATTCAGTTCAAAATTTTCAGCATTAATTGCCACATGCATTTTAGTTAATGTTTTCAAGTAAGTAGCAAGAAGATATTCATTATGCACATGTTATTGTCTTGAATGTCCTTTAGCCGCTGGCCCCCCTAATTACAGGACTGATTTGCAGCTGTTGCCATGGGGCCTGTTTTAAGGCACATGGGTTGTTTAAGCAAACCAGACTAAAATGAGTCCATCAAAATAGTGGGACCATCAGTCTACCAGAGTGTCATGAGTCTCCAGAAAAGTTACAGAAAGTTAAATACTTTTTTGAGACTTTCAGAAACTTCCTGTGATGAATAAGTTCTCACTTTCTATTTACAACTGTTCATGAAGTGATGTTTTCTCAATGATTTTGTTGGAATTAGGTAGATTTGGACAGCTGTTTTCATAACGGTTTCAGTGTCATGAATTGAGTAGAATTCATGACAATTCTACTCAATATATTTATCTGTATTGTGGTCATTTGCATATGTTTCATTGCCCATTTTCTCATTTTCAAATTGAAATTCCTTAGGCCTGGCTCAACAACTACATTTCCCTCATAGCTCCAGGATAATCACTCTACGAGGAAGTACCTGGTTAATATTTCTTAAAACTGTTAATGTGATGCTTTAAAAGGGGAAAAAAATAATAAAAGTGTTTGTTGTGGATTCTGCTGTAATTACAGAATGATAAAGTAAGGAGAGAAACTTAGAATCTCAACTTCTTATCACAAATAAGAAAACCAAGTATCAAAAATTAGAATGCTATGCCTCAGATCACATAGCAAATCATCCAGGATATTTCTCCTTCTTAACTATTTAATTTCTCTGGATTATAGTGAATAGTTTTTTATTGTTGTTGTTGTTGTTTTCATTTGTTTTGTTTGTGAGTACTTCACAAACAAAGTTTATACTCTGGGGCTATAGCTTTACGGGTTCCCATTCATTGTATGGTCCTGCTTATATACTGGAGCATTTGCTCCAGATAATTAAAACAAAACAAAACAAAAATTGAAGGCAGATAACGCCTGCTTGCTTATGAACTAGTTTGATAACTAGTGTATTAGTCCATTTTCATGCTGCTAATAAAGACATTCCCAAGACTGGGCAATTTATAAAAGAAAGAGGTTGAATTGGACTTATAGTTCCACTTGACTGGGGAAGCCTCACAATCATGGTGGAGAGCAAGCCCCATCTTACATGGATGGCAGCAGGCAAAGAGAAAATGAGGAAGACACAAAAGTAGAAATGCCTGATAAAACCATCAGATCACGTTATTCACTACCATGAGAACAATATGGTGGAAACCACCCCCATGATTCAATTATGTCCCACCGGGTCCCTCCCACAACACGTGGGAATTATGGGAGTACAATTCAAGATGAGAATTGGGTGGTGACACATAGCCGAACCATATCATTCCACCCCGGCCCCTGCCAAATCTCATGTCCTCACATTTCAAAACCAATTATGTCTTCCCAACAGTCCCCCAAAGTCTAAGCTCATTTCAGCATTAACTCAAAATCCACAGTCCAAAGTCTCATCTGAGACAAGGCAAGTTCCTTCTGCTTATAGGCCTGTAAAATCAAAAGCAAAGTAGGTATTTCCTAGATACAATGGGGGAACAGACATTGGGTAAATACAATCATTCCAAATTGGAGAAATTGGCCAAAACAAAGGGGCTACAGGGCCCGTGCAAGTCTGAAATCCAGCAGGGACGTCAAATCTTAAAGTTCTAAAATAATCTCCTTTATGTCTCACATTCAGGTCACGCTGATGCAAGTTCCCATGGTCTTGGGCAGCTCCACCTTTGTGGTTTTGCAGGGTAAGCCTCCCTCCTGGCTGCTTTCATGGGCTGGCATTGAGTGTCTGCAGCTTTTCCAGGCACATAGTGTAGGCTGTCGGTAGATCTACCATTCTGGGGTCTGGAGGACAGCAGCCCTCTTTCTCACCGCTCCACTGGTCAGTGCCTCAGTAGGGACTCTGTATGAGGGCTCCAACTCCACATTTCCCTTCTCCTCTGCCCTAACAGAGGTTCTGCATGAGAGCCCCACCCCTGCAGCAAACTTCTGAAATCTAGGTGGAGGTTACCAAATCTCAATTCTTGACTATGGGTCTGTGCACCCACAGGCTCAATACCACGTGGAGCTGCCAAGGCTTGGGGCTTGCACCACCTGAAGCCCTGGCCCGAGCTCTACATTGGTCCCTTTCAGCCATGACTGAAGTGACTGGGACGCAGGGCACCAAGTCCCTATGCTGCACACAGCTCAGCGAACCTGGGCCTCGCCCTGCAAAACCACTTTTTCCTCCTAGGCCTGTGATGGGAGGGGCTGCTGTGAAGACCTATGACATGCCCTGGAGAAGTCTTCTCCATTGTCTTGGGGATTAACATTTGTCTCCTCCTTACCTGTGCAAATTTCTGCAGCCCATTTGAATTTCTCCTCAGAAAATGGGATTTTCTTTTTTATCACATTGTCAGGATGCAAATTTTTCAAACTTTTATGCTCTGTTTCCTCTTTTAAACTGAATGCTTTTAACCACACCCAAGTCACCCCTGGAATGCTTTGCTGCTGAGAAATTTCTTCTATCAGATACCCTAAATCATTCCTCTCAAGTTCAAAGTTCCACAAGTCTTGAGCAAAATGCTGCCAGTCTCTTTGCTAAAATGTAACAGGAGTCACCTTTGCTTCAGTTCCCAACAAGTTCCTCTTCTCCACCCGAGACCACCTCAGACTGGACCTTATTGTCCATGTCACTATCAGCATTTTGGGCAAAGCCATTCAACAAGTCTCTAGGAAGTTCCAAACTTTCCCACATCTTCCTGTCTTCTTCTGAGCCCTCCAAACTGCTCCAACCTCTGACTATTACTCAGTTCCAAAGTCACCTCCACATTTTCAGGTATCTTTTCACCAATGCCCCACTCTACTGGTACCAATTTGCTGTATTAGTCCATTTTCACACTGCTGATAAAGACATACCCAAGACTGAACAATTTACAAAAGAAAGAGGTTTAATTGGACTCACAGTTTCAGTTGGCTGGGGAAGCCTCACAATCATGGTGGAGAGCAAGCCCCATCTTACATGGATGGTAGCAGGCAAAGAGAGAATAAAGAAGACACAAAAGTGGAAACCCCTGATAAAACTATCAGATCTCATGAGAATTATTCACTACCACGGGAATACTTTGTTAGAAACCGCCCCCAGGATTCAATTATCTCCCACCAGCTTCCTCCCACAACACGTGGGCATTATGGTAGTACAATTCAAGATGAGATTTGGGTGGTGACACATAGCCAAACCATATCAACTAGTATCACAACTGAAAAATTAACTTCCTATAGCAGGAACCTGGTAGATTTTAAAACTCAAAGAAAATAGGTGTGTGTTGGGGGAGGAGGATCCACTTGAGCAGAAATACCCAACACAATCCCTTTCATGGGACCTGAGTCTCCCCTAAGCAACTGCTATTTTGTAATGAGAATATTTTGATTTATTTTGTGCAACAGGAAACCCCTTAAGCAAATACCACATTGTAACAAATCTTCCTTTCTTAAGTTCACAGATTGTCTCCAACAGTGATATGCGTAAGATTGTCTCCAACAGTGATATGCGTATTAAGTGAAAAGGCCAGTGTCAATTCCTTAAAGTATAAGCAGGTTGTAGTTAAATTCCAATTGTTTTAAATACAAAACCACTTACATTTGCCAATGGACCAGAACAGAGAACCCAGAAATAAACCTGCACACCTACAACCATCAGATCTTTGACAAAATCAACAAAAATAAGCAATGGGGAAAGAACTCCCTATTCAATAAATGGTGCTAGGATAACTGGCTAGTCATATGCAGAAGAATGAACCTGAACTCCTACCTCTCACCATATACAAACATTATCTTAAGATGGCTTAAGGATTTAAATGCAGGACATCAAACTATAAAAAAGTCCTAGAATAAAATCAAGGAAATACCCTTCTTGACATTGGCTCTGGCAAATAATTTACAGCTTAAGTCCACTAAAACAAATTGCAACAAAAGCAAAAACTGACAAGTGGGACTAAAATTAAAGAGCTTCTACATGGCAAAAGAAATTACCAACAGAGGAAACTGGTAGTCTACTGAATGGGAGAAAAGAAAGATTCACAAACAATGACCCTGGCAAAGGTCTAATACCCAGAATCTTAAAGAAACAAGCAAAAGACAAATAATCCAATTTAAAAATAGGCAAAGGACATGAGCAGACATTTCTCAAAGAAGGACATGCAAGAAGTGAATAAGCATATGAAAAAATGCTCAACACCAATATTAATCAAGAAATTAAAATCAAAACCACAATGAGATACTAGCTTATACCTATCAGAATTGTTATTATCAAAATGTCAAAAAATAACAGGTGCTGGCAAGGCTGAAAAAAAAGCTGATTTAGTCTGAATATTTGTCCCTGCCCAAATCTCATGTTGAACTGTAATCCCCAGTGCTGGAAGTGGGGCCTGGTGTGAGGTGTTTGAGTTGTGGGGGCAGATCCCTCATGGCTTGGTGCTATCTTCATGATAGTGAGTTCTCAGGAGATCTGGTTATTTAAAAGTATGTGGCATCTCCTCCCCGCACTCTCATTTGCTCTTGCTTTTGCCATGTGACCTGCCTGTTCCCCCTATGCCTTCTACCATGATTGAAAGTTGGCTGAGGCTTCACCAGAAGCATGGCAGATGCCAGCACCATGCTTCCTATAAAGCCTGCAGAACCATGAGCTAATTTAAACCCCTTTTCTTTGTATTTACCCAGTCTCTAGTATATCTTCATAGCAATGCAAGAACAATATGATATAGAAAATTGGTACTGAGGAGTGGGGCATTGTTGTAAAGATACCTGAAAATGTGGAAGTGGCTTTGGAACTGAGTACCAGGTAGAGGTTGTGAGAGTTTGGAGGGCTCAGAAAACAGGAAAATAGAAGAAAGTTTGGAATTTCTTAAAAACTGGTTAATTGGTTGTGACCAAAATGCTCATAGTGATATGGACAGCAAAGTCCAGACTGCCAAGGTCTCAGATGCAAATGAAGAACCTACTGGGAACTGGAGCAAAAGTCATGAGTGTTAAGCCTTAGTAAACAGCTTGGCTGCATTCTGTCCATACCCTGTGGATGTGTGTGGATGTTTGAACTTCAAAGTGATGGATTAGACTATCTGGCAGATTAAATGTCTAATCAGCAATGCATTGAAGATGTGAATTGGCTGCTTCTAACAACCTAAGCTCAGATATGGGAGCAAAGAAATGATTTAAAGTTTGAATTTATATTTATACAGCATGTGCAGCATAATAGTTCAGAAAATTTGCAGACTGGCTCTGTGGTAGAGAAAGTAAAAGCTTTTTTAGAACAAGAAATTAGCAGGTTGTCTAGCATCGAGGCCTTGAAGGCATTTCAGAGACATTCATGGTAGCCCTTCCCATCATGGGCCTGGAGGCCTAGGAGGGAATAATGGTTTCACAGGCCTGGCCCAGGTCCCCACTGCCCTGTACAGCCTTGAGAAACTGCTTCCTGAATCCAGACCACTACACCTTCAACTGGGGTTCAAAAGGGCCCAGATACAACTTGAGCTGCCACTTTGGATGATGCAAGCCATAAACCTTGGTGGTTTCTATATGGTGTGAGGCCTGCAGGCACACAAAATGCAAGAGTGAATGAAGCTTGGCAGCATCTACCTAGATTTCAGAGGATGTATGAGAAAGCCTGGGTTTCCAGGCAAAAACCTGCTGCAGGAATGAGCCCTCACAGAAAACCTGTACTAGGGCAGTGCAGAGAGGAAATGTGGGGTTGGAGGCCCCATACAGAGTCCCCATTGGAGAACTGCCTAATGGAGCTATGAGAAGGGGACCACTGTCCTTCAGAAGGAAGAATGGTAGATTCACTGGCAGCTTGCAGCTTGTGCCTGGAAAAGCCACAGACACTCAACAACCTGTGAGAGCAGCCATTGGGACTGAAACCTATAAAGCCACAAGAGTAGAGCTGCCCAAGGCCTTGGGAGGCCACCTCTTGCACCAGTGTGCCCTGGATATGGAACATAGAGTCAAAGTAGATGTGCCCTGGATATGGAACATAGAGTCAAAGGAGATTATTTTGGAGTTTTAAGATTTAAGGACTACTCTGCTGGGTTTTGAAATTGCATGGGACCTGTAGCCCCTTTCTTTTGACCATTTTTTTTTGTGGGGGGGAATGGGAATGTTTGCACAAAGCTGATACCACCATTGTGTTTCAGAGGTAAATAACTTGATTTTAATTTCATAGGCTTGTAGGTGGAAGAGACTTGCCTTGCCTCAGATGTGACTTTGGACTTTTAATGCTGGAACGAGTTAAGACTTTGGGAGACTGTTGGGAAGGCATGATTGTATTTTGCAATGTGAGAAGAACATGATATTTGGGAGGGGCTAGGGGCAGAATGATATAGTTTGGATATTTGTTCTTCAAATCTCATGTTTAATTGTAATCCCCAATGCTGGAGGTGAGGCCTTGTGGGAGATGTTTCTGTCATGGGGGCAGATCTCTCATGGTGGATTAGTCTGTTCTCATACTGCTAATGAAGACATACCCAAGATTGGGTAATTTGTAAAGAAAAGAGGTTTAATTGACTCACGGTTCCAAATGGCTAGGGAGGCCTCACAATCATGGCAGAAGGCAAAGGAGGAGCAAAGTCATGTCTTGCCTGGTGACAGGCAAGAGAGAGCATGTGCAGGGAAACTCCCCTTTATAAAACCATCAGATCTCATGAGACTTATTCACTATCACGAGAACAACACGGGAAAGACCTGCTCCCATGATTCAGTTACCTCCCACCAGATCCCTCCCATGACATGTGGGAATTATGGGAACTACAATTCAAGATGAGATTTGGGTGGGGAGACAGCCAAACTCTATCACATAGTGTGGAGCTATCTTCATGATAGTGAGTTCTTGCAAGATCTGATTGTTTAAAGGTGTTAGCAGCAGCCCCGACACCACCCACTCTTCTGTTTGCTCCTGCTTTCACCATGTGATGTGCCTCTTATCCCTTTGCCTTCTGCCATAATTGAAAGCTGCCTGAGACTTTACGAGTAGCCAAGCCAAAACCATACATTTTGTAAATCCTGCAGAATCATGAGCCAATTAAACATTTTTTCTTTATAAATTACCCAGCCTCAGGTATTTATTTATAGCAATGCTAGAAGGAAATAATTAGGAATGTTTATACACCGTTGCTGGGAATATAAACTAGTTAAGCCATTATAGAAAGCAGTTTTGAGATTTCTCAAAGAACTCAGAACTACCATTCAACCTAGCAGTTCCACTACTAGGTATATACGCAGAGGAAAAGAATTCATTCTATCAAAAAGACATATGTACTTGTATGTTCACTGCAGTACTATTCACAATAGCAAAGACATGGAATCAATTTAGGTGCCCCTCAACAGTGGACTGGATAAAGGAAATATGGTACATATACCATGGAATACTATGCAACCATAAAAACAAATGAAGTGCTTTTCAGCAACATGGATGGAGCTGAAGACCATTATCCTAAGTAAACTAATGCAAGAACAGAAAATCAAACACCACATGTACTCACTTTGAGAGTTAAATATTGAATACACATAGACATAAACATGGGAACAATAGACATTGGAGACTACTAGACAGGGCAGAGATGGTGCAGGGCAATGGTTGAAAAGCCACCTGTTGGGTACTATGCTCATTACCTCCATGACAGGATCATTTGTACCCCAAACCTTAGCATTACACAATATACCTATGTAACAAATCTGTATATGTACCCTTTAATTTATAATAAAATATGAAATTATTAAAAAATATATACATACATATGTAATAAAATTTGTGTGGCAGGTGGCATTTTCATTCCTCATAATATTTTATCCCCTGATGTTACATCTGTGAATATATTCTGTTGCATGTCAGCAGGAACTTTAAGGTTGCTAATTGGCTGGTCTTAAAATACAGAGGTTATTCACCATTATCTGGTTGGAGCTGATGCAATCAAATAGACCCTTAAAAGTAGAAGAGGGAGGCAGAAGAGAAATAGTGATGAAATGGAGAAAAGGCAAGAGTCAAAGTATGAGAGGGACTCGCCCCACCATTGCTGGCTTTGAAGTAAAAGAAGGCAAAAATCAAGGAAAGCTGGCAGCTTCTAGAAGCCCTCAATGATCCTTAGATGACAGCTAGCATGGAAACAGATATCCTGTTTCTACAACTACATAGAACTGAATTATGCCATATATATATGTGTGTGTGTGTGTGTGTGTGTATGGAGAAAGAGCAAGAGAGATTGATTGAGAGTCTGTCTCTGTTGCCCTGATTGGAGTATAGTGGCATGATCATGACTCATTGTAACCTCTGCCTTCTGAGCTCAAGCAATCCTCCTGGCTCAGCCTCCCAAGTAAAGTAGCTAGGACAACAGGCATGTGGCACCACACCCAGCGAATTTTTAAATTTTTTGTAGAGATGAGGTCTCACTATATGCTCAGGCTGGTCTCAAACTCCTAGACTCAAACAACAGTCCTCTTGCCTTGGCCTATCAAAATGCTGAGATTACAGGCATGAGCCACTGTGCCCAGTCCAAATGATATAAATTATCCTGGAAATAGATTGTTCTCCAGAGCCTCCAAAAAGGAACACACCCCTGTAGACATTTTTATTTTGGTCCTTTGAAACTTAAACAAACTGAGCCTTCCAGACTCTGACCTAGAAAACTGCGGTGTTGATAAATGGCTGTTGCTTTAAGCTGTTAAATTTGTGGTAAATTGTTACACAACAATATTAAGCTAATACAAATAGCTCTTAATGGTTTTTTAAGAGGATTGGTGGATTACTTTTGTCTAGGCACCCCAGTCCCTAAATGCTTTGTCTTTCTTGACAAGAATCCGTACTACACATAGCTGGTCATAATAAAGAAAGCATGGTGATTTAATCTCTCGCAGGTAGATTGAAACAACAGAAGACAAACTGGGGCCCTGACAGTTTTTTCCCACCTCTAAGAACTGCTAGTCAAAGTATAATTTCTCAAGCAAATGAGGATGAGCCCAGTTTCTTAGGTAAAGAACAGATTGTCCATTTCATTTCCTCACACCCCTTCTTTGTTATCAGTCAGCTATTTCCTCACACCCCCCTCGTTTGTTATCAGCATATGCCAACCACTTTGTATATTCATTCTAACACCTCATTCTCAATCTTGGCTGGGAATCTCTCTTTCCTCTCCCAGCGGGTCTAAAGAAGATGAGAGGAAGCATTTTGGTTTGCTTCTATTACACTCCATCTTGTGAGAGTGTGTCACTGGGAAATAGCCCACTTAGGCAGAGATTGATTATAATCTGAATCCAGAAAATAGAAAGTAAGTCTTAGATGGATAGAATCAATAGGATGTCTACGGATATTAATTAGGATTAAATAGAGGATATACATGGTACACATATTTGTTCCATCATTTGAGCAGCTATATGAAATACATATTAATATTTTTTGTTTTTAATATATTTAATTTTTATAACTAATATACTTAATTTTATTTTAGTTTTAAATTTACAAAAAATTGGGCAGTGGTACAGAGTTCTATATATATCATGCCTCCCTCCCCACCAACACAGTTTCCCCTATTATTACATTCCCCTATTATTGCTTACATTAGTGTGGAGTATTTGTTACAAATAATAAATCAATATTGATACATTATCAACTAAAGCCCATAATTTAAGGTCTATTATTGTGTTCTACAGTTCTATATATTTTGACAAATGCATAATATTATCTATCCACCACTATAGTATCATATAGAACTATAATCTTTTACAAAATACAGTATCATATAAAATCATATCATATAGGATCACACCCTTTCGATCCCCTATGCTTCACTTATTCATCCCTCCTCTTCCTCTCACTGAAACCTGTAGAATCACCAATCTTTTAACTTTCTTTATAATTTTGCCTTTCCCAAAATGCCATGTAGCCTTTTCAGGTTGGCTTCTTAAATGGCAATATGCATTTAAGGGTTCTTCCTGTCTTTTCATGGCTTAGTATTTTGTTTCTTTTTATCACTGGGTAATATTCCATTGTATGGCCATATCACAGTTTGTTTATCCATTTACCTATTGAAAGACATCTTGGTTCCTTCCAGTTTGGGGTTACTATGAATAAAGCTGGTATAAATATTCATGTGAAGACTTTTGTGTGGATGATATCGCCACTTTTCAAAGATGGGGTTATATTGTCTAGAGGAGATGTTTCTTTTTTGTCGAAGGGAATTTGGAATTTTAGAGGTGTGGTACTACTGACTTCTTTTCACTCATTCCATCCCTCAGCCCCCCTAGAAATAGAGGAGCTTATCTGACCTGTCCATATATGGATATGATTGACATATCTTCCCTCTTCTTCCTCTTTAGCAAGGCTATTCTTTCTGTATGAGCAAGTCCACCAGCATTAGCAGATTTTTGGCCATGTCCTAAAACCTGACCTCTGTTAGCGATAAAGGTCATCTTATGCTATCAACATTTAAATTTAATTATTTCTTCAACTTCTTCAAAACCTGAGCAGGGAAGAGGAATGCTATTTACCATGGGAGTCTTCAGAGACTCCCACATAAATAAATCTCAGTTAAGTAATTTATACAAAGTCAAGCAGTTGGCAAGTAGCAGAGCCAAAAATTAAATCTGAATTGATTGGAATCTTAAATCTCTTCTTGCTACCACATCATATTTTTCCAAAGCACTTTTCACACTAGTTCCCCTGGGTATTTATCATTACTCCTGGGGGAAATGAATTTTGATGTTCAAATAAACCTTGTAACATTTAATTAAAGCTATTTTTTTCCAGCATGTTAACTCTCTAAGAAAATGGATATAGTGTGCAGTGTTGCCTAAATTTACATGGACATGGAACCCCTTTCGAGAGTATTTCATGGGACAAATATTTTAGTTTCTGAATTTTTAGATCATTATTTCTTAGCCCCATCCATTTTAGAATGGTTGTTCACATTACCATTTCAGTGATACTTTAACCACCTCATCTACAAAAACTCCTTAGAGCAGTGTTTCTTATAGCATATGCCACAAAACATCCTTCTATAAAATGGTGATAGGCCATATGCAGATAAGGCAGTGTATTAGGCTGTTCTTGCATTACCACAGGGAAATAGCAGAGACTGGGTAATTTAAAAAGAAAAGAAGTTTAATTGGCTCACAGTTTTGTGGGCTGTACTAGCATAACACTGGCATCTGCTCATTTTCTGTGGAGGCCTGGGGGAGCTTTTACTCAGGCAGAAGGCGAAGTAGGAGCTTGCACATCACATGGCACTCCTACACATCTCTTGTAGGAGTGAGGGGGGAGGGAGTGCCAAGCAGTTAACTAGATCTCATGACAACTCACTCACTGTTGCGAGTACAGCACCAAGCCATGAGGTGTCCGCCCCCATGACCCAAACACCTCCCACCAGGCCCCACCCCCAACATGGGGGATTACAATACTACATGGGATTTGAGTGGGGACAAATATTCAAACTACATCATGGAGTCAATGGTAAAAAATGTTCAACAATGTTAAAAATACTTCCTTATTGCAGGACTTCTCAGAGCCTTTATTATGCTACTCTGGTATTTCAAATTCCTATAAGAGAACCATAGAATAAACATTTGTCGACAATATTTCAAACAGGACTCTTTTTTTTCCTTACAAAATGATCTTACATTTTATCACAAACAATTTGAAAAATGCTTCTTTATAGCCAAATTACAATTTCTCCTAGTAGTATCATATATTCTCATCTTGTTGCAAAAGAGAAATAAATCGAAACTCTCAGTTATAGTGGCTTTTAAAAAAAATGTACCATGGAGACAATTTGACCTTGATTGCAGATGATCCTGTGCTTAAACTATTCCTCTTAAAGAACCACTCTGGACTTGGAAAGTTATTCTGCCTCCAGGGACGTAATGAAATGAAAGTTGCAAGGGAAAGTCTGTGTTGCCAGATATGCTGAGAGCAGCAATGTGGGGGTGACGCTCTACCCTCTTTTGAGGAGCCTTTGTAATTGAGAGGTTAGGAGTAAAGGGAAGCAAAAGCATCATTTTACAGCCCTATTGATATATTCTAGTCTTCGCCTTTACTGTTTCCATTCTAAGTGAATTGTAAATTTATTTATAGACACTACTGGGCACTTTACAAAGTATTTCACTACTTGCCAATATCATTTTTTAATAACTGGCATTGAGAAGCTGCTTTAATAAAGCCCAGCATTAATTTTCTTTTAAGTTAATTCATTTAGGTCATATCTGTAATAAGCAAAAGTTTTTGAACCTTGAAAAACGTATTCTCCCTTTGCAAATAAAAAATTATCCGTAGCATGTCAGAGTGGTTCTTAAATAAGAAGCCCAAACTGAAGCAGGTAAGAGGTAGAAAGGGAATGCATTAGAACTTAGTTTTCAACATTTGTTTAACACTTTGCAGCCATGTTTATTATCAATATGTAGTACACTACAAGCATTTTCAGCATCAATTATTTGTGAGTGAAGTCAAAGGTCCATGATGTTCTGCATTCTGTAATTTTGCTGAAGCAGTAGGTTAAATTACTTACAGAGAGACTGGTGTGTGGAGGCAAGTCACTTAGGTAGTGCATGCGACACTCCAGTATCTCCTATCACTGTCTAGCAAGGGGTGTGTGTGGTGAGGCTTAATAAATGGTCCCCCAAATATATCTGCAACCCAATTCCTGGAACTTGTGAAGGTTACTTTATATAGCAAAGAGGACTCTGCATGTGTGATTAAGAATCTTGAGATGTGGGAAAATACTCCAGATTATCTGGTTTAGCTCAGTGTAATCACAAGGATCCTTATAAAAAGGAGGCAGGAGGAGTCGGGGCAGACAAGAAGGTGATATGATTACTGAAGCAGAGACTGGACTGATGCACTTTGGAGTCACTGCCAAGAAATACAGGCAGCCACTAGAAGTTGAAAAGGCAAAACAAATTCTTCCTGCCTAGAATCCAGAATAAATTAGCTCTAACTACACCTTAACTTTAACCTTCTAAAAATGACTTCAGACTTCTGACTTCTGCAACTGTAAGAGAATAAATGAGCATTGTTTTAAGCCACTACATTTGTGGTAATTTGTTTAGCAGCCACAACAAACCAAGGCAAAAAGACAGTTGAATGGATAGTCTCTGGACCAGTATTGCTAGAGACGAGGTCCTGGCTCCAGTATAAACTAGCTGTCAGACCTGGGAGACTTTGGCACTAGCCCTTACTCTCATTTGCTATATTGACTATAATATTTTAGAAAACGTCAGTATGAACTCCAATCACAGGGGAGTTTTAATAATTAGTATACTGGAAATATAAAGCATTTAGCCCTGGGCTTAACACAGAATAAGGACTCAAATATTACTTGTTGTTATTATTGCTAAGAGGCTATAAATAACATTATTTTGTTGTTAAATGGTTACTGAGAGAGAAAAAAATATTAAAGACTAAAAATGCTTGTAATAGGATTTTCACAGGAAAAGTAAGTGCTTTTAAATTACTGGATTCAATGAAGACCAAAGATCAATAGGGAAATCCTGTTTCTCCCTGTGATGTTGGTGTATCTTTTTAACTTTTCATGAAAAATCCAATTCTATGCATACTTCATTTGAAATATACACACTGTGGTGAATACATGATATATTTCTGGCCTATGTAACACATTTTAGTGACAAAAGATAATAAACAAGTAAACAAATGAACAGACAAGATAATTCAAAGAGTGGTAATTGATGAAATGGAAACAAATTAGGCTAATGTAAAGAAAGTGTCCATTGGTACCACAGATGGTCTAGGCAGGTAGAACTTCTATAAGCTGAGACTTGAAGGATGAAAAGAGGCCAGGTATTGGTAGTATTGGAGCCTTCCAGACAGAGGGAAGAACCAACTTAAAGCAGGAGGGATTGGGGTGTGTGTGTGTGTGTGTGTGTGTGTGTGTGTGTGTGTGTGTGCGGGCGTGTGTAGGTTGGGAGAAGCTCAGTGTTGCTGGAGCACAGTGAGTAAATGTGTAAATTGTAAGGGTCGGAAGCCACGGGATTATGAAAACATGCATAGATCATGTCATAGAGTTGGAATATTTTTTAAGAGCAATGAGAATATTTTGGAGGGTGACTTAGTCCATTTAGTGTTGTTATAAAGGAATAACTGAGACTAGGTAATGTATTAGGTTGGTGCAAAAGTAATTGCTGTTTTTATCATTGAAAGTAATGGCAAAAACTGCGATTAATTTTGCACCAACCTGAAATAAAGAGGCCTATTGGCCCATGATTCTTCTGGCTGGAGGACTGAAGATCTGGTGAGGGCATCAGGCTGCTTTTATTCATGCAGAAGGTGAACGAGAGTCAGTTCAGAGAAACCACACGACAAGAGAGGAAATAAGACAGAGAAGTGGGAGGTGCCAGGCTCTTTTTAACAAGCTCTCACTGGAACTAATAGAGCTAGAACTCACTCCTTCCAACCCCAGGGAGGACATTAATCTATTCACGAGGGAGGATCCACTCCCATGTCCCAAAAGCCTCTGAGTAGGCCCCACATCCAACACCAGTGTCAGATTGCAGCAAGAGGTTTTGAGGGAACAATATGCACACTATAGCGGAGAGTTTTAAACCATAGAATAGTATTTGGTATTATTTATATTATATTCGAAACACCCTAGTTAAAATATAGAACATAGATTGTAGAGGGACAAAAAGAGAACTAGGAAGCCCAATTAGTGAGCTTTGAGTTCATTCCAGCAAGAGAAAGCAATGGTAGCAGTGGAGACAGACATAAATGGAAACTTTAGCAGTGGGTTTGGAAGGTAAAGCCAAAGCATTTCTGACGGGTGGGATGTAGAATAGGAGGGAAAGAAACAAATAATTTATGGCTCCTAGATATTTGGATTAAGAAATGTGGGAAATAATATTTTCATTTCCTGAGAAGGCAAAAGCTTTGAAAGTGTAAAGGTTGCAAGAGAGAAACTAAGTTTTGTTTGACTGTGTTTAGGTGTTAGGTACTTATTAAACATCTAAGTTGAAATATTGAGCTGGTAGTTGTATATACATGTTTAGAATTCATAGAATTAAGACATGTAATTAATAAATAATAAAAATTTAGACCTTGCGATAATGCATTTCATAAGAGAGTGATATGTTGAGGTGAGTATGAAGTGGTTTGTTTTCATTATTGTGTGCTTTAGATATTGTTTTTTAGTTTTGTTTAATGTGGTGGTGGTATGGTAGTAGTATTCTCCAAAATGATTCTTATTCAAGCAAAACATCTTTTTGGAAACCAGATTAACTAAGGAAAAGATAAGTATTATTAAATTCCTGCTGCCACCTAGTGGCACCATCCAAAATTAAAAAGAGAAAAACTGGTAAACAATCTGTACTGTGTCAGTAGGACTCCATGGCATGAACAGTTACTTTATCCAACCCTCGCTCATTTTACAGATGAGAAAAGAAATACCCAGAGAAAGAGAATGAATAGTCTCAGATCTCATAGCTACTCAGGAGTCTGGGCTCCGTTGCTGAAATCTATTTTAATAATTTATACTCTGATCTAAAACTAGCTTTATCCAAATGAATTAATATTTGTTTCAAACTTTATTTCACAATTTTCTTATTTTTAGCAGCCATTTAGAAATATCTTTTAAATCATTTTGTAATGGGTCCTTAAAAAATTCAATAACTAAAAGAAAGTGGATTTTGTTATTATTAGAGGATGTATTGAGAAAATAGAAGTATGAAATTAAGACATATTAATAGACACCTTGAATCAATGTTTAGCACTCAGGCAACATACTTTGCTAAATATGTCTTAGTCCAGCAATCCCCAACCTTTTTTGGCACCAGAGACAGGTTTTGTGGAAGACAATTTTTCTATGGACCAGGGGCGGGTAGGTGGAGGGATGGTTTAGGGATGATTCAAGTGTGTTACATTTATTATGCACTTTATTTCTATTATTATTGCATTGTAATATATAATGGAATAATGAAACAATTCACCATAGTGTTGAATCAGTGGGAGCCCTGAGCTTGTTTTCCTGCAACTAGAAGATTCCATTTGGGGATGATGGGAGACTGATGGATCATCAGGCATTAGATTTTCATAAGGATTGGGCAACTTCGTATGCACAGTACACAATAGGGATTGTGCTCCTATGAGAATCTAACGCCACCGTTTATTTGACAGGAGGCGGAGCTCAGGTGATAATGCAGCCATGGGGAGTAGCGGTAAGCTTCTCTCACTCTCACCTCTTGCTGTGCCACTGGGTTCCTCAAAAGCTAGGACCAGTGCTAGTTCATTGCCCAGGGGTTGGGGTCCCCTGTCATAGTCAACCCTGTGGAAGGGGACAGCTGTGACTGAGGAAGTCTTACAGGCTGTACCAAATAGCAGCAAAGAACTCAGGATCTGGAGGCAATAATATCTGGGATTTGAATTATAGACATTGCCTAATAGTCTTGTGACCTTGAACAAGTTACTTAACCTCCCTATGTAGTTTTCTTATCTCTCTAAAAAGTCAACCATATATGCTTACAGTAAGAAAATTTAAGTGATTTTAAAAATGAATTAAAGAGTCTCTTTTAAAATATAGGTGTTATTAGCTGGGTGTAGTGGCTCACACCTGTAATCCCAGCACTTTGAGAGGCCAAGGCTGGCGGATCACCTGAGGTCAGGAGTTCGAGACTGGCCTTACCAACATGGAGAAACCCTGCCTCTACTAAAAAATACAAAATTAGCCAGGCGTGGTGGCACATGCCTGTAATCTCAGCTACTCAGGAGGCTGAGGCAGGAGAATCGCTTGAACCTGGGAGGCGGAGGTTGCAGTGAGCTGAGATCGCGCCATTGCACTCCAGCCTGGGCAACAAGAATGAAAACTCCATCTCAAAATCATAAGAATAATAATAATACAGGTATTATTGTTATTTGGGCATGGCAAGGACAACAGTTTAGGAGATGATTACCTTTAAAAAGCTAGCTTGTTATAGTAAGAGATCCCAAGAGGAAGGGCATGCCACATGAGGAAGCACCAGGGTCATTTGGGAGGCAGAGGGAGCAAGGAGAAAATGTGGGCAAGAGTCTTTATTCTGGTTTCCCCAGGAAGAAACAGGCAAGGCAGGGTGATCAGGCTTAGGACTGTCCATTTTAAATAATTGTGGGGCACTCCAGAGAATAGCGCCTGACCCTAGTTTTCTGGTATCTGATCCTGATCTGATTAGGAAGGGAGAAGAGTGGCCTAGTGTATAAGAGCAAAATAAAGAGGTGATTGTGGTTTGGGTTCTGGATTGGTTGGTTTGTGTATGAAAGGCATGCTCCCAGGTGAGTTGTTCACTATTTCTAGAAATCGTCTAGCCTTGTGAGAGGCAGTAGCTTAGGGGCCAGTATGGCATCAGATGTCAAAGCATCAGAAACACATGACTAATGTAAGGTCTGTCTCATGGAAACCCAGAATAAATTGTGGCCACAGTCATAACAATAATGATAATAAAAAGAAACATTTGCATGATGCCTGCTCCCTAAAATATCAGTCTTTTCTGGACACGCAAATATGAACACGAATTTAATCTGATGTAGTAAATACTAGAGTGGAAAGTCATACAAGGTGTTGTGGATGTGCAGCTGGGAAAAAGGGAGAGATGGATTTAGTTTAGGGGAAGGAAGGCTAAAAGAATAATGCATGAAGATAATTTATAAATTGGTCCTTAGAGAATGAGTAGGAATGAACACAATGAATAAAAGAAAGACATTATAGAAGGAGGTAATAATGCACAATGGCAAGGAGCTAAGAGTATATACAATATGAAGAGTGTCCTGGAATTCACTATGGCTTAGAGAGAGTTTTACAATTAAAATAATGTTGTTTTTGATAATGAGGAAACTATAGATGAAAATAGATTATGTTTACCAAATACTTACTCTGCTGAACCTTTGACCTGTACCATCTCATGTCCTTAAAAAAGTTTTATTGAGGAAAGCAGGTTTGGTATCTCTCTTCACAGAAAAGAAAATTGTCCTTTAGTGAGTTTTCAGTGTTCTGAGACAGCAGTGGTGGAAGCTGCAAGACCTCTTGAGCTTTAGGCTCGGAAATCGCACAATATCACTGTGTCATATTCTATTGGTCAAAGTAGAGTCACAGAGCTGCCCCAAATTCAAAGGATAAGGAAATAAAGCCCATCTCTTAATGAAAATGACTGCCAAAAAATTGTGGCCATATTTCTTACTTACTACCAAAATAAGTCTATTATTCGCTCTCATTCATTGAAAGTAGGATCTCAAAACCAAACATAATAGGAAAATCAGATACCAAATTCCCCTAGAATCCCTAAAGAGATCAAGGAGCATCCAAAGGAACCCACCACATATGGGATTATGTTTAATCCATTTTAATGAATCCCTAAGGATAGAATAACTCAGCTTTTATGTGAGTGTCATCAGATTTAATCATCATGACAAAATTATGAGATAAGTATTATTAAGTTATTTTGCGTAAGGTAAAAAACTCAAATAGGTTTGAAATTATTCTTGAAGTTGCACAGCAATCAAGTGGTTGAGCCGGGATTGGAAGCTCAACGTATATGAATCCATTGTGTCTACTTTTACCACTGCTCATAGGACAGCGTGGTGCAATAAGTAGTGAGGTTACAGGGAAGGTATTTGGGAAAGTGAATTCCAGCCTGGAGCACAGAGGAGCTATATCTTTGACAGTAGGGAATGTGGGCCTGCAGCCAGGAGAGAGTTTTGTGATAGATATGTCTATTTTATCACTATCAACATAAGAGCAATACTCAAATTGCAGGAGTATATAAGCTTCCCAGAAATAAGTGTGGGGAGGAAGTGTAGGACAAAGATAAGAAAGTTAAAGAGGATAAAAGGAGGCTAGTTTTAAAAGGAGGACAAGAGATAACAGAGGAAATTCAGGAATGGAAGACAGAAGAAAATAGAAAAAGATAACAGCTGAATGAGGGGAAAACAATGCCCTCATCAATTAATGCAGGGAGGTATAGCAGAATGAGGGAGGCGATGATGGTAGTTCATTTTAGGAGTTTCATAGAAGAGTGTTTATAGATCTCTTTATAGCATTTAAACTCTTGAGTCTCTGAGTTTTAGGATATAATGTGAAGTTGAGCCCTATATTGTCAAGAAAGCTTATACTTAAAGACTCAAGGATGTGCATTAACCATTCCAGGACTTAAGTTGAGAAGAACCAAAAAAGAAAGAAAAAATGTTTGCCATTAGCTGTAGACAAAGAGTTTTTAAGGCTGTGTCTCCACTGGAACCATGAAGAAGATAAGATAATACTTACTTTTTTCCTCTTTAAAGAATAATTTTCTACAATTGCATTTGGGATTAAGTTAAAACATAAAAAATAAAGAACAATTTCCACCTTAACTCTCAAATTTTGATTTGTATGGGATAGGAACTGTTTGTAATTAGACAGTAATATTAGAAATTATCTCATGAGAAAATAATAGTTCATAGCATTTATAGTTTACACCATGCTTTATCATATTATACTTTCCATCTCTTTTTTTTTTTCTGTCCTATATACCTTAACGTGCATTACTTTTGAAGGCAAGCATTGTATCCGTGTTGCTGTATCTCTAGCTTTGTAAATACATGTTAAATAAATTAATAGGAACAAATAAGATTCATACACATTTCTTATTGGTTAACATATGGTTTATCTAGGAAGATCTAATTTTCTAAACTAGGCAGTAGTGTCATCCAGCTACTAAGATAAGCTACGTTTATCTTGTGGGCAAGACTGGCACACATTTAGGTAAGCTGTAACCCCTATAAATCCAAGGGATACTAATAACACAGACTTGGTACTATCAAATTCAAAGAAGCAGTTCTGAGGAAACAGGTAGTTAAGGGTTCTTCTATCATTATAGTCATCACTGACAAACTGTTAAAGGGCATCCAATTCCTAGTCCAAGGTAATGCCCTAAAATTTCCCTGTCCCTTATACATCATCCTAATCCTTAATGCACAGCTGCTTGAAATCATCTTTCTCTATCTTCACTCCATCCCTCCTTCAAACTCTCTTTAGCACTTGAACAAGTAATCCTCTTGTATACTTTCTTCAAGTAATGAAATGCCACTTTTTTTAAATTTATTTTTATTTTTTAAAATTAATTTATTTTTTAAATTTATTTTATTATTATACTTTAAGTTCTAGGGTACATGTGCATAACGTGCAGGTTTGTTACATATGTATACATATGCCATGTTGCTGTGCTGCACCCATCAACTCGTCAGCACCCATCGACTCGTCATTTACATCAGGTATAACTCCCAATGCAATCCCTCCCCCCTGCCCCCTCCCCATGATAGGCCCCGGTGTGTGATGTTCCCCTTCCCGAGTCCAAGTGATCTCATTGTTCAGTTCCCACCTATGAGTGAGAACATGCGGTGTTTGGTTTTCTGTTCTTGTGATAGTTTGCTAAGAATGATGGTTTCTAGCTGCATCCATGTCCCTACAAAGGACACAAACTCATCCTTTTTGATGGCTGCATAGTATTCCATGGTGTATATGTGCCACATTTTCTTAATCCAATCTGTCACTGATGGACATTTGGGTTGATTCCAAGTCTTTGCTATTGTGAATAGTGCCGCAATGAACATACGTGTGCATGTGTCTTTATAGCAGCATGATTTATAATCCTTTGGGTATATACCCAGTAATGGGATGGCTGGGTCATATGGTACTTCTAGTTCTAGATCCTTGAGGAATCGCCATACTGTTCTCCATAATGGTTGAACTAGTTTACAATCCCACCAACAGTGTAAAAGTGTTCCTATTTCTCCACATCCTCTCCAGCACCTGTTGTTTCCTGACTTTTTAATGATCGCCATTCTAACTGGTGTGAGAATGGTATCTCATTGTGGTTTTGATTTGCATTTCTCTGATGGCCAGTGATGATGAGCATTTTTTCATGTGTCTGTTGGCTGTATGAATGTCTTCTTTTGAGAAATGTCTGTTCATATCCTTTGCCCACTTTTTGATGGGGTTGTTTGTTTTTTTCTTGTAAATTTGTTTGAGTTCTTTGTAGGTTCTGGATATTAGCCCTTTGTCAGATGAGTAGACTGCAAAAATTTTCTCCCATTCTGTAGGTTGCCTGTTCACTCTGATGGTAGTTTCTTTTGCTGTGCAGAAGCTCTTTAATTTAATGAGATCCCATTTGTCAATTTTGGCTTTTGCTGCCGTTGCTTTTGGTGTTTTAGACATGAAGTCTTTGCCCATGCCTATGTCCTGAATGGTACTACCTAGGTTTTCCTCTAGGGTTTTTATGGTATTAGGTCTAACATTTAAGTCCTGATACCAAAGCCTGGCAGAGACACAACAAAAAAAGAGAATTTTAGACCAATATCCCTGATGAACATCGATGCAAAAATCCTCAATAAAATACTGGCAAACCGGATTCAGTAGCACATCAAAAAGCTTATCCACAATGATCAAGTGGGCTTCATCCCTGGGATGCAAGGCTGGTTCAACATTCGCAAATCAATAAACATAATCCAGCATATAAACAGAACCAAAGTCAAGAACCACATGATTATCTCAATAGATGCAGAAAAGGCTTTTGACAAAATTCAACAGCCCTTCATGCTAAAAACGCTCAATAAATTCGGTATTGATGGAACATATCTCAAAATAATAAGAGCTATTTATGACAAACCCACAGCCAATATCATACTGAATGGGCAAAAACTGGAAGCATTCCCTTTGAAAACTGGCACAAGACAGGGATGCCCTCTCTCACCACTCCTATTCAACATAGTGTTGGAAGTTCTGGCTAGGGCAATCAGGCAAGAGAAAGAAATCAAGGGTATTCAGTTAGGAAAAGAAGAAGTCAAATTGTCCCTGTTTGCAGATGACATGATTGTATATTTAGAAAATCCCATTGTCTCAGCCCAAAATCTCCTTAAGCTGATAAGCAACTTCAGCAAAGTCTCAGGATACAAAATTAATGTGCAAAAATCACAAGCATTCTTATACACCAGTAACAGACAGAGAGCCAAATCATGAATGAACTTCCATTCACAATTGCTTCAAAGAGAATAAAATACCTAGGAATCCAACTTACAAGGGATGTAAAGGACCTCTTCAAGGAGAACTACAAGCCACTGCTCAGTGAAATAAAAGAGGACACAAACAAATGGAAGAACATACCATGCTCATGGATAGGAAGAATCAATATCGTGAAAATGGCCAACCTGCCCAAGGTTATTTACAGATTCAATGCCATCCCCATCAAGCTACCAACGAGTTTCTTCACAGAATTGGAAAAAACTGCTTTAAAGTTCATATGGAACCAAAAAAGAGCCCGCATCTCCAAGACAATCCTAAGTCAAAAGAACAAAGCTGGAGGCATCACGCTACCTGACTTCAAACTATACTACAAGGCTACAGTAACCAAAACAGCATGGTACTGGTACCAAAACAGAGATATAGACCAATGGAACAGAACAGAGTCCTCAGAAATAATACCACACATCTACAGCTATCTGATTTTTGACAAACCTGAGAGAAACAAGAAATGGGGAAAGGATTCCCTATTTAATAAATGGTGCTGGGAAAATTGGCTAGCCATAAGTAGAAAGCTGAAACTGGATCCTTTCCTTACTCCTTATATGAAAATTAATTCAAGATGGATTAGAGAAATGCCACTTTCTTACAAGTGACCTGTCGGAGGCAGTCATGCTATGCTTCTGTCCTCTGTGTGCCACCTGTTTTGAACTTTTTTTCTTTCACTCTGATAATTTCTAATGAATACAAATGATCACATAGGTAGATTATTTTAATTCATAAAAATAAAAGTTTTGTGATGGGTGTGAGAAGCAAATCCATTTCTGAACCCTCATTCTACCATATTCACTCATTCTACAAACACATTTGACATCTGCTATGTGGCAGACATATTTCTAAATGCTAGGGATATCCCAGTAAATAAAATAAACAAATATCCATTCCCTTATTCACCTTTGATCTTGTTAAGGCAAAGAGATAATAAACCAATCACATTGTTTGGTACACAAAGGAGATGGTAAGTGCACCAACCTGCTACCATCTGCCTATCTTGGTTTTACCATGCATTACAGAGAACTACATTACTCAAGTTCCCTGGCCTTCTGGACTTTAGGTGGGTTTACCCAATGTGAAACAAAGGAGCTCAAGAGAACAGAAACCAGAGTATTTCTCTTTCTACTTCTCTGTGATTCCTGGGACATCCAACCAAACAATCCCTCTTCTATGGTTCCAGTAGAGGTTTAGCTGGACAACCTCCACTATAGTTTTAGCTCCCAGAAGAAGCCCTGGATTCAGGGTTCTGGTAACATCATTACCTTTTCCAGGCCTTCTGGTCCTATGAGATTGTTGAAGTGTCTTGCTGTTGCTGATGCCCAGGCTGCTTCTCCATCCTCTTTCTGGCTTCTCAGCTCTTCTACAGCTTTGTCATCAATTCCTAATATTAAGTGTTCTCTGTTTTGAAAATCTCTGTATGATTTATTTTCTTATCTGAATCATACAAAGACATTGGTTTTGGGAAGGCTGGATAGTGACATGCAGTTTTAAACAGGTTTGGTCAGAGTAGGCTTCACTGGGAAATTAATAGTATAACAGAGGCTTGAAGAATGTGTGGTAGTGAGGCATGTGGCTATTTCAGAGAGAAATTCCTGGAAGACGGAAAAGGCTTACAAAGTTTTTAAGGAGTTTAATCTTTGGTATATACTTGTGCAGTGAAGAGGCCAGGGTGGCCATGCAGTGCTGAGTTAGAATGGTAGATGAGATCTGAGAGATAATAGGAAGTCAGGTCTAATAGGGTCTCACAGGCTATTTTAAGAACTTCGGCTTTTATTCTCAGTGCCATGGAGGAAGACTGCATTGTTCTGAACAGAAAAATGACATGACCCTGTTACTCTTTATATAATTATCTTGGCCATTGTGCTGAGAATAGACTATAGATGAGCAAAGGTGAAGGTAGGTAAACCAGTTAGAAATAAATTTCAGTAATCCATGAAAGCAGTGACTTAGGCTGGAAGAGTGTGAAGTCATGTGATTCTGGATATAAAATTTAAGTGGAGGACTATCTATTGAACCAAATGTGTAGTGTGAGAAAAATTAAGAAGGCAATGATTAAGCAAATAAAGAAATAGAATTGTATACCATTAAGTGACATGAGGAAAATGCATGTGGAGTAAATTTGAACGTGGGGTATAAAGTTAAGACTTTTGTTTTGGACATGACAGTTGATACAGCAGTTTAGATTTCAGGGGCAACCACCTGACTCTATATATTATAATTTCAGAGAATACAACCTGGCTGGGAGCTATTAGCATATAAATAGTATTTAAAGCCATGACACTGGGATTATTTCCTCCTAGTTGTGAGTGTACAGAGAGGAGATAAGGCCTAAGAATTGAGCCTTGGGTTACACCAAAGCTAAAACATCAGAAAAAAGAAAAACCTGCAAAATTAGATTGAAAAGAAACAAATGAGTAGGAAGGAGTGGGATATCCTAGGAGCTAAACAGATAGTTTTTAGAAGAAGGGAGTAATAAACTCTGTGAAATGCTGATAATAGTTCAAGAAAAATAAGAATGTATGATCAGACTTAGTATATGGAGACTATTGGTGACGTCAGTAAGAGCAGTTTCAGTGGGGCAGTGGAGAGAGTTTAAATGAAGTGGATTGAAATAAATGGAAGGAAAAAACATGATAGAAAATATTTTAAAGAGAAGTTTGATAGATGGAAATAGAAAAATGAAATGGTAGTTGGAGGCCAAGTGAGGTCAGTGGACTTTATTTTTAAAATAGAAGAAGTAGCAGTATGTTTAAATGCTGATGTAATCATTCAATAAAGAAAGAAATGATGATATGGAAGAGACAGGGGAACATCTTTAAACTTTTTATAGATTTAGGGGTACAAATTTGATATGGTTTGGAGGTTCCCCTTCCAAATCTCATGTTGAGATGTGATTCCCAGTGTTGGAGGAGGGACTTGGTAGGAGGTGTTTGAGTCATGGGGGTTGACTCTTCATGAATAGCTTGGTGCTGTAGTTATGATAATGAGTGAGTCCTCACTCTTAAAAGTGTGTGGCACCTCCACACTTTCTCTCTTGCTCCTGCTCTCGCCATGTGACAGGCTGGTTTCTCATTGCCTTCTGCCATGACTGTAAGCTCCCTAAGGCCTCAACATAAGCAGAGGCCAGCACCCAGCTTCCTGGGCAGCCGGCAAAACCATGAGCAAATTAAACCTCTTTTATTTATAAATTACCCAGCATGAGATATTTCTTTATAGCAATGCAAGAATGACCTAAAACAAAGTACAATTTCGTTACATGGGTATTTTGCATACTGCTGAAGTCTGGGCTGTTAGTGTACCTATCACCCAAATAGTGTGCATTGTACCTAATAGGGAGTATTTCAGCCCTCACTCCCTCCTGTCTTTATGTCCATGTGTACCCATTATTTCGCTCCTTTTTATAGTGAAAACATGCAGGTTTTGACTTTCTGTATATGAGTAATTCATTTAGAATAACAGCCTCTAGTTCCATCCATCTGGAGAGAGGGGAACTTTTTTTTAATGAATTACAGTTATGCATCACTTATGAATGGGGATATATTCTGAGAGATGCATTATTAGGTGACTTATACAAATAAGAGTGTACTTATACAAATCCAGATGGCATAGGCTACTACACACCTAGGCTATATAGTATAGCCTATTGCTTCTGGGCTACAAACCTGTACAGCAGGTTACTGTACTGAATGTTGCAGGCAATTGCAACACAGTGGTGAGTATTTGGGTATCTAAACAAATCTAAAATGTGGAAAAAGTACGGTAAACATTAGGTAGTAGGATCTTATGAGACCACTGGTATATATGGCCTGTCATTGATCTAAATGTCGTAATGCAGTACATGAATGTACTTAAATAGATGAAAGGGTGTTATATGGTGGAAATTTGGAGAATTGGCTTTAAATAGAAGCATGAATAATCTCTATGTATAAATAGGAAAGAAGGGCAAGTGTATAAACACAAATGCTAGTATGTCAGTAGTTTCAGTAGTGGAAGTTTGTACAAATTCTTCTCATGTACTTTGATTTCCTTAATGAAGTAGAAACTCAAATGAGAATGGGGTTTGAATGGAAAAAGGAATGCATAAAATAATCTTCTTACAAGTAAGTAAATGAATGGACTGAAGAAATGTAGTTTCATTGCCAAGCAATAAAGGTTGTGCTTGAGGTTTGTAGTAATGATTTTAACCTGAGTGGTCATACGTATTTATCCAGCCACATCTAGCTATACTGATGCATTTCTGAGTAGGTAAGGAATTACATTTAACAAGGACTGTGATTGTAACAACAGAATAGAATGAATCTAGAGATAGAATCAAGGAGGTTGAAACACATGCAAAGCAGTGTTTAAATTGACTGACTATGAAATTCAATCTGTGGTAAAGATAAAATGAAGACACTAGGAGAGTGAGAAAAAGATGGGAGCATCAATGGAACTTACAAAGGAGGTTTTGTGAGTATTTTGCCTCCCTTGAGTTAACTGAAAACAAGGGAACTTTTAACTAATAGGAGGGTCTGATTTAATAGCTCTAAACTGGCACAGTATCTCGACATTAAAGATATTTTTAATCTATTAGAAACTAAGAGATTTTATTGTTTATATAGGCAGACAAAAATAAGTAAATATAATGACATTTTATATCATGTTTAGCTATTTAGAGTACTGGTCTCTGTAATCCTATTTTATTCTCCCAATGTCTTATCTGTATTGTAAAACTAAAGCTCAGAAGACTGGTGTCATTTAGGTTCCAGTAAGTTCTAGACATTCTCTAATCCGAATGCTAAAATGGTGTGTACAGAGGGAACATGGCAAGTCTTAACCTTGATTTCTTGTTTCTGAATTGATCTTTGGAAACAAAATGCCCTTTGTGTGACTTTGAAAATTATCTTCATTCTTTCTCTGCCCTATTGTCAAAAGACATTTGAAAAACGTTTTTAATGCCCATATTATGGAGGTCGTATTGGTTCATCAGAAACCAACTTTTCTACCTACCTGTTTAATTCATTATATATGGTATTTATCCTGCTTTTCATGGGAATTCTGACAAAAGTGGCTTAAAATAATTTTAAGTTGCTTTGAACTGTCAATCTAACTCTATTACTAATAGAAATGAAGAAAAGCCTCAAAAGTAAGTATTTTAGAACATTTTTTCAGCCAAAGCTGGTTAACATGGAGAAATAATAATTAAATAGAATAAGAAAATGACTAGAGTAGAGAACAAACTACTCGAATAGAAGCTTTAAAAACCAATCTTATTAGGACTTGTGTTTAGCTTTGTGATTAAAAATGTGCTTAAGGCAAAAAAAAATTGAAACAATGTATATGTATCTTTAGAATTTTACTTAAATATAAAGCATACAAACATGCATTTATTTGCCAGTCTTTTGCTGTAAAGCTAAAGTCTTTTGAGTATGAGTCCACTGATTGCAGTGTCAATCATATTTCTAATTTCATTTTTTTGTGAGTGATGTGAGAATATTTTTAAATTCTGTGAAAAAAAAATCTCTGAAGAATAGTCTAGATTTTTACTATTATCTTTACGCTGCATTTTAGATTTCTTCCTTATGACTAAATCAGTATCAACTTTTATTTTTTGCCAATAACTTTTATCAAGACATTCTACTTAGTGTAAAATAATGTCCCTCGAAGATTTTCATGTATTTCATGGTGTTTAAAAATATTTAATTAATTTAATTACATAATTATAAGAGCACTTACTATTGACTTAAAGAGATAAAAAATTTGAATTTTGATAAATACACAGCTGGAGGTAGTTGAAGCAAGTAGCTTAAAAGAAGTTATTTGTCACATATTTTACAGCAAACTGAGGGCATTGTTCGCAATGTTTTCCAGAAGGAATTAAGCATATTGGTTAATCCCCAAGGCCGGTGAAGTGCTTATAGTTTAAAATAGCTTCTACTATTTGTGTACCCTTTGATATTTGTAAGGAAATTAAATCAGAAAATTCAAGTTTCTGAAAATACTTACAGCAAAGACACCTGCTTGATAAATTTTAATACTTCCTAAGCTTATGTAACTCTGGCATTTTTTTTTTTTTATTTTAAGAGGGATAATGTATGTTATTTTTTTAGGAAAAATAATTTAGGGGACTTTTACTATGATGGAGTAAAAGGGAAAAGATTACCCTTCAGATGAATTAAATTTATTTTAAAATTAATATTACTTTAATTCCATAATTATAAGAGCACTTACTATTGGCCTCCATTGTGGAAGACAGTGTGGCGATTCCTCAAGGATCTAGAACCAGGAACAACATTTGGCCCAGCAATCCCATTACTGGGTATATACCCAAAGGATTCTAAATCGTTCTACGGTAAAGACACATGCACACATGTTTATTGCAGCACTGTTCACAATAGCAAAGACTTGGAACCAACCCAAATGCCCATCAGTGATAGAATGGATAAAGAAAATGTGGCACATATACACCACAGAATACTATGCAGCCATAAAAAAGGATGATTTCATGTCCTTTGCAGGGACATGGATAAGCTGGAAATCATCATTCTCAGCAAACTAACACAGGAGCAGAAAACCAATTGCTCCATGTTCTCACTCATAAGTGGGAGTCGAACAATGAGAACACATGGAAACAGGGAGGGGAACATCACACACCAGGGCCTGTTGGGAAGGTGGGGGACTAGGGGAGGGATAGCATTAGGAGAAATACCTAATGTAGATGACAGTTTGATGGGTGTGACAAACGACCATGGCACGTGTATACCTATGTAACGTAACAAACCTGCACATTCTGCACATGTATCCCAGAACTTAAAGTGCATGTGTGTGTATGTGTGTGTGTATATATATGTGTGTGTGTGTATGTATATAAGATTACCCTTGCACCTGAAACACTGAAAAATCAGAAAAACACATGAAACAATGATTTTCAAGACACTCTATACTGGGGATAGAAGGATAGAGATTTCTGAGAAATGAGAAATTAAGAAAGTGAAACCTAAGGTTGCCACAGTTTTCTGCCTGGAGAGAATATTCAGTAATGGTATATGAATGATGAAACCAAGTGGAGTCTGGCAGATTTTCTCAACTGAGAAGACAAAGATAACTCCAGGCAAGAATTTGCAGAGAAGACTGCTAGAGAGAACGGTACTAGGTGTACAGCAATGTTTTTCCAGAGAATTCTAGAGATCTTTCTCAGCTATTTGGTATGGTTCAATTTATGTATGTGAGAAGACTGAGTCTGAGAAAAAAACAACAACACATTTTAAAGGATTGGAGTACAGCATGCATCACTTAATGATGAGGATACGTTCTGAAAAATGCATTGTTGGGAGCTTTCGTCATTGTGCAAACATAATAGAGTATACCTACACAAACCTATATTGTATATGTACTTTTATTCCTGAATTTTTTCATATGCAAAGCCAAATGTCCCAGAACCATTCCAGAATATCAATCATTATCCCTTCTTGTCCTGCAATGCCGCTATCAAGTGCCATATATAATCAAGGAAAACAATCAAATAATCAACCAAAATAAACCAGAATGAACACAGATGTTAAAAAGAGTAGATAAGGACATGAAAATCATTTTTATAACAATATTAAACATATTAAAAGCTAATGTAGGAACATGAGAGTTATTACAAAGAACTAAATTGAACTTTAAAAGATACATCTACAGTATCTGAGGTGAATAATATGCTGATTAAGAATTATACCCATTAAACATTGTGCAATAAAAAGATTAGTGAACTGAAGGCACAACAATAGGAACCATTTCAAATGCAACACCTAGAGAAAAAGAAGAAAAAAATAAAGAGATCACCAGTGAGCTTTAGGACAATTTTAAGTGGTGTAGTATGAGTACAATTGGAGTTCCAGAAGTGAGGGGGCCAGGACTGCAAAACTATTTGATAAAATAATGTCTGAAAATTTTCCAGATTAAATATAAAGTAAAACTCCACAGATCCATGAAGTTCAATGTACCCCAAGCATGCAAAATATGAAGCTACATAAATGCACACCAGTCAAACTGCTCCAAAAAATAAGAAAATATATTTAAAAGCATCCAGAATAAAAATAGGCCTCTATACAGAAATTTTTTAAAAAATAAAGAAGGCAAGCAGTTTTTTACTGGAATCAATATAAGATAAAACAACACTTAGAAGTATTGAAAGAATAAAATTATCCTAAAATTAGTATTAAAATTCCATACCAAGGCTGGGCATGGTGGCTCACACATGTAATCTCAGCACTATGGGAGGCTGAGGTAGGTGGATCAAAAGGTCAGGAGTTCAAGATCAGCCTGGCCAAAATGGTGAAACCCCATCTCTACTAAAAATACAAAAATTAGCTGGGCGTGGAAGCAGGCACCTGTAATCGCAGCTACTCATGAGGCTAAGGCAGGAGAATCGCGTGAATCCAGGGGGCAGAGGTTGCAGTGAGTCGAGATGGCGCCTCTCCACTCCAGTCTGTGTGACAGAGTGAGACTCTGTCTCAATAATTAAAAAAAATACCAAACCCAATGAAAATGAAAGTACCTTTTAATAACCATGAAAAAGTAAAGGCTTCACATAAATAAAACCTGAAAGATTTTATCACTAGCAGACCTGTACTACAATAACTCCTTTAAGCACAGAACTAAAATTGTAGGAGATGGAAACATGGATATATATAAAAGAAGAGCTCCAAAAATGGTAACAGCATGGATAAATATATAACTGTTTCTATTTAAATATCTTCCAAAATAATTTTCCATTTACATAAAAATAATAGCCTACTGTGTACTTTATGACATATATAAAAGTAAAGTGTATGGCAGCAAGATTACAAAAGCTGAGAGAAGATACTGCAAGGTTCTTATACTATATATGACATAGTACAAAGTTACTTGAAGGCATATAATTATAAGTCAAACATGTGTTCCATAAACCCTAATTCAGTTACTAAATTAACACAACAAAAATTATAAATAAGTAAAATTCTTAAAATAGAATCATAAATAAACTGATTTTATCAACACAAGGCAAAGGGGAGGGGGTAGAAAGAGCAATAGACAAATCACACAAATAGAAAACTAATAACAAGATGATAGATGGAAATCTTAAAATTACATTAAATGTAAATGAAATGTAAAACAATCTAACAAAAAGTTAGAAGTAAAAAACAATGCCAGCAACTTTACTCATAATTTAACACTTGGAAACAACCAAGATGTCTTTCAGTAGGTGAATAGATAAAGCAGGCAGTAGTAAATCCACAATGAAATATTACTCTGTGAATAATTCAATAAGCTATCCATCCATGAAAAGACATGAAGGAATCTTGAATCATACTGCTAAATGAAAGGAACCAAACTGAAATGACTGCACACTGAATGATTCTAAGCATATGACACTCTGGAAAAGACAAACTATCTAAAAAGTGAAAATATCAGTGGTGACCAGAAGTTGGGGAGAACAAAAGTGGGATGAATAGGTAGAGCACAGAGGACTGGTAGGGTAGTGAAACTATTGCTGTGTATGGTTGTGAAAGGGAAATAAACCTTGGGACCCCAAACTCATTGAGCCAAAGGAAAAAGTTAAGCTGGAAACTGGGTCTTGCAAACCTTCTTCCCCTTTTGGCTCCTAAATAAGATGGCCAAAATATGAAAAGCTACATGCTTCCCCATATTTTGCCCACAAGGAAATTCCTAGTGAGCTCTAAGATCTTTAGCCTAATGTGTATCCGTTAAATTTCACCATGGTGATATAAATTCATAGCTTATCTTTACAGGTGCAGTCACCTCCCTTGCCCACCAGACATAAATAATATCTAATTGTTCCCCTGCCCCATTTTTCTATGTTATCTTATGTAAAAATGAACATTACATACATTTTTTTCTCTGCCCCATTTGTCTATGTCATCTTATGTAACAAATGCAGATACACTGAGCCAGACGAAAGCATGAATGACTATTTTTTCCCCTACCCTCCCTTACATGAAAATTGTGTACTTCTCAATTTCCCACCTTTTCCTCTTTAAATTTGGAGCCCTCAAAATCATCTTCAGAGAAGGGCATAGACCTGTCTCCCCGATGTGCATCCTTAACTTGGCAAATAAACCTCTTAAAATGATTGAGACTTGTCTTGCCATTTTTCTCAATTGACATGGTAGATACATATCATTATGCATTTGTCAAAACCTATAGAATATACAACACCAAGAGTGAATCCTATTGTAAACTATGAACTTCAGTCAACAATAATGTATATAGTTTCATCATCGATTGGAACTAAGGTACCATACTAGTATAAGATATTAAAAATAGAGGAAATTGTGGGCGGTGAGGGCATATATGAAAACTCTGTGCGTTTCACTCATTTTTTTCTGTAAACCTAAAACTATTCAAAACAATAAAGTTTATTAATTTTTTAGACATTCCAAACTATAGGGTACTTATAAGAATTATACATCTTTGGGAGCTGAGGCGGGTGGATCACGAGTTCAGTAGATCGAGACCATCCTGGCCAACATGGTGAAACGCCATCTCTACTAAAATACAAAAAATTAGCCAGGCATGGTGGCATGCGCCTGTAATCCCAGCTACTTGGAAGGCTGAGGCAGGGGAATTGCTTGAACATGGGAGGAGGAGGTTGCAGTGAGATAAGATTGCACCACCTGCACTTCAGCCTGGCAAACAGAGCAAGACTCTACATGTCTCAAAAAAACAAACAAACAAACAAACAAACAAACAAAAAACAACAAAAAAAAGAGTTTTACTTTTAACTTATGTATAGCGTTAGATTTAAAGTATAAATATGAAAAACAATATGCTGTGCTCACACACACACACACACACGCAAACTAGGACAGCTATAGGAACAACAGACTTAGTGGATTTCACAGCCAAGAATATTACCGGGGATGAGGAGGTAGGTGTATTTCATTAAGATAAAGAGTTCTATTTATCAAGAAGAGACATCTCTTATCCTCCAAGGTGACCTGTAAAGTACTACCATAGAACACATTCTGAAAACTTAGGGCAACCACTTAAGTCCACTAACAGCAAGGTTAGAAGATATAGTTGCACATACTACTGAATGGTCAAGTAATTACTAGAATTTAGGTCTCTAGCTTCCTACTCCAGTGTTCTTTTCTTTTGACTGTCCTTCAGGGCCTTTTTTTTCTGGGTCCACCTCTTCTTTCTTTCCTTCATTTCTTATGTTTTTTCTTTCTTTATGTATAACTGAGAATGCCAAGTAGCAAAAGAATTGGCCCATAAAAGTCATATTCAACAGTATTCACCAGTGAGAAATAATAGAGAATGGGAGTTTATGAGATGTGCAATGGCTCAGAATGAAAACCAACCAACCAACCAACAACCTTTTGACATTTGAAGCCCATAAGATGAGACATAGAAAAATAGGAGTCATAATCGTTTCTGCAAAGGCACTGTTCTATATCATCTTTTTATTCTTGAGTGCTCTTAAAAAGAACTGCTGTCATCTGTTTATTCAAGAGACTAGACTATATTTAGCAATTTAATTCCTGCTATTTCTCTTTGCTTCTGAGTTCTCTAAAGCTACTATCTCTATAGTTAGCACCTCTTTCTGCTCAGCATGTTAAAATCAATAAATGTTGTTAATTGACTAACAGGTTGACCAGTAACAATAAAAAAAGAAAGGAAATAAGTAGCTGTAGGCAGGCACTTCAAAGACACGTAATTTAGTCTTCATTTCACAAGCTGCTCACAGGAAGACATCCAAAGAAAAAATGACTTAGAATATATAGACCAGAAAAGTCTCAGTTTACTAGTTTTATGAACAAGTTTATATACACATCACATACATTCACATCTCTCACAATGACTCAAATGTAAAATCACAAAAAACAAAAATACTCAAATTCAACAGCCTTATATCCACGAACCTTATGTATCCGTGCCTCCCCCATAAACAATCACATACATTTTACCATTTGGTTGGGGAGCAGGTATGAGAAACCAGCACATTTTTTGGTTTTGGTTTCATATTTTTGTTTGCAACTCTCCCTCCCATTCCCCTTTCCTGGCCCCATTGTGTAGCACTAAATATAATTAGGGTACTGAGAGCATAAAGAAATTTCGAACATGGAGAAAATACCAATTTTGGGATCAGGGCAGAAATACAAAGACCTCTCTAAATTAAGTGAAGAAAAATATATATATTTAATTATATAAAAATATATAATTACATTAGAAAATATATACTTACATATAATTTTATATAATTTTAAAATATTCATATATAATTTTATAACATAAATTATATGTTTTTATGTATGTATATAAATAAATTACTTGTCTTTGAAAGGTCTGCCTACAGCTACTTATTTCCTGTTTTTTCTATTTATTTTCAATATAAAATATATTCCTTTAATTTAAATATATGTGTGTGTGTATATATATACATATATACTTGATTTCCTTCACTTGATTTAAAGAGGTCGTTGTGTTTCTTCCCTGATTGTCCCAATCTCAACATTTGTATTTTTGCCAAGTTGAAAATCTCTTCGTGCTGTGTGTGTGTGTGTCTAAAACCTCAGGGAGGCTTCTCAGTGACTGATTTCTGATCAAAACAGATTCTCTTCCAGAAGATCTTGCATATGCATTTAAAATCTCCCAAAGGAGCAAAATGATGCTGGTAAAATCCTTTCAACTCACTCCTTTTTTGAAATATCCTTTTTTTTTTTCGGAAAAAAAAATTGAAAATGTAAACATAACTCTGAAGTTTACTTAAGAGAGAAACTGGTTTATAAGGCATCAAAGGACTAATTATATGCAAATGTTGCTGCTAATTACTGATGAGCCTCATCCACTCCATTAAGCATCCCTCTAGGAGTATAAGAAGCACTATGTGAGCATTTCTAAGTTTAAAAATAATAAAATTACAATCCTTTGAAACCCTCTGAGTTAAAATGTTGCACTTCAAATGCATCCTCTCCAGGTAGGTCAATGAGAATAGGTTAATCAATCATGGTTGATGGAGTTAGAGAAGTATTGCATATCAGTATGGAAAGTAAAACAGATTTAAAAGCACTATTTAATATAAAGCACCAATTTTTACACAATCTGCTCCCTGTCTATACTACAAGCCTTACATCAGCCATTTGTAACTTTACTTACTGCTTTTCAACCAAGCAGGCTCCCTCTTCTGCCTGTGCAATGCATCATTTTCATTTTATGATCAAGGTATTTATGCAAATAATACCCTTTGCTTGAAATGGTCTTCCTATCTTTACCAAGTTAATGGTAATCATCCTTCAGATGTCAATTCAAACATCTCTTTCAAACAGAAGACACACGTTATCCCAGAGTAGTCAAGTCCTGCAGATTAACTTGCACTGCGTCTGGATGGTCCTTAGTACTCCCATACTTTAACTATTCTTAATAAATTACATTACTATATTTTACCTTCTTATCAGAAATGCATGAGTTCTATTTTCTCCACATCCTCACTATACTTCTTGTTCTCTGACTTTCTGATTCTAGCCGCCCTGGTAGTTGTGAGGTGATATGGTGATATTTCATTGTGGCTTTGATCATTGTCCTGATGACTAATGACATAGAGTACCTCTTCATGTGTTTATTAGTCATTTGTATATCTTCTTTGGAAAAAATATCCTTTCAGATCCTTTGCCCTTTAAAAAATTTAAAAAATTGAGTCATCTTTTTATTATTGAGTTAGAAGAGGTCCTTATCTGTTCTAGATACATGTTACTTTGATATAGGATTTGCAAATATTTTCTCCGAATTTTCACTTTCTTGATGGTGTCCTTTTAAACACAAGTGTTTTAATTTTGTTGAAGTAAAAATTATCTATTTTCCTTTTGTTGTTCATGTTTTTGGTCCAAACACCCTTGTCAAAAATCAGTTGTTCATAAATATATATGAGCTTATTTCTGCACTCTCAATTCTGTTGTATTCATCTATCCTTGTACTATATACCTTGTTTTGATTGTTGATACTTCGCAGCAAGTTTTGAAATTGAGAAGTGTAGCTTCTCCAACTTTGTTATTCTCTTCCAAGATTGTTTAAGCTATTCTGAATCCCTTAAAATTTCATATAAATTTTCTAGTCAATGTGACAAGTTCTGCAAAGAAGTCAACTAGTCAACGTCATTTTTCTGATGAAGATTGTATTAAATCTATAGGTTAGTTGGGCAATGTTGGTATTTTAACATTTTCAATTCTTCCAGTCCATGAATGGGGATTGTTTTCCCATTTATTTAGATTTTCCTCAATATCTTTCTACACAATTTTGTAGTTTTCAGAATATAAAGTTTGTTCTTCTTTTGTTAAATTTATTCCTATGAATTTTATTCTTTTGGATGCTATTGTAAACAGAATTGTTTTCTTAATTTTATTTTAAATCGTTTATTTAATGTGTATATAAATACAATTCAAAAACTTTCCCACGCTTTATTTTTTCTTTTACTTATTTATTTGTGTTTCTGAAACATAGGAGAGTATTTCCTGCAGACAACATATAGTTGGGTCATATTTGTTTAATTCAGTCTTACAATCTCTACCTTATGATGGGATTATTTAATTCATTCACATTTAATATTATTGATATATTTTGATATATATCTATCATTTTTCTTTTGTTTTCTCTCTCTTTTTTTTTTTTTTTTTGAGACGGAGTCTGGCTTTGTCGCCCAGGCTGGAGTGCAGTGGCGCAATCTCGGCTAACTGCAAGCTCTGCCTCCCAGGTTCACGCCATTCTCCTGCCTCAGCCTCCTGAGTAGCTGGGACTACAGGCGCCTGCCACCACGCCCTGCTAATTTTTTGTGTTTTTAGTAGAGATGGGGTTTACTTTTGTTTTCTATAGGTCTTATGTCTTTCTTCTTGTTCCATTTCTCCTTTACTACTTCACTTTTACTTGAGCGAATGTTTTACAATATAGCATTTTTAGTTTTATGCTATATAATTTAATATATATATATATATATATATATATTTTTTTTTTGAGATGGAGTCTCGCTCTGTAGCCCAGGCTGGAATGCAGTGGCACAATCTGGGCTCACTGCAAGCTCCGCCTCCTGGGTTCATTCCATTCTCCTGCCTCAGCCTCAAGAGTAGCTGGGACTACAGGAGCCCACCAACACACCTGGCTAATTTTTTGTATTTTTAGGAGAGACGGGTTTAGTAGAGACCGTGTTAGCCAGGAGGTCTCCAACTCCTGACCTCGTGATCCGCCCCCCTTGGCCTCCCAAAGTGCTGGGATTACAGGCATGAGCCACCGCACCCGACCAATATATATTTCTTAATTTGTGAGAATGAGATTCATATTTATAATAGCTCAATGAAAACAAGATCTATTATTCCTTACATTGATCTACTTCCTTTCCCACTTTTTTGTTATTATTGCTATATATATCTAATCAATGTTACAACTTAATAATAGATTTTTATAATGATTACTTTGCCATATCCTACATTTTCTTAGTCCATTACACTTTTTCTCCAACTCACCTCTGTTGGCAAATGTGGTACATATCTATAAGTTACAAACCCTATATGATATACATATTTTAAACCATTGCCTTTAAGTATACTAAGAGAAGAAAAGAAAAATATGCCTTTAAAACATCTTTTATAATTTAATTGTTACCTTTACAGGTGCTCTTGTTTCTAAGGATTCAAATTACTGTGTGGGGTCACTTGCTTTCACCCTGAAAATCTTCTTTTAGTCTTTCTTTTAAAGCATGTCTGCTAACAATACATTCACTCAGCTTCTGTTCATCTGGGAAAGTATTTTGCCTTCATCTCTGAATGATAGCTTTGCTGGATATAATATTCTTAACTGACATTTTTCTCTAATACTTCAAATATGTTACTCTACTGCCTTCTGATATCCATTGTTTCTTTTGAGAAGTCAGTGTTAATCTTTTTGGGACACTTACAAATGACACATTATTTTCCTCACCAGCTGTAAGATTTTTCTTGGCTTTGACTTTTATTAATTTTTCTATGATGTGTCTGGTTATAAGTCTTTTTTTTTTTCATCCTACATAGAGTTCACTGAGTTTCCAGGATGTATAGGTTATTGGCTTTTTAAAATTTAGGGAACTTTCATTCATATTTCTTGGAAAAATTTTCTTTTTCTTTTTCTCTCCCTTCTTCTGATAATTACATTACTTGTATGTAACTTTTGTTTAAAATTGTTGTCTTTCTCTTCTAAAAACCTCTATTTTATTAGCTAATTCTTTTAACTTCTCTCATCTTCTTTTTTTTTCTGTTTGTCCACTTTAGGAATTATGAAATTAGTCTTTGTTCATTTGCTATAGTAAGAGGAGATAGTTCTGTAAGTGGTTAAAGATTGGGTGGTCTGCCATTTGTACAGGCTGATAAGTCACCAGCCTTCTGTTTACTCTGTTTATAATCTATGCATGTCAAAAGTGGGGATAACTCCTGGCCACCTGCAAAGCTCTTTCTAAACTCTTTGAAGGCCAAGAAAATGGGGAATACTAATACTAGGTGTTGCTAATTTCTTTCTTCTCTCCCTCCCCTATCTGGAACCTAAGCAATTTCTGAGATTTTCCCTTCCCAGGACTCTGCTATACTGATTTGCAGGCTTGCATAAAGGCTGGAGAGAAAAAAGTTTTCATCTCTGCATCACAACTTCCAGGCTTTTGCTTCCTGTTAGCATCAGCTGCTATTTAGGATGTAGAGCAAGTAAAATGGCTGCTTAGGAACTCATTGGCACTGAAAGGCAAGCTGGAGACATTGTTTTGGCATGTTTCTAGATTTCCCTTTATACCTTTTAAATGAAGTTTTACTTCTAGAAGTTTATAAACTTATCTTTGGTTTGCAAGAGAAATAAGATGATTCAGTAAGTACAGGAGAATGGAAAATCTGAATTCCGGGCCTTCTGCAGTTTCAGCTTTATCCTTGATTGGCACTTATCCTTAAATCTAAATTTTCTGAAATCCTAGCTTCCACAGCTTGTCTTCTTTGTTGCAACTGCAAAGTCAAACAAGCAAGCTCAGATAGGAAACTTTAGTGCAACCACATTACAGATATTCCGTTGTAAAGTACCAACACTACTTCTTGCATGGCAATATTGATAACCTCATTTCCTATCTGGTGTTTGAATATGCGTCATTGATGATTTAGAACCAGTAAGTAAAATAATGAGGATTGTAGTGGCATTACTATTGACTTATTCCAGCCTTGCCCCTTCCCTTAAAAATCCTTCCTTCATGTTGTTTTCAGCATGATTTTCCTGAATTGCAAACCTACTCATGGCACTCTCAGGTGTAAAACACTAAAATGCTTCCTCATAGCTTTTAGAGTTTTTTGTTGTCACAAAAAGCAGCTATCTGATTTTTACTTAACACTGTAGTGCTGCCTTTGACTGCCAGAATATAATTTTCAATTTATATTTATTTATTGAATAAGTAGTTCACCCAAAGCAGTGGGAGCAGTTTTGTTCACCTTGAGGACAGGAATTATGCCTAGTTTTACGTGTCCTCACTAAATTTGACTCCTGCTATGTGTTCCATAAATAGATATTGAAGAAAGTAATAGACGAAGGAATAGATACAGATATGTGTTTTTCTGAGATTTTGAGGAGAATTACCTTTATTGTGGTACAACATTTAGATATGCTCATCTGAATAAAACTTTTTTTTTTTTTTTTTTTTTTTTTTTGAGATGGAGTCTCACTCTGTCGCCCAGGCTGGACTGCAGTGGCACGGTCTCGGCTCACTACAAGCTCCACCTCCTGGATTCACACCATTCTCCTGCCTCAGCCTCCCCAGTAGCTGGGACTACAGGCGCCTGCCACCACAGTGGCTAATTTTTTGTATTTTTAGTCGACACAATATTTCACCATGTTAGCCAGCTGATCTCGATCTCCTGACCTCATGATCCACCTGCCTCAGCCTCACGAAGTGCCGGGATTACAGGCATGAGCCACCATGCCTGTCCAAAACTTAATTTTAAAGAAAATTTTTTTCATAAACATATTTCTTCTGAAATGTCCAGAGTACAAAATATTGTGTTCAACACAATGCGAGAACATATAGTCTGTACAAAATTGCATTTTCCTCACCACTTCCCTCAGGAGTCATGTTTCTTTTTATCTGAATCCACTTGTCCCTGAGGTGCAACTAATCACTATTCTTTATACAGATCTGAGTACAAAGCATTGCAAATACTGATACTCAATTAATTCTTGGGAAGTGCCTCGGTGAACCCTTTCATGATAAAAAAAGAATAAAATGTAGTTAGAAAAGGCCTTGAGTTACTTAATTTTGTATTATCCTAGCTTCCTGAAGAACACAAAATTTAATTTACCCCTGTAGTCTAATATGAATCTTATTTTTTAAAATATTGTTTTGGTGCTTTCCTTAGTAATCCATTCTACTGTCTGTTAGTCAGATTATCCTAGAATCTAGTATCTTTAATCTAGGTGGCCTTAGGTATGTTCCATAAAAACTATAACATCAAATTTCTTCATCAGTAATATGGAAAAAATAGCTTTATCCTAATAGGCTTGTTGTGAGGATTAGAAATAAAATTCATGCTAAGTACGTAGAACATTGTCTGGCACTGATTAAGGGCTCAGTATATTTTAGTTATGTTTTTGTTGTTATTGCACGTAACATCATATTTTAATTAGTTGCAAGTTCACAGGAGAATGAATATGGCACCACAGCAGCCAGGGTCAGTGTAAAGAGAAACCCCCAAGTGAGAAATGATTAAGATTGCATATTATACTTCCTTCCCCCTTAAAAGTGCCTTTTCTGATGCATATGTTGATCAAATGAGCAGCCCAGGACCCAAATTCAAATTATGTGTACCTGAATTTTTGAAAATGCATACATTTAAAGATTCCTAGAACTTCCTAGCTAGAGGAAATGATGTCTGTAATGTCTCCCCTAATTTTACCAATGAGAAAACTGAGAACCAAAGAGGATGATTATCTTGATTGAGGTCATGAATAAGCATTCTGACTCCTCACCTGATTCTCTTTCTCTGTCTCTTTCATATATTTAAAGAATATTATTTTAGAATAGTTTTAGATTTACAGAGAACTTACAAGAACAACACAGAGTATGCTGCACGCCCAGTATCCTTGTTATTATAATCTTGCATTACTATGGTATGTTTGTCATAACTAATGAACTAACATTAATGCTTTATTAACTATAATGCATATGTTTTCAGGTATCATGTCTCCATGATATCTTTTTTTTTAGTTGTGCCTCAACATTGTCCATCTATCCAAACAAGAATTGGTTTGGCCTGTGGAGGGCCTCCCCTTAAAATGTCAAATAACTAAAAAAAAGAATGAGAACAATGTTTCACCAAATAGAAAATAACATCAAAAAGTTAGAAATTATTTCAGCAAATAAAATGGAAAGTTTGAAGTTGAAAAATACAATTTCAGTGCTAGAGGGTCTCAACAGTAGATGTGAAGAGACAGAAGAAAGTATAAGCAAACCTGAATATAGGCAAATTAAGAAGATCTAATATGGAACAAAAATGAAAACGAATGTAGAGACATGAACAGAGCTTCAGATTCCTGTGCAGCATGATTATCATTCTGGCATACACATGATGGAAGTCCCTGAAAAAAAGAAGGGGGAAACAGAATAATACTGCAGGAATAATGGTCAAAAGCTTCCTACATTTTATGAAATACATTTATGTAAACACCTAAGAAGCTCAATGAATTTCAAACAAGATAAACTCAAAAATACCTATACCTAGACATGTATAATTAATTTATCAGAAACCAAAGACAGAAAATTGAAAGCAACAAGAAAAAAGTGTCTCATGATATACAACGGATCCTTGATAATATTAACAGCAAATTCCTCATCTGGGACCATAGGTTCCAGAAGGCAGTGGGATGACTGAAAAGAAAAAGAAGAAGAAATTAAGACTTTACCTGATAAACACCAGTTGAGAGAATTTGTCACTAACAGACATGCCCTACAAAAATTACTAAAGAAGAGTAATTCAGTCTTGAATGAAAGGTCAAATTTAAATCCATATGAAGAAATCCTGTAATCCAAACCATAAACTGTAATCCAAATCCATATGAAGAAATAGAGTACCCTACAACTACTTATGTAAGTATACATATATATACATACACAAGATAGTTAAAACCATTTCATGTAAAAACTTGTACATAAATATTTGTAGCAGCTTATTCACAATAGCCAAATAGTGGAAATAACCCAATTATCCATCAGCTGATGAACAGATAAACTATCATATAACTGCCTTCGATGAAATATTTATCTATAAAAAGGAATAACACATTGGCACATGTTATGACATAAATGGACTTTGAAATTGCTATGCTAAGTGAAGGAAGCCAGGCACAAAAGATCACACATTGTATAATCCCAGTTATATGAAATAACACGAATAGACAAATACATAGGAACAGAAAATAACTTAGTGCTTTTAGGGGCTGAGGGAAAAGAGGAATGGGGAATGATTTCTAAGAGCCACAGGGTTTCTTTTAAGTAAAATAAAAAATATTCTGGAATTAAACAGTGGTGATGGTTGCCACAACCTGTGGACATACTAAAATCCATCAGCTTGTAAACTTCAGAATAGTTAATTATGTTGTCTTAAGTATATCTCAATTTAAGATGCACATGCACACAAAACAAACAGTCAGTAAATTATAGAAAAAGCTAAAGAAATAGTGGTATATTCATGCAATTGTTTGCTATTTGGAATTATAAAGGAATGAACTAAAGATTCTGACAAGATGAATTTCAAAAAGATTTTGAGGAAAAGAAGTCAAAACGAGAGTACATTCTGTGTTATTCCATTCAATTGAAGTTTCAGTTTAAGCAAACAAAACTATAGAAACATATTAGACACTGGTTGCTTGAAGCAGTGGTGGGAGAATGGACTGAGAAAAGGTATTAGGCAACTTCAGTGACAGTGATATTCTTTATCTGGATTTGTGTGGTGTTTATATAGATGTATACATTAGTCAAAACCGATTAAGGTGTGCACTTAATATCTGTGTATTTTATATAAATTATAAGTCATTACAGTTGATGTATAAAAAAAAGAAAGAACGAGGTAAGAAGTAGTAAGGCCACCTCTGCTGGATTTTGGAAAGCTGGAAAATCTGATGTTGGCAATTAAGCCAAATTTATTCCTTTACTTCACAGGTTTGGGAGAAGAGAAAGTTGTCATTAAATTGACATCACACAACCACAAGACAACTGGGAAAAGGCAGCAATCTATGTCCTTCAGCTTTTGCTAAGATATTCATGCCATGATATTTGGCCTATGTGAGTAAAGTCTGTCTCTTTGGTTATCTGTAAAATTTAAATAAAATATCAATCTATAAAGATTAAGTCATCAAAAATGTACAGCTGTGAAGCTGCAAGTCCTTTTTTGTCAGTATGATGTCCTTTGGGGAGATCTTTTCTCTTGAGATCTAGGAAGTACGTTCATGTATTCTGATACTATATGCTACCAGGATATACATATTCTAGCAGGGATGATCCTCAGTTTGCCCTTGGAATAGAAGTGAAAGAAGAATTGAATGTTTATGCCAGAGAGGATGTCAGATACATTTATTGGGTATCTACCATATGTTTAGCATTTTTGCTGTGTTCTAATTTATTCCTCAAAACTAACCAAAAAAGTGAGTATTCTATTTAACTTTATATAAATTACACAAAATATAATATCTATTTTTAAATATTCCATTTCTATAACTCCCCATGGCATAGGCTGAGGTTTAAAGGGATTATATAACTTATCAAAAAAACACACTTGTAAGTAGCAGAGTTTATATTCAATACTAGTTTTGTTTGACTCCAAAATTTGTCCCCTTACCGCTATATAAGATTCCCTTACAATTGAGGACACTTCTCATGGAGAAAAAAGTTAAGAACAAGAGAAGAAAAGTGCCTTGCTCAAGTACACGTAGCATAAAACTGAGTAAGCTGGAATACCAACAGCAGCCTAATAACTTTAGTTCAGTGATTTTTCCACCAAAGACTCATCAGCAACTGGTAAGTGAGATATACCCACCACACGTAGGACTTCTTAACTCTGGTATGGTTTTTCTGGTGTTTATTCCATGCCTAGATGTTTGCTGATTCTGCAGCCACATCTCTATGGCACCATGTCAATGCCGCCTCTCAGGGATTACAGATCTTCCTTTGTGTATCAATTGACCTTAGGAGCCTTTCCCAAACCAAAAGAAATAATAGAAGAAAGGCTAAATATTCTATTTTCAACTTATTTCTCTTGAAAATGAAACAAAGAGATTTCTGTGGTGAGAATACATATTCAAAAATATAAATCTTGCCAGGGAGTTAGATGTTTTCTTAAGAATGATTTGTAAACATGGATCTCTAATTACACTGACATAGAAGCTATAGTTTCTAAAATAATTGGAAATTAAGTAATCCATTCAGTATAAAATCACGAAATTTGATCCTCTTCAGAAAACTGAGTCAAATTTCAGTGTTCTCTGTCACTCGCGAATTTTTTGTGAGGATTAAATTAGACAGTGCAGGTCAAGCATTAGAACATTGCATGGTACTTAATAAACCCTCAAGAAGGATTAGAAATAATGGCGATAATAATGAGAATGATGATGGTATCGGTAAGGTTCTTCTCAAAGAAATTGTGGAAGAGTAATGACAAATCAATTCAAAGAAAAGCCAAAATTGACAAATGGGATCTAATTAAACTAAAGAGCTTCTGCACAGCAAAAGAAACTACCATCAGAGTGGACAGGCAACCTACAGAATGGGAGAAAATTTTTACAATCTACCCATCTGACATAGGGCTAATATCCAGAATCTACAAACAACTCAAACAAATTTACAAGAAAAAAACAAACAACCCCAACAAAAAGTGGGAGAAGGATATGAACAGACAGTTTTCAAAAGAAGACATTTATGCAACCAACACATGAAAAAATACTCATCATCACTGGCCATTAGAGTAATGCAAATCAAAACCACAGTGAGATACCATCTCACACCAGTTAGAATGGCAATCATTAAAAAGTCAGGAAACAACAGGTGCTGGAGAGGATGTGGAGAAATAGGAACACTTTTACACTGTTGGTGGGACTGTAAACTGGTTCAACCATTGTGGAAGACAGTGTGACAATTCCAAAAGGATCTAGAACTAGAAATACCATTTGACCTAGTCATGCTATTGCTGGGTATATACCCAAAGGATTATAAATCATGCTGCTATAAAGACACGTGCACACGTATGTTTCTTGTGGCACTATTCACAATAGCAAAGACTTGGAATCAACCCAAATGTCCATCAGTGACAGACTGGATTAAGAAAATGTGGAACATATACCCCACGGAATACTATGCAGCCATAAAAAGGATGAGTTCATGTCTTTTGTAGGGACATGGATGAAGCTGGAAACCATCATTCCCAGGAAACTATCACAGGGACAAAAAACCAAACACCACATGTTCTCAATCATAGGTGGGAATTGAACAATGAGAACACTTGGACACAGGAAGAGGAACGTCACACACTACTGGGGCCTGTCGTGGGGTAGGGGGGAGGGATTGCATTAGGAGATATACCTAATGTAAATGACGAGTTAATAGGTGCAGCACACCAACATGGCACATGTATACATATGTAACAAAGCTGCACGTTGTGCACATGTACCCTAGAATTTAAAGTATTAAAAAAAAATCAAGGATGCAGAGGTTTCAACATTAAATATGTACATTGCTTTAGAGCTATTTTCTGTGTGTTATTTTTAATCCGCTGTTACTCTCAGAGTCTAACTTCACATAGAAAGAACAGTGAGTTAGGAGAAGCAGGAATGTAAAAGGGAGTAGAAGGAACACAGTTATTGCAAAGAGTTACCAATTGTCCACTGTACTTGATACATAAATAAGAAACAACTTTAGTTGATATTTTGATCCCGGTGAAATTATGTTTGGTTATGGGGAAATAAAATAGTTGAAAGAGAAATATAGAAGATTTGAACAATTTGCTTTCTCTAATCTTTTGTATATATATACACACACACCAATCTTAGATAGATTTAGATATATTTCATGTGGTTACACACTGGAAGAGACCCAGGACTCACTCACAGGCCAGGAGTACAATGAAGTGACGGCCACCTATCTGTTCCTTGGCTACGAGAGATCTGAGTTGGAGGACTGCACCATCATTCTGAAGCCCCAGTCTTCAGTTGATTTGAGCAATAGCAGTGTATCTTTCCATCCATAGAGTATGGGACAGCAACTCTGCCAACCCTATACAGCTGAGTTCCAGAAAGGCTTCCAGTTCTCACCTTTAATTCCCACTCTCAGAATACCCAAAGTAGCAACGCAGAAAATCAGTGGCCTGGGGAGGACCAGGAGTCAGAGACCAGCAGAATAGCCAATGTGTCTGTCAGGCCCCTCCATGGTCTGGAGAGGAAGAAAAAAACACCCCTCCAAAGCAACGTCTCCACAAGCACAAATCAAAGCAGAAATTTACCACTTTTGGAGAGGGCCAGCCTTGGTGAATTATCCATCCAGAATGGCAAAAACTGCCTAACTATGCTGGCGTTCGGGTCTCTATGGCATCTGCTTCCACCACAGTGTCCCCAGTTCCTCCCAGCCTGCACCAGTGCTTTAGTGCATTATGGCCACTATAACCCAATACCTTAGACTTGGTAATTTATAAACAACAGAAATGTATTGTTCACAGTTCTAGACACTGTGAAGAACAAGATCTATGGCTGTAGCAAATCCAGTGTCTGGTGAGGACTCATTCTCTGCTTCATACATGGCTCTTTCTCACTGTGTCCTCAAATGGCAAAGGGACAAACAAGCTCCCTCAGGCCTCTTTTGTAAGGGCATGAGTCCCATTCATGAAGGCAGAGCTCTCGTGATCTAATCACTTTCCAAAGGCCTTATCTCTTAATACTATTGCATTGCTTGTATCATATAAATATAAGTTTTAACATATAAATTTTGGGAGGACACAAACACTCATACCATAGCAACCAAGAATCTAAGATGGCCTTGGTTCAGCATAATCCTGCCTCAGACCTGACCCCAGGAGAATACTTGTCTATTCCAATGCCAGGCCCCAGGATGTTCCCGGGTTTGGGCTTATGCTTCACAAACAGCCTTTGCAGTAGTGGTGGTTTCTGACAGAACCAACCTTCTCAGAATGTGTTCAAAGGAAACTTCATTCTCACTGGGATACTCCAATAGAATAGATGCATGACCTGCAGAATTGGCCATATGTTGTGACCCCAGTCTAGGGCCAACTATTGGGAACTTTTTCAGCAAGTTCTCCTTCAAATGCATACACAGAAATCTCGGTTTGACAATGAGAACACATGGACACAGGGAGGGGAAACAACACACATCGGGGCCTGTTAGGGGATGCAAGGGGAGGGAGAGCATCAGGACAAATAGCTAATGCATGCATGCAGGGCTTAATAACTAGGTGACAGGTTGATAAGTGCAGCAAACCACCATGGCACACATTTACCTATGTAACAAACCTGCACATTCTGCACATGCATCCCAGAACTTAAAGTAAAATAAAAAAAAGAGGAATCTCAGTTTCAGGTCTGCTTGAAACTACCTGAAATAACCAGAAAGCAAAGACCAAGTGAAGATATAGTTTTATGTGGTAGGCAGCGAAGGAAATGATAAAGAAAAATAATTTCTTGAGGCCAAAATGTGTCCACCACACTTTCCATGGAGAATGAAGATCATGAGCACCATGGAACATAAGGAGATGATGTGTAAGGTGGAGAAGGTGCAGGAGGTAAACAGCAGTGTGTGAACCGTACAAGGAGTATATGCCATTTTGCATGCAGGGCTTGCTGGGCCAAAGGCACTTCATGCAGTGGAAGGTGGAGGTGTGTAAACTGCCGTGGTGATCTCTCGGCAGAGTTCAGTTAAAGCAGGTGTCCCAGCACTTTCATGAGAAAAAAGGAGTGGATTCTTTAAAAGCCTTCCAGGATCCTCCTGGGAGACAAGAGGAGGGGGCAGCTGGTGTAGCTGCCAAGTCTGCCACTCAGTCCCTACTTGGGAGAAACTGTATGGATTGAATTGATGGGCTTCCTCAGGGGGCACTTCTCTGCCCTCTGCCCTCCTCTTTCATCTTTGGGAGGGAGAGAAAATGGTTTTGTAGAAATAAACATAGTGCAAATGAAAACAGCCTACCTAGTCAAAGTTGCTACAGCAAAGGAATCAGACGCCATTATTTGCCTTTGGCAGAGATTCCAATGTAGGCAGGGCAGTAGGAAAGCTTTATATTAAAAGAGGAAGGCTTCGGAACTCATTGGAAGCTGTTGGCATGAGGAACCTGGGGATTTCTTATATGATTGGTATGTGGAGCATATTTGACCTTTTCTGGTTGCCTCAAGTTGGGAAAGCTTTGAGAAGACAAGAGCAAAAAATTAGATAACTGGCAGTTATTGACCAAGTTCTGACTTTTCTAGGCCAGTTACTTGCAGAGATAGATTGTAGTTTAGCTGCCTAGACTTATTGCTGCGGGCATGGTGAATCAGAGTATGGTGAGTCCCTCAATTCTTTACCTGTACAGAAATCTACTTTTCTTTCCTCTCAAAGGAGGCAAAAGAAAGGAAGGTAGAGTGCGTAAAGACAGAACACTCCTTGAATACTGCAGGTGCACAGAGTTTTCCACCTACAGTAGATTTTTGTTTAATTATCAAAGTAAAAGAAAAAAAAATTATATGGCCACCTTTCCTCCCTGACCGATTGAAACAGTAGAGATGGCTTATAAGATTTCCCAGGAAGGTAGCTCATGGCTTGGAATACTCGCAGGCTGAAGTGATGGAGCTCCCTTTTAGGCCTTCCCCAGGTGCACTTTGGCTTTACCCTCTTCTCTCCTTTCTCCTTTCCAAAGGAACCCAGAGGTGGCCTGCTCCTGGGCTCGGGCTCCTGGACTTAAAGCTGGTTGACTGTGGCTGGGTATAGGGTAGCCCAGGGCAGGTGGGACTATTGGGACTCACTCTTGGGCTGCAGAGATGGGAGTGAGGGGCCTTGGCCTCCCTCTATGCTGAACCCACTCTTTTCCTCACTCCTTCCACGGAGCTGGACGTTTCTTTCTGCAAGCTGCTGTGCGGGAGGTATTTGCTCCCCTCAAGAATGCATGCCATGCTTCCTCTGTCAACCTCATGCAAAGAAGGAGAGAGGGGAGGCATTCAGCTTTACATGTCATAGTAATCCCATGTCATCATGCATTTGATAATTTTTAAAGTTTATTGTGGTCATTTTATATTAAAAAACAATAAAAGTTAAGCAGTAGATTTTGAGATTATTAGGGACATAGTATCTTTAATCACACTTTTAGGACCTTGGTATTTAATCATAAGTAATAGCTGCAAAATTTTGAGATCACCAAGGAACAGATATCTTTGTTCTTGGCAGAAATTGCATTAAGTAGAAGTATTGTTGCAGCTTCAGGAAGTCTCACTTCACCTCTGGCTTCACTCCAAATTTTTGAGACCACCGAAGGACAGATATATTTGTTCTTAGCAGAAATTGCATTAACTAGGGGTATTGTTGAAGTTTCAGGTAGTCTTGCTTCACCTGTGGCTTAGGATGTTTGAAGGTGACTTAAAGCCTCTTTTTGTGTGTGTGTGGAGTGCAAGTTTCCTAGATCTTGAGCTTGCTAGACTGAGACTAAGAGATATCAGGTCTACAAGTCCATAAAATTTTAAGAGCACAAAATCATAAGATTCAGAGAAAATGAGAACTCAAGCCTGTGAAACTTACTGGCTGCAAAAAAGCAGTCAGTAAGATTGCAGGAGTATGGTATCACAATGAGACTGGGAGACCACAAGACTGCAAGGCCGTTGGACTGGCATTATCAGATATTGAAACTGGGAGACCGAGACTGCAGATCTCTTTCTGCTTTCCAGCCATGCTCTCAGTCTCTGCTTACTCAGCAAAATTTCACTGTAAAGGAATTCCTCGTTATGGAGCATTGCCTTTGCATATGAATCTTCTTTAGATTCAAATTTGAAACACCAGCTTGCAGGCTTGTCAACATTTTGGGAAATTTACTTCTGAACAAAGAATTCCCTGACAAGCTCAATCCACCTGATCTGTTCCCAGCCTCAGCAATTGGCCCTATTTGTGAATGCATCTTCTGTTATCACCTAGAGAGCACTTACCCCCAAGAGTTAAGATTTCTTAGACACCTTCATGTCCACAATTATCAAGTATCTTTGAGGAAAAGTGTGTGTTTATGCTTTAGTAAGAAATTCTAGTTGTTTGGAAGGGAATGAAATCCTTATATTCTCCATCTTAACTGAAAGTAAAAATTCCAAATTGATTTCTGGTAGATTTAGAAAAATTCTGTCACATCTATGGCTTTAGCAGTGAGTAAGTGGTCAGGGATATACTTGGGTAACAATCTCTTAGTTTTGGAGAAATTACAACCCTTACCCAAAACAGAAAGAGGGAAGGGGTTGGCAGTGTGGGTCATGGATTAGAGTTTTTGGGCAATCTCGTTTTTGCAGAAGCTCTCTCTTAAATTGCTGTCTTGACTCCAGCTGCATCCATTTCTCCACATCCTCTCCAGCACCTGTTGCATACATATATAACAAACCTGCACATTATGCACTTGTACCCTAGAACTTAAAGTATAATAATAATAAAAAATAAATAAAAAAAAATTGCTGTCTTGACTCAACACGTGGGAAAAGAAACTGAATCAATGTACAACAGTGGGGAGAGGTGGTGGGTTTAGGATAGACCCTGGCTGTCTTCCAGAGATAAAAAAAAATGAGACCACTTTTATGATAAATGCCATGGTGCTTTTGAAGAAAAAAAAAAAAAAGGATCTCTGTTATTAAAAGTTATACATCGGTATTGATGGAACATATCTCAAAATAGTAAGAGCTACTGATGACAAACCCACAGCCAATATCACACTGAATGGGCAAAAACTGGAAGCATTCCCTTTGAAAACTGGCACAAGACAGGGATGCCCTCTCTCACCACCCCTATTCAACATAGTGTTGGAAGTTCTGGCTAGGGCAATCAGGCAAGAGAAAGTAATCAAGGGTATTCAGTTAGGAAAAGAAGAAGTCAAATTGTCCCTGTTTGCAGATGACATGATTGTATATTTAGAAAACCCCATCATCTCAGCCCAAAATCCCCTTAAGCTGATAAGCAACTTCAGCAAAGTCTCAGGATATAAAATTAATGCACAAAAATTACAAGCATTTGTATACACCAGTAACAGACAAACAGAGAGCCAAATCATGAATGAACTTCCATTCACAATTGCTTCAAAGAGAATAAAATATCTAGGAATTCAACTTACAAGGGATGTAAAGGACCTCTTCAAAGAGAACTACAAATGACTGCTCAGTGAAATAAAAGAAGACACAAACAAATGGAAGAACATTCCATGCTCATGGATAGGAAGAATCAATATTGTGAAAATGGCCATACTGCCCAAGGTAATTTATAGATTCAGTGCCATCCCCATCAAGCTACCAATGACTTTCTTCACGGAATTTTAAAAAACTGCTTTAAAGTTCATATGGAACCAAAAAAGAGCCTGCATTGCCAAGACAATCCTAATTCAAAAGAACAAAGCTGGAGGCATCATGCTACCTGACTTCAAACTATGCTACAAGGCTACAGTAACCAAAACAGCATGGTACTGGTGCCAAAACAGAGATATAGACCAATGGAACAGAACAGAGCCCTCAGAAATATACCACACATCGACAACCATCTGATCTTTGACAAACCTGACAAAAACAAGAAATGGGGGAAAGGATTCCCTATTTAATAAATGGTGCTGGAAAAATTGGCTAGCCATAAGTAGAAAGCTGAAACTGGATCCTTTCCTTACTCCTTATACGAAAATTAATTCAAGATGGATTAGAGACTTTAATGTTTGACCCAATATCATAAAAACCCTAGAAGAAAACCTAGGTAATACCATTCAGGACATAGGCATGGGCAAGGACTTCATGTCTAAAACACCAAAAGCAACGGGAACAAAAGCCAAAATTGACAAATGGGATCTAATTAAACTAAAGAGCTTCTGCACAGCAAAGGAAACTACCATCAGAGTGAACAGGCAACCTACAGAATGGGAGAAAATTTTTGCAATCTACTCATCTGACAAAGGGCCAATACCCAGAACCTACAAAGAACTCAAACAAATTTACAAGAAAAAAACAAACAACCCCATCAAAAAGTGAGCAAAGGATATGAACAGACAGTTCTCAAAAGAAGACATGCCTACAGCCAACAGATGCATGAAAAAATGCTCATCATCACTGGCCATCAGAGAAATGCAAATCAAAACCACAATGAGATACCATCTCACACCAGTTAGAATGGCAATCATTAAAAAGTCAGGAAACAACAGGTGCTGGAGAGGATGTGGAGAAATAGGAACACTTTTACACTGTTGGTGGGACTGTAAACTAGTTCAACCATTATGGAAAACAGTATGGCGATTCCTCAAGGATCTAGAATTAGAAGTACCATATGACCCAGCCATCCCATTACTGGGTATATACCCAAAGGATTATAAATCATGCTGCTATAAAGACACATGCACACGTATGTTCATTGTGGCACTATTCACAATAGCAAAGACTTGGAATCAACCCAAATGTCCATCAGTGATGGACTGAATTAAGAAAATGTGGCACATACACACCATGGAATACTATGCAGCCATCAAAAAGGATGAGTTTGTGTCCTTTGTAGGGACATGGATGCAGCTGGAAACCATCATTCTCAGCAAACTATCACAAGAACAGAAAACGAAACACCGCATGTTCTCACTCATAGGTGAGAACTGAACACTGAGATCACTTGGACACAGGAAGGGGAACATCACACACCGGGGCCTATTATGGAGAGTGGGGAGAGGGGAGGGATGGCATTGGGAGTTATACCTGATGTAAATGATGAGTTAATGGGTGCAGCACACCAACATGGCACAAGTATACATATGTAACAAACCTGCATGTTGTGCACATTTACCCTAGAACTTAAAGTATAATAATAATAATAATAAACTTTTTAAATAGGTAAAATTAATTTAATAATATTTACTTAATCCAATTTACTAAAAATATTAGTATTTCAAAACAAAAATTACTAATAAAATATTTTACATTAAAAAAAGTTATACATCTCCTTTTGTTTCAGAGTGAGTTGGTTGGGATTGATTTTTTTCTATTACTATAAACATAAAATAAAATAAAATATGAACCCATGTAATCTGAAGACTTTCTAAAGAAATCCTTTAGTAATCAGTGCCAACATTAAATAAATCAACTTATTTCACTCTACTGCACTTCAGAAACAAATTTTAATTTCTCTCACATTACAAGTCAAGAACTTTATGATGACAAACATGGTTTGGGGTAGGATCTCCCTGAGCCTCTTCTCCAAGCTCACATCTTACAGTTCTGCCATTCTAGCCTACCTCCTACTATTACTTAACAGGCCAGACTTTCACAAGGAGCGTTCCCTCTCCCCTTGTCACAGATTTCCACATCGCCAATTTCTTTTTTTTTTTTTTTCTTTTTGAGACGGAGTCTCGCTCTGTCGCCCAGGCTGGAGTGCAGTGGCCGGATCTCAGCTCACTGCAAGCTCCGCCTCCCAGGTTTACGCCATTCTCCTGCCTCAGCCTCCCAAGTAGCTGCTACTACAGGCGCCCGCCACCTCACCCGGCTAGTTTTTTTTTTTTTTTTTTTTTTTTTTTTTGTATTTTTTAGTAGAGACGGGGTTTCACTGTATTAGCCAGGATGGTCTCGATCTCCTGACCTCGTGATCCGCCCGTCTCGGCCTCGCAAAGTGCTGGGATTACAGGCTTGAGCCACCGCGCCCGGCCTACACGGCCAGTTTCTTAGTCTTTGCCCACATGTCATGCTCTCCATAAACATTCCTATTTATAACCCCATTGACCTGGTACCATCTCCTTTAAGAGCATTTATTGCCACTGAATATCCTATATATGTTACTTGTTTTGTTTATTATCTATATCCTATCTCCCCAACACCCCCTAAAATGAGAGTCCAATAATAAAAAAAATCTTAGTCTTTTTGATTCACTAGTGTATCCTAAGGGTTCAGAAGAATGCCTAGCCAGTAGCGATAACTCAGTACAATCATGCATCACTTAACATTGAAGATAGATTCGGAGAAATGTGTCATTAGGTGATTTTGTCATTGTGCAAATATAGAGTGTACTTACACAATCCTATATGGTATAGCCTACTACACAGTTAGGTTATATGGTATAAACAACTACAGATGTAGGCTATATGCTTTAGCCTACTACACACCTAGACTATATGGTTTAGCTTAACTGTATACCTAAATTAAGTGGTGTAGACTACTACACACCTAGGCTACATAGTTTAACCTACTCCTCACATAGGCTGCATGGGATAATCTATTATATACCTAGATTATATGGTTTAGCTTACCACACACCTAGGCTATATGGTTTAGACTACTAAACACCAAGACTATATGGTTTAGCTTATTATATACCTAGATCATATGGTATAACCTATTACACACATAGGCTATATGGCTTATCCTATTACATACATAAGCTATATGGTTTAGCTTATTACATACCTAGATTATATGATGTAGCCTACTATACACCTAGGCTATATGGTTTATCCTACTACACACATAGGCTATATGGTTTAGCTTATTACACATCTAGATTGTATGGTGTAGCCTACTATACACCTAGGTTACACGGTTTATCCTAAAACACACATAGGCTAAATGGTTTAGCTTATTACACACCTAGGTTATATGGTGTAGCCTACAATACACTTAGGCTACATGGTTTAGCCTACTACATACCTAGGCTATATGGGTAAGCTTATTACACACCTAGGCTATATGGCATAGCCTACGACACACCTAGGCTATACAGTTTATTTTACTACACACCTAGGCTACATGGTATAGCTTAATACACACCTAGGTTATATGGTGTAGCCTACTAAGCTAAATAGCTTAACTTACTATATATCTACATTATATGGCATAGACTACTATACACCTAGGCTATATGGTATAGCCTTCTACACATCTATGTTATAGTAGCCTACCACACACCTAGGCTATACGGTTTATCCTATTACACACCTAAGCTATATGGTTAAGCCTACTATATGCCCAGATTATATAGTAAAATATATTACTATACACCTAGGTTTAGCTTACTACATAGCTAGGCTATTTGATATAGCCTACTACACACTTAGTTGATATGGTATAAATGATGGCACAATGAGGCTATATGGTTTAGCTTAATACATACCTAGATTATACGGTATAGCCCACCACACAGCTAGATCATACGGTATAGCCCACCACACAGCTAGATCATACGGTATAGCCCACCACACAGCTAGATCATACGGTATAGCCCACCACACAGCTAGATCATACGGTATAGCCCACCACACAGCTAGATCATACGGTATAGCCCACCACACAGCTAGATCATACGGTATAGCCCACCACACAGCTAGATCATACGGTATAGCCCACCACACAGCTAGATCATACGGTATAGCCCACCACAGAGCTAGATCATACGGTATAGCCCACCACACAGCTAGATCATACGGTATAGCCCACCACACAGCTAGATCATACGGTATAGCCCACCACACAGCTAGATCATACGGTATAGCCCACCACACAGCTAGATCATACGGTATAGTCCACCACACAGCTAGATCATACGGTATAGTCCACCACACAGCTAGATCATACGGTATAGCCCACCACACAGCGAGATCATACGGTATAGCCCACCACACAGCGAGATCATACGGTATAGTCCACCACACAACTAGATTTTGTGGTATAGCCTATTGCTCCTAGGCTACAAACCTGTACAGTACTGAATATTGTAGGTAATTTTAATGTAGTGGTATTTATCAAAACAAATCTAAACATAGAAAAAGTACAGTACATTTTGAGTATAATAATCATATGAGACCACAGTCGTATATGTCATCTGTCATTGGCCAAAGTGTCATGAGGTGGTGCATGACTATATTTGTAGAAGTGAAATGAGTCCCATATCCAGAGTCTTTTCTATGACACTAGAAATGCCTGTAATGGTAATGAGGATGATGGTAATGCTAATAATTGCAAGACAAGCATAATAACCTTACTTTACATGGCATTTTCACATAAATAGTCTAAGTAGGTCAGAAATTGTGTGGGTTTGCTCTGCTAGCTTTATTTTTAAATGCAAACTATCTTAACTGGAATGTCAAGTGTTAATGGAGCAGTGCCTGTTATAAACAGCAACAAGCTATAAACTGTGAAACTACAAAATTAGTAGCAACTCTCTCATTCTCTGGGAATTTTGGATACATTAGGAACCTGTAATTACTGACTCCCATCTGCCTACTCTGTCTTGAGCTTAATTATGTATTTCAGAAGGAACGCTTTTCATGTTTTCATTTTTTGTATATATAAATATTTAGCTACATCTCTTATCATTTACTGCCTCCCTTTCCCTCTGCCTTTGCTATTTACAATCTCTCAAGCTATTTTTACTTCCAAATTTCAATCTCTTTCCTCAGAGTCAACACGACAGAGATTAGAGCCAAGGAATTTGGTTATGCTGGTAGCTCCTTGGCATCTTTGAACAGAGGTTATCAAGCCCCAAACAAGTATTTAAAAATGGTAGGGAGGGGGCAAAGGAAGTTATAGTATCTTTTTCAACTTGAATGTTCAAAATGCTAACACAATCTCTAAGATCAATAATGCACCGGCTTTTCCTAAGGGTGTAGGGTCATAAATAAAATGGGAAAACAATGGGCAAAAACAAGGTTCAATAAAGTTCTTTACATCAGGATTTAGAACAGTCTTTTAAAACATTTCCCTAAGAGGAAACTACATCAGACACTGCCTCCTAGAATTAAATTAACGGTAAAAACAAGCCCTTTCTTGGGAGAAAACATACTGATTATGAATAGTATTTATGCCAGTGATGTTTTGAAAACTGATGATCCAATGAAAATAATTTTGATGATATATTTATATTGGATATATTGATATAATTTTGGTTAGTGTTAGCTGCATCCTCAGTGACTTCAATATTCCTTCTATTTCCATGACACACTGGAGAGAACTACAAATATATGTTTGATTTAAATTTTGCAAGGAAATATACAGTGAAATTAACTTCTATTTCATTCCTCTTTCTGGAAGAGAGAGACAAAAAATTAAAAGACATTTTGTTTTTCATTCCCTTTCACTGTTACCCTCTGGGTCTACTGAACCTTTATGCCAGATCACATTAAATTCTTCTTTACACCCCCCTCATCAGGCCCTAAGGACATCCTGAAGAAAATTCCACCCATGTCTACGTTCAGAAATTTAGCACTAAAAAACAGGGTTGTCCTGGAAGGCAGGATCGAGTATCTTATGCTTGAACATAAAAAAGAGTAGTCTAACTCAGGGGAAGTGAGTGGCTCCCAGAGATCTGAGGAGACTTGTTTAGTTTTGTGTTGTAAGGGACGTGTATTTAATAGGAGAGAGAGATGTGTACTTGCTCACAGTCCTTGTCCCCAGGTGAAGACACACCTATGTCATGTTCAGTTAAGGGGGGAGAGGTATATCTTACCCTATATAGCAATGAAAATGATAGACCTTACCCTGACCACTGCGTGAAGGTTAGCAGGAAGTAGCACTAAACATGACCTATGCAAAGAAATAGTGCTAATCCTATCACCAGGACTAGAAAGTATACATTCGATGGGATTAAAATGACGCTAATTTTGCTTCAACTTTTAACAGAAATAAATTATGATACTACTGACAGTGATCTTTAAAATATTTTACATCATTTGTAATATCACTGCAAAGAAGAGATTAATTGGGGACTCCAGGACAGAGTGATAAGATTACATCTGCAGCAGGAGTGGAGTTTCCTTTGGCTCTGTAGTGGGGATATTAGCTACTGGCCTTGGGATCCCTGTGCGGTTAGGTCAGCATGACCACAGGTCTAAAAGCAGTAGATATATACCCTGTACTGCTTTTAGAGGATTTTATACCCTCTACTGCTTTTAGAGGTATATCCTCTACTGTTTTTAGAAGATTGTAGGCAACTGGTTATGAAACCTGCAGCAAGGAGGTAGAACCAGTGATGGGGTCCTGATGGCAGCAACATAAGGGGCTTTTGGAAGGAGTAGCAATAGTACATCAATAATATCCTTTCAGCTATTGATTATAAATGACAAAGATATCATATATTATGAGGCATTTTTATGTCTAAGTATAATTATTTGGTTTATTCATATTAGAATACTTTTTTTCTAGAAAATGAATTCATCTTATGATTTGGATCTAGAAAAGCTATTTGCTTAAGTGAAAACTATTCAGTCTGGGCTTTTATGGAAAATTAGTCAGTATAAAAAACTGGTCTGCTTCTGAACAGACTGAAGGTGGAGGTGGGGTAAAAACCACCTCTCTACCATTGGCCTCTTTACCACTGTACAGATTGGGAAACATGGCTGGATTAATTAATTAAGTCGTAGAGTTAATCCATCTGTGAGCAAAGAGTCAAATCCACATATGATTCCAAAGCCAGTGACCTCTTCTCTACCTTAGTAGCTCCTAGCCCTGAATCATAACAATCACTCCAGGAGCTTGTTACAAAATACCACTTCCTTACAGATATTTAATCCTAGAGACTATCCTTCTATAGGATTTGGTCCTGAAAAGCTATTATATGCAAAAACTCAGGTATTTGTGCTGATTAGGTTTGAGAATAACTGCCTTAGTTTCACTGTCTTTGCAAAAAATGGGAAAGCTTTATTTTAGGCAGAGCACAGTAGGATTAGGTAAACGAATGACAGCGAGAAAATCCCAAGCAGTGTGGCACACTTGGGGACATAAAATCAGTTTCTATGAGGACTAGAAAATGCAGAGTGGAAGAAGTCAGTCCCAGGTAGCAGTCCAAGGTAAAAACTCAGGGAGAGAGGAACATTGTTGCTACAATTGGTGAATAATGGTAGGAATAAGGAACATTTCAGAAGATTGTATATACAGATGTAAGAGAAGTATATAGTTAATTGGACTTAGTCTTCAGCAGACATGGCACTGCTATTCATTTATTCATGAGCACATTTTATAGACTTTCTTTTATTTCACAAACATTACTGAAGCACCTAGTATGTGTTATTCCTTCTGCCAGGAGATACTGTAGTACCCAAAACAGATGTGATACCTGTCTTTTGGAGGACCTAGTAAAGCAGAAGTGATTTTCACTAAACGGTAATTAATTAATTACCACTCATGATAAGTGTGAAAGAGGGAAAAGAACTAGGAGTTGTGATGGAGGATAATGGGCTGGGGACAGCGCTAATGAGCTTTAGAAAGGGGAAGTAGGGGAGGCTTCTCTGATAAGGACCTTCCTTTCCTTCTTTTTTGTTGTTGAGAGGGAGTCTCAGTCAGCTCTGTTGCCCAGGCTGGAGTGCAGTGGCGCATTCTCAGCTTCCTGTAACCTCCGCCTCCTGAGTTGAAGCAATTCTCCTGCCTCAGCCTCCCAGGTAGCTGGGATTACAGCTGCCCGCCACCATACCCAACTAATACTTTTGTATTTTAGTAGAGATGGGTTGCATCATGTTGACCAGGCTGGTTTTGAAATCCTGACCTCAAGTGATCTGCCCTCTGCCCCTGGACTCCCAAAGTGCTAGAATTACAGGCAAGAGTCACCGAGCCTGGCCGATAAGGACTTTCTTTTGCTGCGATGTTGAAAGGAAGCAGGCTACTCACTCAAACGTGCAGGAGCCTGGTACTAACCCACAACAAACATTCTCCTAATCAACATGAAAATCAGAAAATGCAACTCTTGCAAGGAAAAATTTTTGGAACTTTATATGAACACTCAAAACTGTTTTGTAATGTGAAATATAAGACAAATAACAACAGTGAGTGATCAGTATAACTTGGACTTCTGCAAATATGCTTCTCTGTCTTACCTGGGGACTATTCAGGCCACAAGGGTATTTACATGGGAATGTCTTGTGGGAAATTTGAAACTGGGACACAGGTGTGACAGGCAAAACTGGAACTGAAAAACACTGACAGCCAAATTTTTTCTTTAAAGTCTTCTTACTTCTGATTTATTCACCCAATCTCAATGGACTTCTGGGAGAAGTCTGACCAAAGTCATTTCAGACATTGATGCTAAATAGGTTTCACCTCGACTGCGAATTCTTAACTGATGATAGTGACCATCTAGAGTAGTGTGTTTAGTAGCCCACTGAGGCTCTAACTGGTCTCAGCAGGAAAGAGTATACACAGGCACAACACGGAAGAAGTGGCAACAAAGACCAAGCACTAGCACGCCATCATTTAGCATTTGCTTTCAAATAGGCAGGGCATCCCAGAGGAAAGGGCACAAGGTTAGTTAGGGGGAGAGGTTAGAGCTCCTGACAGGTCTCTGAGCCAAGTCTGTGATCTTGATTATTTTATACTATGAGCCTCAGTTTCCTCATTTGTAAAGGTGATGGGGGAAAGCCCACCTTGTAGGCTCTCCAAGTAGATAAAATAAAATAATTATCGTGCTTATCTTTTGCAAATTCTTGAGAATTAGTCATAAGTCAGAGTAAATAAGATAAGAATTGAAGTTACTTACCCACTTAAGAATAAAATTGGCTCTAAAGTCAGTTCTACATCCTAGGGGAAATCTAGTATGCCAAGATGTCTTTAGTTTCTGAAAAACTATTTTTCTTATCTGTCTGGCTGTGATTTCTGGCTTCTGCATCTTGCATCTATTTCTCTGTAGCTGCCCTGTCATTGACTTAAATGTTGAAGATGGCATGTACTACTTGAGCTCTTTACCCACAAATTCATCTCCTATGAGGCAGTCATACACAGGAGGCTTTTACTGGAGATATAAGGGTTAGTGTTAGAAGAAGCTTACATGACTAAGAGACACAGATGATGATTTGAATATCAAATTTAAGACATCTTTAAAATTACTTGGTTAATTTCTGCCAATTTCATCTCTAAATTCTCACCTATCCATGCCTCTACTCCCTCTTCTCTCTCCTATTATTTTCCCTAGATCTAAATAATTGCTCTTTGGGACATCAACTTTTCTTTTCCACCATCTCCTTCCTTGTAATCTTATCAAAATATTGAAGAGAGGTTGGCAGGCACATGAGAAGGCAAAGTTCTTAATCAGGGGTCCTGGACACCAACAGAGTTCTCTTACAGCTTCTTTGGTTACACTGACCCTAGAAAATCATATGCAAAATGTTGCAGGTATATGTATCTGTTTATTCCAGAGAGGAGAATGTGTAGCTTTTACAAGAATTTAAAAGGCCTCTCTGGTTCAAAGAATTAAAGTGCTGTGGTTGTACAGCCATTTTTTGACTATGTTTTTTAAACTGTGGTAAAACACTGCAAAGCCCTATTCAAGATAAATAAATTGAAACACACAAATCTATATTATATATGACAGGTAAGCCTTATTAAATAAATGTAATATTGATGTAAAATTGTTCATGTTCACGATGAAGATAAAATGAAATATGAATTTGACAGACTACATACAAATCTTGCTTCACTAAATAATCCACTTTAGAATTTATTTGAATAATGATTTTCTTTGTGCAAGCAAACAATTTTTTTGTGCATTAGTAAGTAACTGAATAGCTTGAAAAGAAGATGGAGTGGTAGATCAGAACATACATTTAAGGTAATATACAGACGTAATATAATTTAAATTCTACGACAAAGCAGTGTGGTATATAGTACAGGACCGAGCATTTGAAGACATGAGTTATGGTAACCTTGGGCAAGTTGCTTGAACTTTCTGAATGAGAGACCTCCCACTGCATATTAAAAACATGCAAGAAAAATAATGATGATGATGATGATGATGAAGCATCTCTAAAGAGAATGAAAGTCAACAGAAACATAGTTTTTAAGTTACAAGACACTTTTAAGCAATGTCTGGAGAAGGTGCTAGTCTATCAAAGAGAGTGGGCTATGCAGCATAAAGCTGGGCACGTGGGGGCTCTTCATGAACACCTATGCTGGCTGGTCAATGAAGTGTGGGTTGGAGCATTTATTTTAGGCAGCTCTTTCCCTACAATGATCGTGAACCACTCCTGAGCTTGACTGCAACCTCTGGCAACTTCTTAGCCAGCATATTAAAAACATGCAGTAGCAGTTAAGAACAATGAATGACTTCTGGTATTTTTGGAGAGCATAACATACTACTTCAAGAAGATACAATAATTGGTTGTCATTTCATCAGCTGAGAAAATAATTCTTTGTTCCCTGCTTTCAACAATGCCCACTGGTAATATTATGATACATAATACAAACAACAATTTCTACTTTCTCTCGTGGAACTGTTTTAGAAAATTATTGTTAACTATGTCCTAAATTAAACAGGAAAAATATAACTTGTCTCTTTGTGGCTTATGTATGCTAGTTATTTGGGAGATTGCTTTCCTTGAATTGCATCATGGTTGTGCTGTTCCTGAAGGCCAACAGGAGTTACACCCAAAACAATGACTATGTGAAGGGTAAACATTTTCTCAGACTTAAGCAATGAGGCTCAATGTGATTTAGGAATCTAATATGGACACTGAATGTGACAGAGGCATGGAACCCCATCAAGTTGATTTCTTCACTAAGTACACCTAGTGAGATATCTGTAGGATCATGGTGTACAGATTGGCATTGCATATGGTAGACACAAATAAGATTCCAAAGAAGATGAAAGACTAACCTGTCAGTTTCAAAAACCTGTGACATTGAGAGAAAACTGTAAAATTGCTATTATGAATGATGTGATGTGAAATTATTCCTTGATCTATTAATGTGTGCTTTAAAAAGGCCCACTCCTAAAATTTTGCAAGGTCAGTTATACAAGTACAAAAACAGGTCAACATAACATATGTCTAAATATTATAAGTTAGTTATAAACTAGAAACTGTTAAATACTTTCTTTTTTCTCCTATTTTGACAAATATAGCTTTGTTTAGCAAGTTTAGGATTAAGCTAGGCATTCTCAAATTTCTCTGTGTTATTCAACTGCACTTCACCTTTTCTTCCCACCCCCAGCTCCACTGGACTGTGTGAAGGACCCTGTCTGCATATATATGGACACCCCAGCCCTCATGTCAAAGTCCCATTCATACTTCACAACAAATGGTGGCCTCACCAATGGCGGGTGGGGTTCACTTTGAGAATTGTCTCTGAGAAGATGCACAGGCCCTGGGCTACTTGACCAGGATATTCTTGGGCCCCAGGTACCTGGACCTGAGGACTTACCCCACAGGAAAGGGCACTGGGCACTGGTGGAGAAGGGACAGAGAAGTGCCTTTCAAGGACAAAGTCCAGGAAAGAAGCCCTTCTTGCCCTGGTATAAGGAAGTTACTGTTCTCAGATAAGAACAGACTAGAAAACCAGCCAAAAGAAGCAAAGCAACCACCAAGGAATGAAGTACTTATACATGCTAATAGGGAATGAATCTTGAAACATTATTCTACTTGAAAGTAACTGGACACAGAAGGACACATATTATATGATTGTATTCATTCAAAACATCAATAATGTGAAAATCTCTAGTGAGACAGGGTAAGCTGTGGTTGCTTAGGGCTGAGAGTGTTGGGTAGAGGGATGGGAAGTGATGGCTAAAAGGTACAGGATTTCTATCGGGGGAACCGACCCCCGATAATTCAACAAGTGTTCTTTTCTATTTCCCTAAGTGTCAGCCGGTCTGAGAAATAAAGGGAAAGAGTACAAAAGAGAGAAATTTCAAAGCTGGGTGTCTGGTGGACACATCACATGTCAGCAGGTTCCATGATGTCCCCTGAGCCGTAAAACCAGCAAGTTTTTATTAGCGATTTTAAAAAGGGGAAGGAGTGTACGAATAGGGTGTGGGTCACAGAGATCACATGCTTTAAGGGCAACAAAAGATCACAAGGCAGAAGGTCAGGGCAAAACTAGAATCACTAATGAACTTCCATGTCCTGCTGTGCACACATTGTCAGGGTTCAAGAGCAGAGAATCAGTCTGACTAGAATTTGCCAGGCTGGAATTTCCTAATCCTAGCAAGCCTGGGGGCACTGCAGGAGACTAGGGCATGTTTCATCCCTATCTACATCTGCATAAGACAGACACTCCTAGGGTGGCCATTTTAGAGGCTCCGCCCTAGGAATGCATTCTTTTCCCAGAGCTGTTAATTATTAATATTCCTTACTGGGGAAAGAATTCAGCAATATTTCTCTTAACCATTTTTGGTAATAAGAGAAATATGGCTCGTCCTGCCCAGCCCACAGGCAGCCAGATGCCCTTGTTATCTCCCTTGTTCCCTGAAAATCACTGTTATCCTGTTCTTAAGGTGCCCAGATTTGATAGTGTTCAAACACACATGCTCTACAAACAGTTTGTGATTTGTGCAGTTAATGCAATCATCACACGGTCCAGAGGCGTCATACATCCTCAGTTTACGAAGATGATGGGATTAAGAGATTAAAGACAGGTATAGGAAACCACAAGAGTATTGATTGGGGAAGTGATCAATGTCTATGAAATCTTCACAATTTATGTTCAGAGATTGCAGTAAAGACAGGTGTAAGAAAGTATAAAAGTATTAATTTGGGGAACTAATAAATGTCTGTGAAATCTTCACAATTTATGTTCTTCTGCCATGGCTTCAGCTGGTCGGGGTCCCTGACTTCCCACAACAGATTTCTTTATGAGATAATGAAAATTTCTGAAATGGGCTGTGGAGATGATTGCATATATCTGGAAATATTACTGAGTTGTATACTTTAAATGAGTAAATTGTACTACACGTGAATTATGTGAATAAAGCTGTTAAAGAAGCAAAGCAAATGCAGTTCAGTCCAATTAAATAAGTGAGCCACTTCTGCTCCACAAAGTTAAATGATTACACACATAAAACTTAGAATCAGACAGAGTGTAGTTCATTTGCAGGCTTTGCCTTCTCTAGGTTTCATGACACTTGGCAATGTTTTAAATTATTCTCTACTTCGTTTTCCTCATCTACAGGGTGACAATGATATTACTTCTGGCATAGTGTTGTAATGGGATTAAATGACTTGGTGCCATATACTAACATTCTGCAAATAGTAGCTAATAATAATCATTATTATTAATTATCATCATTAAAATAATTATGTGTCTCATCCACTACTAGACACAGGTGTATTCATTGAAGAGTAACACGAGGTTCTCTGAGGAATTCAAGAGCCCTAAGAATGTCTATGCTAACGGCAACAATAATTCATGGAAATCAGCTGAGAGAATCCAATTTACACAAGCTGTCAAGCATCAGTCACTGACCAACAAGACAGGCATCAAATCTGACCCCTTTTGTGGGCAGTGATAAGAGGAAGTAGAGACTAGGTGAAGAGACAGAACCCCAAACAGATAATCATGACCACATAATGGAGGGTGGAACGAATGAATAAGACATTTTGGGAGTATGGGAGCACAGAGGAAAAACTCAAATTGGTCCACAGACATTGAAGGGTCCTTAGAGCTGAGGTTTTTGAGCCACTCTATACAGGATGTGTTGCTAAGAGGGAAAACTGGATAACTGTGTGTGTTTCTGCAGTTTATCAAGGGTTGATTTTTATATTGTGGGTGGGAGAATGCTGCAAATGAGGATGGAGGGGCAGGTTTTGCCACATCGTGTATGTCCTATATGCTGGCAAGTTGGGATTTTATTCTGTAGGTGATTAGAAAAGTTTAAGCCATGGGCAGGCATGATCATATTTGTGCTCTGGAAAAATCCCCCTCCTAATACTTATGGAGAACAAAAAACAGCAAGGAAACTGGAAGCAAGGAAAGCCAGTAGGGGACTGTTGATATAAGTAATGAGTAGATGGACACAGGAAGAATTTGAAAAAATATGAAGTAGATACAATTAACTGAATTGAATTCAGAACTAATGGTATAGATATAATAAAAAAAAAATAACAGGTTTTTAACTTAAGTGATGGGAGTGGGTCATAGAATTCTGTAATAAAAATGTGAAAATCAGAGGTATGAAGGTAGTAAGATAAACGTGAACCTTAGGTTTCCTAGCACTTAGCCATTTCCAGTGTTCAAATGTAGGAAACAAGCAGGAATGCAGAAGAGATTTGTTTGGGAATTGACTGATTTTGATGTGAGCTTGCCCTGTGCTTCCTTTTTGTGCAAACTTTATTGGTGGCTGGATGATGAGCAGATCCTTATATTTACTCATAGGTAAGGGCTTAGTCTAGGTACTAATATATAAAATAAATGATCCTTGAAACCAGTCGCTCTATGATTTCCAGCATAGTAAGCCTAGTGAGGTGTCTAATTGAATAGGATTGCTTTCTGAGTACAGGAAAGGCCTGGTATGAGTCACACTGATTAGAATACTGCTATGGACAAGTATTAGGTGATGTTACCAAAGTCCCCCCCCACCCACCTGCCGAGGGAAGTTGATGGATGCCAGGGAAGAGTTCATATTTAAGATAGTGTCAAAATTACAATGTTTAGTTGCAAACAATAGCATCCCCTCTGGCCAGCAAAAGTAGAAAAAGGATTTATTAAAGAGTATTAGGTAGTTTATAAAATCTCTGGAAGCCAAGAGGTAGGTTCTGAGGCCTAAAGACAAAATCAATGCACAACCCCACTTTGGGTACCATGGCATACCACCTGGAATGTTGAAGATAAGACACCATAAGGACTGACACTGTCATCCATTAAGAACTGATCTCATTGGGATATCACCACTGATCCCACAGAAATACAAACTACCATCAGAGAATATTATAAACACCTCTGTGCAAATAAACTCGAAAATCTAGAAGAAATGGATATATTCCTGGACATAAACACCCTCCCAAGACTAAACCAGGAAGAAGTTGAATCCCTGACTAGACCAATAACAGGCTTTGAAATTGAAATTACAGCAATAATAGTCTACCAACCAAAAAAGTCCAGGACCAGACGGTTTCACAGCTGAATTCTACCAGAGGTACAAAGAGGAGTTCGTACCATTCCTTCTGAAACTATTCCAATCAACAGAAAAAAAGGGAATCCTCTCTAACTCATTTTATGAGGCCAGCATCATCCTGATACAACAACAACAAAAGAATTTTAGACCCATATCCCTGATGAACATCGATGCAAAGATCCTCAGTAAAATACTGGCAAACTGAATCCAGCAGCACATCAAAAAGCTTATCCACCATGGTCATGTGGGCTTCATCCCTGGGATGCAAGGCTGGTTCAACATATGCAAATCAATAAATGTAATCCAGCATATAAACAGAACCAAAGACAAAAACCACATGATTATCTCAATAGATGCAAGAAAGGCCTTTGACAAAATTCAACAGCCCTTCATGCTAAAAACTCTCAATAAACTAGCTATTGATGAGACATATCTAAAAATAATGAGAGCTATGTATGACAAACCCACAGCCAATATCATACTGAATGGGCAAAAACTGGAAGCATTCCCACTGAAAACTGGCACAAGACAGGGATGCCCTCTCTCACTACTATTCAACATAGTGTTGGAAGTTCTGGCCAGGGTGATCAGGCAGGAGAAAGAAATAAAGCGTATTTAATTAGGAAAAGGGGAAGTCAAATTGTCCCTGTTTGCAGACGACATGATTGTATATTTAGAAAAACCCATCATCTCAGCCCAAAATCTCCTTAAGCTGATAAGCAACTTTAGCAAAATCTCAGGATACAAAATCAATGTGCAAAATCACAAGCATTCCTATACACCAATAACAGACAAACAGAGAGCCAAATCATGAGTGAACTCCCATTCACAATTCCTTCAAAGAGAATCAAATACCTAGGAATCTAACTTACAAGGGATGTGAAGGACGTCTTCAAGGAGAACTACAAACCACTGCTCAACAAAATAAAAGAGGACACAAACAAAGGGAAGAACATTCCATGCTCATGGATAGGAAGAATCAATATCGTGAAAATGGCCATACTGCCCAAGGTAATTTATAGATTCAGTGCCATCCCCATCAAGCTACCAATGACTTTCTTCACAGAATTGGAAAAAACTGCTTTAAAGTTTATGTGGAACCAAAAGAGAGCCCACATTGCCAAGACAATCCTAAGCCAAAAGAATAAAGCTGGAGGCATCACACTACCTGACTTCAAAGTATACCTCAAGGCTACAGTTACCGAAACAGCATGGTACTGGTACCAAAACAGAGATGCAAACCAAGGGAACAGAACAGAGCCCTCAGAAATAATACCACACATCGACAACCATCTGATCTTTGACAAACCTGACAAAAACAAGAAATGGGGAAAGGATTCCCTATTTAATAAGTGGTGCTGGGAAAACTCGCTAGTCACATGTAGAAAGCTGAAACTGAATCTCTTCTTTACACCTTATAAAAAATTTAATTCAAGATGGATTAGAGACTTAAACACAAGACCTGAAACCATAAAAATCCTAGAAGAAAACCTAGGCACTACCATTCAGGACATAGGCATGGGCAAGGACTTCATGACTAAAACACCAAAAGCAATGGCAACAAAAGCTAAAATTGACAAATGCGATCTAATTAAACTAAAGAGCTTCTGCACAGCAAAAGAAACTACCATCAGCACGAACAGGCAATCTACAGAATGGGAGAGAATTTTTACAATCTACCCATCTGACGAAGGGCTAATATCCAGAACCTACAAAGAACTCGAATTTACAAGAAAAAAATCAAACAACCTCATCAAAAAGTGGGCAAATGATATGAACAGACACTTCTGAAAGAAGACATTTATGCAGCCAACAGACACATGAAAAAATAACATCATCACTGGCTATCAGAGAAATGCAAATCAAAACCACAATGAGATACCATCTCACACCAGTTAGAATGGCGATCATTAAAAAGTCAGGAAACAACAGGTGCTGGAGATGATGTGGAGAAATAGGAACACTTTTACACTATTGGTGGGACTGTAAACTAGTTCAACCATTGTGGAAGACAGTGTGGCAATTCCTGAAGGATCCAGAACTAGAAATGCTATTTGAGCCAGCAATCCCATTACTGGGTTTATAACCAAAGGATAAATCATGCTGCTGTAAAGTCACATGTACATATATGTTTATTGCAGCAGTATTCACAATAGCAAAGACTTGGAACCAATCCAAATATCCATCAATGATAGACTGGATTAAGAAAATGTGGCCCTTACACACCATGGAATACTATGCAGCCACAAAAAAGGATGAGTTCATGTCCTGTGTAGGGACATGGATGAAGCTGGAAACCATCATTCTGAGCAAACTGTCACAAGGACAGCAAATCAAACACCACATGTTCTCACTCATAGGTGGGAATTGAACAATGAGAACACTTGGACACAGGGTGGGGAACATCACACACTGGGGCCTGTCATGGGGTTGGGGGAGCAGGGAGGGATAGCATTAGGAGATATACCTAATGTAAATGACGAGTTAATGGGTGCAGCACACCAACATGGCACATGTATACATATGTAACAAAGCTGCATGTTGTGCACATGTACCCTAGAACTTAAAGTATAATAATTTAAAAAAAGAAGAATTGGTCTCATTCACCATTCTGCTTTCCTGAAGTTTAACATCCAAACACATGACTTCCTTGAGTTATTTAGTTCTCATCAAAATATTGCAAAAGTGAGTGTTATTTTTAGAGGCTAGATGAAAATTTTCTATCCTTTTCCTTTGGGAAAGCTAAAATTATTATTTGGGAAAACTAAAATTGAGGACTTTCAAAGATAGTAGGTAGGCTCAAATAAAAACATTGTCCTAGCATAGGTCAACAGAAGCCAGTAAAGTCATATGATACACATTTTAAAGCCAATAATTCATTTGTTCTATATTTTAAAATTGTTAATGTAGTAAAAAGAAAATAAAAGTCCATCTACATCTTTGCCAAAATGCAAATGATCTAGTGTGGGAATTTGGGTTCTCTTGAATTGCATGGCAGTGTAGCCTAAAAGAAGGGCTTAGGGGTAAGAAATAACCTGAGGTTTGAAACTTCACTCCATCAACTTACTATTGGGTCATCTTATTTGATTTCTTTATCCTCATTTTCATCTGCACAGTGAATGAGGACAACAGCGGTGCTGATATGAGGACTAAATGACACAACGGATGCAAAGCACCCAGTGAGAGTGATCAGAAGGCAGATACTCAGACTTCTTATTCAGGACTCTGCACTTCGGAGTTAGCAGCAGAATGATTTCTCTTTTTGTGAACATCAAAAGCCCTGTTTTTTATCCTCTCCTTCCACACCTTTTCTTTCTGGTTCCTGTCCCTAAGGATAGCAATAAACCATATCTGGAAGCCCAATTAGGCATGCACAACTCCTGCCTGTCTTATCTTAATCCTGCCAGTAATAGAACAGTAATTGTTCAGAGAAACTACAAGGGAAATGGTGGGTAAGGAGAACAGACGGTGCCCCAATTGATCTCAATTACTGTCATGAAATTGAATCTTCTGTCCGACATCTAAATTTAATGCTTCTTTTCCCTGAGGATCTGTCCCTGGTTGTTGCCTCCTATTGTATCTGCGGTTGGCCTGTCACCATCTGCATTGCCCTCTTCATCAGAATGAAGGAATTGTTTTCATTTACCTAGAATTTCCTCTGCATGCTTTTATTTGCTGCCTAGATCCCTGCTCTAGTCCTCTGACATTCATATTTGAATCTTTTCATTTTCTCTGGCTCAACACCCAGGGAAGAACTATGTTGTGGTTTGGCATACAAAGAATTAATTTCCATTTATGAACAAGAAGACAATTTTTCAAAACCTAAACAAGATGAGTGTAGGCTTTGCCCAAAGGATGAAAACATACTCTGAAGTGAATTATTTCCCTCTTTATTTGGGTGCAATTAGGAAAGTTAATTATGGGTAATTTTCAGCATGCATATGCTTTCACTTTGCTGATTTATAAGGAGGCATAAACATAATTAGGTGTGCATATGCATCCTCACAGTTTAATAGGCCCTGCATTCCCGGTAATGGGAAGGCTCAGCATGTTGTTGATGTGTCATTTTTCAGGCTAACGTATAGGAAGCTTTCTTGGATTGACTATCCCCAGGAAATTACATGGAAATGCAAGGTATATAGTTATATGAATTCAGAAGTAATGGTATCTTATGATACATTCACCATCTGCTTTTCATCTTAAAAGACATTGAATGGATTTAGATGGATTTAGCAAATGTTTGTCCTTAAAGTAGCAGTTCCTTTTTTAAGTTGTAAAGTACTCTGTATTTAGAAATTAACAAATCGATAGTGTTTTAGAACTAGAAGTACATAAAAAAGCATCCAATTAAGATGAGGTTGTTCAGACTCATTGAATTGAAGTGATCTTCCCAAGGTTATGTAGTTTTTGAGAAACCTACAAATGAGTTGGCAAAAGATGAAATAAGTAGAATGTGTTTTTTTATTGTTGATGTAGCATCTGCATTTCCCGGGAATCCCAGCTTTAGTACCAGCAGGACCAGCTACATAATTTGCAGGGCCCAGTGCAAAATAAAAATTCAAGTCGCTTGTCCAAAAATTAGACTTTAAAGATGATAACCACAGAGCATTAAACCAAGCACAGAGTCTTTCTAAGCCCAGGGTCCTGTTTGACTACACTGGTTGCACATCTATCAAGATAACCCTGAGTACCACAATAGTATGAGATGATATAAAATTGGCCACTACAAGATAGTGAGCAGAATGACGCCAAGATCAAGGTTGTGGAGAAATAATTGCAAACAGCATTTCCACGAGCAGTGGTCAGGGAA